>NC_137779.1:30741388-30836429 GCF_963455305.1 Plecotus auritus
GGGTTGTCATTTCCGCTCACATAGGAGCTCAGAGAGGGCCAGGGGCTTCCCCAAAGTCACACAGCCGGGAGGTGGGGGGGGCACCCTCAGGACCGCGTCCCTCTCCTGGCTCAGCCGCCATCAGCATCCTGAGTCTGCGGGGCCGGAAGCCTGCCCGTCTACCTCCGCTCTGTCTCAGCAGCACTTCCGAACACATGGACAGGGCTAGAGAGGGAGTGGGAGGGGGTTATGTTTTATTTATTTTTAATTTTTATTTTTTAAAATGTATTTTTATTGATTTCAGAGCGGCAGGGAGAGAGAGAGAGAGAGAGAGAGGAACATCCATGATGAGAGAGAATGATGGATCAGCTGCCTCCTGCACGCCCCCTACTGGGGACTGGGCCCCAAACCCCAGTATGTGCCCTTGACTGGGAATTGAACCGTGACCTCCTGGTTCATAGGTTAACAACCATTGAGCCACGCTGGCCGGGAAGGGGGTGTGTCTATTTCAGATGGTGTGGTCTGGGAAGGCCTCCCGGAGGAGGTGACATTTGAGCTGAGACCTGAAGGGAGAAGAAAGCGGGGGACAGGGCTGGGAAGACTTGGGAAGAGGGGGGCGGGGCTGACGAGAGGAGACGCCCAGGGCGAAGGTGTGCAGGTGGGACAGGTGTGCAAGTCCCCAGGAGGCTGGGAGGCTGCAGGGCCATGAGCCAGGGACCGGCTGGCAGAGGCAGGCGAGTGAGGTGCCTCTGCCCCCAGCCCCAGCTGTGCCCTGAGAAATGGGGTGCCTCTGTGGGGTGGTCCTGAGTGGGGAGCAGGAGGGCCTGATCCCGTGTGGCCCTTGCTGGGGGACACAGACCCCCCATGCACCCTGCCAGAAAAGGACTTATCTCTGGTCACAGACGCCCCGCTTTCTCTGGCCTGCCGCCCGTCAGACACATGGGCACCTTGGCAGGATCACCCCAGGCTGTGCTGGGCACGGGTCCCCGCAGTGGCAGCCCCTCCCGATGAGCTGCGTGTGCATTTCCCCCTCGTACCTCCATGCGTGGTCCTTCCCACCCTCACCCCGCACAGGCCTGGCGCACAGTAGGTGCTCAGCTCAGCCAGCACTCAGAAATGAGAGCGGGAGAGACAGGAGGTGGCTGGCAGCCTAGCCAGAGGGCCCCCAGCAAGGCCTGGCAGCTTTGGGGGTTCATCACGGAGAGGGGGACAGGGGGGCCTCCAGGAGGCCACCCACTGTCCAGCCTGGTGTGTGTGGGTCTCCGTGCACCCCAGGTCTTGCCACGGTGCAGGCTGGAGGCTCGGCCAGGCAGGGCTGGGAAAATCCCTGCATGTTTCCTAATCAACCCGGGCCTGGCCTCCCCACCTGCCCCAGCCCTGTCCCCCCGCTTTCATCTCAGAAGAGCTGAGTGCCGCTCTGCTAATGAGGCTGTCGGTACTAATGAGGCAGGTGCCGCGCCAGCCCCTCGCCAGCTGGGAGGGGCGGAGGGCTCCGGGCCTGCGGGGGAATCAGATACATAGTAATAATGGCCGAGACGAGGAGAATAACAATGTGGCAGCGGGGCCCTTCCCACGAGCTCCCGCTTCCTAGTTCGGGCAGGAGTTTGCTGTGCGTGATCTGGGACCCCAGGGGGAGGCCGCCATGGCGTGGGCTTCTCAGAGGGGGAAACTGAGGCTCGGGAGGGGCCACGGCCCCCTGTCTCCAGGGCGCACAGCCAGGGAGCGGCAGGGCCAGCCCGGTGCTCGGCCAAGACTCCAGCCTGCGACGTCCTTCCAGAGCCCTCATCCTCCATCCATCCTGGCCGCATGGAGTTTGACCCACTTTGTCTCTGGAAACGGAGACGGGGGGAGCCAGGGGGCTGGTGCATGGGGGTTGGGGCGTGCGCGGACTCCAACCCCACGCGCCCCCTGCCCTCGCCCCCAGGCCCCCTGCGCTTGTAGCTGTGCCGGCGACATTCAGGGCATCTGCGGAGTGCTGGCGGGGTGCCCCGCCCGGCCCCGCCGTGCAGCCACGCCCCGTGCCTGGCCCCGGTTTGGGGGGTGGGGTGGGCGCCCAGGAAGAGCCAGGGCTTGTGGATAAAGGGCACCGGGAGCCCGCTGAGGCCCTGCCCGGGGCACCCGTCCTCCTCTCTGCCTCTGCTCCCCGCTTTGCCCCACCCCCCACCGGGGTCACTGACCCGCTCGGCCTTCGCCTCCACGGCGCCTGGCGCGCTCTTCCTTCCAGTAAATAAAGGGCCTGGGGGCCCCCTGCTTCTCACCTGGGTGCACAGCCCACGACACCTCAGATCTGTCTCAGGATCCCTGACCGCCCCCCACCCAGGCACCCCTGGCTCCCCTCCCCCAGGCACCCTGAGCCGCACCAAATCTATTCCGGAACCTCTCGCCTGCGCTCAGCCTCGCCGTCCCTGCCACCTGCAGACACCTGGCCATCCCGGGACCTGGCCATCCCGGGACCTGGCCATCCCGGGACCTGCCCATCCCGGGACCTGCCTCGCCGCCCTCAGCCCCGACCTTGGGAACTCCTACCGCGACGCCCCGAGCACGCCCAGACCTCCCTGCCCTTCCCGGGGCGAGCCACCCCGCGTCTGTGCCCGTGCCCCGCCCCCGCCCGCCCCCGCGGGTCTCCCCAGGCCTCCGCGGCCCGGCGCCCTCCCCCGGGGACGCCAGGGAGTGGCATGTCCCGCCGCCTATCACCGGGCGGCCGCCCGCTGCCCCGGCTCCGGCGGCCCCTCCCCCGGCCTCGCCGCCCCTCCCTCCGCGCCCCTCCCTGCTCCGGGCGCTCGCTCGCCGCCTCGCTCACTCTCTCCGCGGCTCAGGGGCGGCCGGCAGCTGGCGCGGCGGCGGCGGCGAGACCGGGATGGGACGGGCTCTGGGACGCAGGAGCCGCGGAGGCGGAGGCGGCGGCGGCGGCGGCGGCGGCGGCGGCGGCGGCCGGGGCCACGCCACTCGGACCAAGCGCAGGGCTGCCGGCGAGGGTGCGGGGCGCTGAGCCTGGACTCCGCTCCCTTCCGCGCCTGGCCCAGCCCGAGAAGCGCCGGCCGCCTGCGCCCGCGAAGAGCCATGTCCGCAGCCCCAGCGTAACCCCCGGGTCGCTCCCGGGAGCCGCGGGCCGGGCCGGGCGCGCGACCGGAGCAGCGCCCCTCGCGCCCCCGCGCGCCGAGGACCATGCCGCCCCCGGGCCGGGCGCCGCCGCTGGGGCTGCTGCTGGCGCTGACTGCGCTCCGGTGCCCAGGTAACGCGTCCCCGGGACCCCCTCCCCGACCCCGGCCGCCGCGCACAAAGTTGGCTCCGGCGCGGGGCGGCCACCTCCTTCTCAAGTCCCCGGCTGCTCGCCCCTTCCGGACTTGGAGAGACCTGGGGAGACCCTGGGAACCCGGGGGTCCCCAGCACAGACCCCTTTGCCAAGCGCGAGCCCGCCCGCCCTCCTCCCCAGCTCCCCAGCTCCCCAGCGGGTCCTCGGAGCGCGCCGAGCCTCTGGAGGCGAGTGGGGGCGCGCCTCCAGGAATCCAGCCCCCTCCCCGCCCCGCCTCGGGGCGCCATCCCCCCAGGTCCTGGTTCTCGCGGGGTTTCGCGGTGGCGGGCGTCGGTGGACCCCTCTCTCGGTTTCCGCATGCCGGTGGGCGCAGGGCCGTGAGTTCCCAGGACACCTGCGGGCCGGGCCCGACTTCAGGTCGCCTCTGCCCGCGCGGTCTGGCGCGTCCCCAGCTCCTCCCCAAGCCCCGCGGCGCTCCGGGACCCCTCCCCAAGTGGCCTTGCCGCGCGGGCCTCCCGCACACCCGGCGGCCCCAGCGCGCGGGCCCCCAGGCCGCCAGGCAGCCGCGCAGGGCCTCCGGGAACGCGGGGACGCCCGCCGCCGGCGCCTGGGTCCGGGAGCCGGGCTCCGCCTGCATCGGCGCAGTGTGCGTGGGAAAGGCAACCTACCCAGCCGCCTCCCGTCTCCGCCGGAGTTTGGAGAGCCTTCTGCCGCCGCGCCGTGGCTCCGTGTTGGTTCTGGGCGAAGCGGCTCCGAAAATGCCGGTGCCTCCCCTCCCCCCACCGCCAGCCGCGGAGCAGCAGCCGAAAGGCGCCGGGGAACGGGGCGCAGCCGCCGGCGGGGTTGGCGCGCCAGGCGAGAGCTCCCTTCGCCAGACCTTTCCCAGGCGGGACGGGCGGGTGGTGAGCCGGCGGCGGGCAGCTGTGGCTTCAGAGAACCCCCTTCCCGGCTCCGCGCAGCCCCGCCGCGCGGGCACTCGGTGCGGGAGACACGCAGCCTCAACTTTTCAGCTTGAACGTCTGGGAAGGCGGCTTAGGGGCCCGGCGTGTCCGTCCGCGTTCATGTGCGATGCGTGTGCGTGGGAGAGTGAGTGCTGTCTTCCTTTGAGGTGACCCCCCGTGACCCCGAATGTGTAAGAAAACCGAGGCCCCTGCGGCCCGAGGTGCCTGCCCCCCCCCGGCATCCCACTCGCCAGCCTGCCCCGCGAATCCGCAGCGCCAGGGCTGCGGGCTGCGGGCTGCGGGCTGCGGGCTGCGTGGCTCCGCGCTCCCCCCTCGCTCGCACCTGAGAGCCGAGCCGCTGTGGCCCGGGAGGTCGAGGCGGCTTCTTGCAGCCGAACCCGCCCCCCCCCCCCCCCCCCGGACCCGTTTCCAAAACGCACAGGCCTCGGGGGCTTGGACGTCGCTTTGTTTCTCCACGGGGGTCAGCGCTGGCCTGGATGCCCCCGTGAGCGAAGGCTGGAAATGTCTTAGAGAAGCCGCCTGCCTAGTGCTGTGTCAGAGAACATGGCGAGCCCCCCTCTGGTCCCCCCGCAACCCCATCTCCTCCCCTGGCCACGGGAGAGCTTGTGCCCGGCTCGGGGAGGCCTGGGCCCCGGGAGGGAAGGCGTGCCACCCCTGAAATCTGTTGCTGGCCCAGCTCCTGGCCCGGCTGCCCTGGCTGGGCGGCTCCTGGGCAGCCCCCCACCCCCCTTGCCCTTCGCCCCCTGACCCCCCCCCCCCATCGCCAGGCTTTGGGAAGCTCATGTGTATCCCCCCTTCCTCCCCAGGGACAAATAGAGACAGTTTGATACTATATTTAGGCGCAGTTCGGAGAGCTGGGGCAAAGCAAGGCTCCATTTCCTGAAAGATACTTAGTTGCCTGCGGTTGGTTAGAAAGGTTTGCAGGAAATTCACCAGCGCTTCGCTCCGAGCCGGTGGGATTGGGGGGTCCTTTGGGCAAGATTGGCGGAGGGGTTGGCGGAGTGGTTGGCAGAGGGGTTGGCGGAGCGGAGAGGCAAGAAGGGCCTGCTCGCCCTGCCGCCGCCCGGCTGCCTGCGCCCACCCGTGCCCGCGCCCCCTCCTGCGTGGGTGGCTGCCTGGTAAAGAGCGCGGTGGGTGCGCTTCTTGGAGCCGCGCAAGGGCTTCACCATATGGGACTGTGCTTGGGACGAGTCAGCACAAACCCCGGCTCCGCGGCCAGGGGGGCCCGTGGTTGGAGTACTTTCGTGCAGGCTGTGGCTTTGCAAATTAGCGGCGCGGTGGCATCCCCCCCGCTGGGGGGCGGGGGGGGGGGAGGACGCGCCCCTGCACCAGTGACCCGCGATGCGTGTGGGTGGGAGCCGCTGACAGAAGGGCCTTGTGAGTGGCAGCGCCTGGCAGTGGGAGGAGGGGGCCCCGCCTGGCACCTTGGCGTGGGGCACACTGCACTCTCCTGACAACAGGGATGGGGGTGCCTCTGTGTGTGGGGGGCTCTTTGGAGAGGCGGCATTGGGGGGGGGGCAGGCAGTGGCATGCAAATGCCGTCGCCTCTTCTGAGTGATTTAATGGGGGGACAGGGATGTTCCCAGAGTAAATCATTTCAGCCCCGCCCACACCCCACCGGAGGCAGGGGGCGGGGCGGGGGGGGGCGGGGGGAGTTGGGGGGGGGACCTCTGTCTGGGCTTCGGGGCTTGGAGCCAACAATGGGCATCGCGGCTGCCTGGATCCAGGGGCACCAAAGAAACCCCCCGCTTGTTGGCGGGAAGTCTGGGTGGGTGTTCCCCCCCGCCCCCCCCCGCCGGCAAAGTCCTTCCTGAGGCCTCATTCCTGGATGAGCCCCCCCCTACCCCCCAGTTGTCTGCGGCTGGGTGGCCCCTTCCTTCTGTGCTGGGTCCAAACTGAATGCGATGGAGAGGGCCCCTTTCCCTCTGGCGCTCCTGCATTCAGCACAGGCACCCCCCCCGCCCCGCCCCCCTCAGCACGGGGACCCCCTGCACCCCAGGCAGCATCACCAGGTGATGGACAGTGAGCCACCCACCCTTCCCCAGCGTGAATGAGTGGACTCCTAGAGCGGGAATGTGACTCATTCTTTATGTCCCCCGGGTGGCTCAGTGGTTGAGCTTTGACCTATGAACCAGGAGGTCACGGTTGGATTCCTGGTTAGGGCACAGGCCGGGGTTGTGGGTTTGATCCCCAGGAGGGGGCGTGCAGGAGGCAGCCGGTCCATGATTCTCTCTCATCATCGATGTTGCTCTCTCCCTGTCCCTTCTTTTCTGTAATCAATAAAAGTATTTTTTTTTTTTTTAAAAAAAAGAAAAGAATGGGACTCAGAGTACATCCTCCATCGGCCCCTTCGCACATGGGACAAAGGAGACGCAGCCTCACCGGGAGCGGGTGTCAGACCGGGGCTGGGGTCACACACACGTTCTCTTTTCGTTAAAACCTTCCCAGGACTTTCTCACGCCATGACCGTGGGCTTAGGTGCCAGTGTTGAACCAAGTGGGAGAGGTCAGTATTGCGATCCAGTGTCTGGCTTCTCCCTTGAAACAGGGAGGTCTGGTCTAGCCCCTGGAGCTCGCTGAGACTCAGTTTGCCCATCTGTAAAATGGGCGCTGTCTTTGTCCCCCCGGGGCTGCTAGGACCGAGGGCCCCCGACGGGCTGTCTGATAAGCAACAGACATGTATTCCTCCCCAGGAGGAAGGTGTGGGCGTGGTCACAGCCTGAGGAGGACCGGCTCTCTGCGCTCACCTGGCCACGCTCACCTGGCGAAGGGGCCAGGAGCTCTGGCGGGGGGGGCGGGGGGGTGGTGGTGGGGGGACAGAAGGGCACTAATCCCATCGGGCCCCTCCCTCCAGACCTCATCAGCTACCGAAGGCCCCACCTCCTAACCTGGGGGGCCGGGAGGTTTCAACATATGGGTTTGGGGGGGATGCAACCCTTGACCGAGGGCAGTTCCTGCACCTGCCCGCCCCCCGCTCCCCCCCCCGTGGGTTGGGCCCCTTCCTTCTCTCACCGTCCCTCCCCGCCGCAGTCAGGGTTTGCCCCACCCCTTCCCCCGACACCTGACTCCGTAACTGATCAATCCCCTCGCCTTATGCTTCAGCCCCAAAATTGTTACAAAAAAATCAATGGAGTCCAATTGGATTTGCTGTGTGTCATCACTGCGGGTGAGGGCGGCGGGGCTGTGGGCACCAACCTGAATGAGCCCTCCGGGTCCTAACTCCTGGGGGGCCCAGTGCACCACGCCGGCGCCCCCTCACACCTGCCCTGAGCGCCAAGGCCTCCCATCTGCATCGGGCAAATGGACACGTGAGATGCCGCCGTGGCCGCCGATCCGTGGGCCTGCGGGGTGGGGGGTGGGGGTGGGGGTGGGGGTGGAAGCGGGATCCCAGCCTTCCTTCCAGAGCCCAGGAGGGGCGGGCGGCGGGCTCTGCCAGCTCCCAGCCCGGGCATCCTTGGGTGCCTTTGTCTGCCCGGCTCTCCGTGTGGGGTGCTGGGGACGTGTTTCCACTCGGGCCTGGGGTTCTCCTTCTGTGGCGGTGGCACCTCCCGCTGCAGGCCTGGCTCTGCTGGGCGAGCTGAGGGGCAGGGCGGTGGGGAGGGGGCAGCTGGGCAGGGGCTGGGGCCAGGGGCGGCCTATCCGAGGGGACCCTGAGCTCCCAGCCGTGACTTTTGGCATGGGGAGCGGGGTGAGAGGGCATGGGGAGGGGGTCGGAGGGCATGGGGAGCGGGGTGAGAGGGCATGGGGAGGGGGTCGGAGGGCATGGGGAGGGGGTCGGAGGGCATGGGGAGTGGGGTCAGAGGGCATGGGGAGGGGGTCGGAGGGCATGGGGAGGGGGTCGGAGGGCATGGGGAGTGGGGTCGGAGGGCATGGGGAGGGGGTCGGAGGGCATGGGGAGCGGGGTCGGAGGGCATGGGGAGGGGGTCGGAGGGCATGGGGAGGGGGTCGGAGGGCATGGGGAGGGGGTCGGAGGGCATGGGGAGGGGGTCGGAGGGCATGGGGAGTGGGGTCGGAGGGCATGGGGAGGGGGTCGGAGGGCATGGGGAGCGGGGTCGGAGGGCATGGGGAGGGGGTCGGAGGGCATGGGGAGGGGGTCGGAGGGCATGGGGAGGGGGTCGGAGGGCATGAGGAGGGGGTCGGAGGGCATGGGGAGGGGGTCGGAGGGCATGGGGAGGGGGTCGGAGGGCATGGGGAGTGGGGTCGGAGGGCATGGGGAGGGGGTCGGAGGGCATGGGGAGGGGGTCGGAGGGCATGAGGAGGGGGTCGGAGGGCATGAGGAGGGGGTCGGAGGGCATGAGGAGAGGGTCGGAGGGCATGGGGAGGGGGTCGGAGGGCATGGGGAGTGGGGTCGGAGGGCATGGGGAGGGGGTCGGAGGGCATGAGGAGGGGGTCGGAGGGCATGAGGAGGGGGTCGGAGGGCATGAGGAGGGGGTCGGAGGGCATGGGGAGGGGGTCGGAGGGCATGGGGAGTGGGGTCGGAGGGCATGGGGAGGGGGTCGGAGGGCATGGGGAGGGGGTCAGAGGGCATGGGGAGTGGGGTAGGAGGGCATGAGGAGGGGGTCGGAGGGCATGGGGAGGGGGTCAGAGGTTATGGGGAGCGGGGTCAGAGGGCATGGGGAGGGGGTCGGAGGCATGGGGAGGGGTCAGAGGGCAGGTGTAGATAGATGGCAGAAAAAGCTGCTCCCAGGGGGCCGGGCATGAAGGTGACCTTGGAGCACAGGCCCAGGGGCTGAGGGAGGGAGGCAGGGCTGCCTCGGGGAAGGTCCAGTGCGAAGGCCCCGAGGTGGGCTGTGCGTGGCAGGTGCAGGGGCAGGAAGGAGGCCGTGAGCCTGGCCGAGGGAGCGGGGGCCCTGCACCAGGAGGAGAACCCCGGCGGCCCCTGAGGGGCCAAGGCCACGGTCCCGGAGCGGTGCCGCTCGGACCTCAAAAGCGCCGGGGAGGAGGGGAGGGGAGGAGGGAGGCGGGACGGCCCCCCTGGTGGGTTCTCACCGGAGGCCACCGCTGCGCCCCCCCCCCCCCCCGCCTCTGCCTGAGCTTGACTTGTCCCAGTCACCACGCGTTCGTGACGAAGTGGACGGACACACGCATGTCCGTGGGTTGGCAGGGCGTCGCTTCCCGGGTGACCCGCCCACGCCCCGGGGAGAAGGTGGGGGTGCCGAGCCTGTTTCTGCAGTCTGTGAGGTACGTGATCCGTGCACATCACGAACGAGACCACGGTGACCAGGACCCCGTGAGACGCGGACGCCGAGCGCTCCTGCTCAGAGCCCAGCGCATAGGAGGTGCTCCGTCTGCGGTGGCGGCGATGAGTCAGGACCGGGGCGCTACCTGCCCCTGTGTCCGGCTTTTGCCTGAGTCTCTCCCCGAAACTCCTAGCCCTTCTTTTACCCAGCACCCTGAAGTCCTCTCCTCGGGGGATGCAGGGGGTCCCTCCAGTCCTCTGGGGTGCACAGGCTCCTGGTCATGCTTGAGGGGGAGCCTTTCGCAGAGGTCCTGGCCAGCCCCGCCCCGGCCAGCAGCCTGCGGAGGCCAGGCAGGTGCCCCCCATCTTCCTGATGAGTTTCACCTCCTTGCCCAGTCGCAGGGCTGAGGGTCTGCGGGCAGAGCCAGGGCCCGCAGCTCCACCAGGGCCCGGTCAGGTTCCCCTCCGAGGCCACGGCCAGGGCGGCTTCCGTGGCTCCCTGAGTTTTGCCCATTCACCCGGGGAGGCCTCAGCACGTCCCGGAGAGAAGGCGGGGCCACCGCGCTGGGTTTGCAAGGTTAAGATGCTCAGCGTTAAGATGCTCAGCGCCCTGGGCTGCTTCTCGTCAATCAAACTCAATTTTCTCCACCTCCTCCCGCAATGCTTTAGCGACGTGTGAATTCAGTCAGACCCTGTGCTGGCCTGGGCTCCCGACACCTTGCTTGTTATTTTTTCTGCACCCCTTAAACCAGGCAGCACCACATGATGGCCCATGGGTCCAATCCGGCCCTCCGCTGGTGTGTTTAAATAAAGCTTTATTGCAACACAGCTGCGCCTCTGTGTTTACATACCGTCTGTGGCTGCTGTCTCACCCCAGGGACGCGGGTCATCGTGACAGAGATCCTATGGCCTGCAAAGTCCAGATAAATGCCCTATACACTGGCCTTTTTTTTTTTTTTTTTCTTCCAAGACCAAGTTTGCCTTCCGCAGTCAAGCAGGGGCTGCTCTGTAAGTGTGTGTTTACAGTCCTCGGTGGTCAAGAACAAGAACAGTAGAAAACATTATCCGGCGTGTCTGAGTGAGAAGCATTGTGGGTCTTGGTTGAAAAAGAAAAACCTATTGATCGGACGTCGCCATGGATTCTGCGATGGTCTCGAGCGAGTGGGTTTGGGTGGCTGCAGAAGCATTTATGTAACGTTTTAAAAACAGTGCCACACGTGCGAGCGCGCGGGCTATTTTTGGCTCTGCAGGCAAAGCGCGCCGATGGCTCCCAGCTCAGAAGACCCCGCGTGGGGGCGCTGCTGGAGGGAACGAGGACTCGAGGGCCCACCGGTTAGCTTTTATCCTCGGGATGACTCCCACCTGCGGGCTGCGTTAAAGATGACCAGAGCCTCCGTCACTGGTCTGTGTGGGACACCCGGGTCTGTTTTCCACACTAAGATTTTTGGGGGCGCCCATGGAGATGAGGTAGCAAATGCAAGAGCATATTGGTCTGGGTTCTCAGCGCTGCAAGGGACAACATCGGACATTTGTTGGTCCTGGGAGGTGGGGAGTTCTTGGAGGAGACAGCTTCAGGCATGGCTGGATCCAGGGGCTTAACCCTCTCCTAACGAGAGCTTCTGCTCTACCGCTTTGAACGATCTCACCGTGTTGAACCATCTTATTATTATTTTTTAAATATATATTTTATTGATATTTTACAGAGAGGAAGGGAGAGGGATAGAGAGTTAGAAACATCGATGAGAGAGAAACATCCATCAGCTGCCTCCTGCACACCTCCCACTGGGGATGTGCCCGCAACCAAGGTACGTGCCCTTGACCGGAATTGAACCTGGGACCTTTCAGTCTGCAGGCTGACGCTCTATCCACTGAGCCAAACCGGTTTTGGCTTATTTATTTATTTTTTTTGAATGGCTGCATAGTATTCCAGGCCATGGAAATATGGAAAAGTATATTGAGCCATTTCCTGCTGCCTCATAGAAATGGGGGTTCCCCAAACATAGGGGGGTTCAGAAAGAGTTGCCAAGGGCCATCCCACCCACCAGGAGCATGTCACCTTTTGGGAAAGTTTTCATTAAGTTGTAGGATGAACTTTTTTTTTTTTTTTAAGATTTAATATATTTTTGTTGACTTCAGAGAGGAAGGGAAAGGGAGAGAGAGAGAGAAACATCCATGATGACAGCAAATCATGGATCGGCTGCCTCCTGCACGCCCCCTACTGGGGATGGAGCCAGAAACCCGGGCCTGTGCCCTGACCGGGAATCGAACCCTGACCTCCTGGTTCCTAGGTCGATGCTCAACCCCTGAGCCACGCGGCGGGGGGGGGGGGGGGGGGCTGGGAGGAGCTTTGCTAGCACTTCCTGTTAATTTTCGCTCTCTCTCGCCACTTACCGTAGTTAAATACTGTTTGCTCCTCCTCCGGCTCCTTCCCTCTCCCTGTTTCGAGCGCCTCATTGACATGAAAGGCCTGGGACTCAGGTGGCCGGCTGCCGCCGCCGGGGTTCGAATCCCAGCTCTGCCACTTGTTTGCTGTGTGACTTTGGGTGAGCTGCCTAACCTCTCTGGGCCGTAGCATTCTCACCTGCCAAACAGGGTGAGTAGGAGCTCCTGCTGCTGGGGATGTTGTCAGGACTGAGGGAGGTGTGGGAGAAATCAGTGGGTCTTTACTGGGTGTCAGCAGGACGTGAATCCTCTGCTCCGCCGAGTGTTTAATCGAACCCCTACTACGCGCCCCAGTGTTCATGTTTGTGGTTTTGCTCACCTCTTCTCCCACCTACCTTCAGACCCAAATCCCATCAGATGATCGCCCTTGTCTGCTATTTCTTCCTTCCTCTGAGAAGAACACCCTGATCTTTTTTTTTTTTTTTTTTTGCGGGGGGTGGGGGGGTGGGGAGGTGGGGGTGGGGGAGTCACTGGCTCCCCTGCTTGGAAGCCCTGTGGTCTGGGAAGCGCTAACTCTCTCCTCCTCCTCGGTGGGTGGGCTCATGACTTGTGCCTGACCAATCAGAGCATCTCATCTCCTAGGCCTTCAAGGATTGGATCAGGCTTGGGCACATGACCCAAGCTTAGCCAATGAGGGCCGGCCCTGGGATCTTTGTTGCTAGCCCTGGGAGCAGGCCCGCCCTTTCTGTTGCTGTTGCTAAGCGGGTGGGATGCGGGCAGCTGTGCCAGTTATTACTGGGGTGCAGCAGTTATTGCTGCTCTGGGTCCTGGGGGACAGGGCTGGCTGGGCTTGCTCAGTTTCGGGGCCTGACAGCAGGGCCAGGAGCAGGGCCCGCCCGTCCCCTCTGGGCGCCCCTCCCGCTCCTCCCGGGGGAGAGGAGACACTCGGCCCTTGTTTTCCAAACGCTGCGGCGGCCAATGGCTGAACCCCAGGCCCCGCTGGCAGGCAGGGCCCCGAGGTCTCTGTGTGGCGGCGCCTCTTGCTCCAAAGAGAGTTTTCCTTTCTCTCCGTGCTACTGAGTTTATTTTTATTTATTTATTATTAAAAAAATATTTTTATTGACTTCAGAGAGGAAGGGAGAGGGAGAGAGAAACATCCATGCTGAGAAAGGATCATGGACCGGCTGCCTCCTGCACGCCCCCTACTGGGGATGGAGCCCACAACCCGGGCCTGTGCCCTGACCGGGAATCGAACCCTGACCTCCTGGTTCCTAGATGGACGCTCAACCCCTGAGCCCCACCAGCCAGGCACAACCTCATTCATTTATTTTCCTCCCTAAAGGCCCTGTTTTCAAATACAGCCACGCGGGGGACTTCCCCATGTCAATTGGGGGTGAGGTCACCAGGTCACTAGCCCTCAGCCGCTGTGTCCCCCCCATTTAGTCCATTATCGCGGCGACTCCGCGCTCCGCCAGCGCCCGCCAAATGGACAGGATGCTGAAGGGTGCCCCAGGAAAGGTCACCCACAACAGCCGCTGATGAGTTTCTGGGAAAGAGCCGGTGATTCTTTTTCTGGCCCAGAACGGGGGGGGGGGGGAGCGGGGGGGGGGGTGCTGCCCGGGCCGCACCGATGCGGGGACCCAGGAGATGGGCTGGGGCGCCCGGGCTGGGAACGTTCCCCTCCTCCATGCATTTCCGCTCCCGTGGCATCACCTGCGGGGTTTCCCAAGCCTCAGCCGCGCGTCCGTCCGTCTGTCCGTCCGTCCGTCCTGGGTTGTCATTAAAACACGACATGCCACGTGGGTGCCCCGGAGCGGCTCGGCTCCCCCGGGGCGGCCTCCCCCGCGCTGGGTAACTGGTCCCACCTGAGGCGTGTGAGCGCAATGAGCCGTGACGGTGATCAATAGGGCGTCGGAGCGGGTCCCGGCTTGGGGCCGGGGAGTGTGACTTCCAGGCGGCCGCGCTGGGGGTCGGTGACCCGGAGGGGTCATTTGTGGACATTTCTGAACCCCTCTGTCTCCCCATCTTGAAAATGGGGGTGCGGGCTCTTTGGTCCCGAGCCCGCGCGCATTTTGCATGAAGAGAATCTCTGATCCCCGCAGACTCTCCCCGCCTTTCCCTTCATTGTAAGTACAGATGGGCGTGACCTCTTAAAATTAAGAGCGGACACGCCTGTGACCCACTGGTTCCCGGATGAAGCCTGGGTCCCGCCCACGCACGTCACGGGTGCTCGCGTCCACGCGTCCCTGTCGGGCCCACAGCCATTGTCATGATGGGAGAGATTTGGGAAGAGCCGACAGTGGTTAAATAAATACGATCCAGCCCGGCCTGCGTGGCTCAGTGGTGAGCGCCGACCTATGAACCAGGAGGTCAGGGTTCGATTCCCGGTCAGGGCACAGGCCGGGGTGGTGGGCTCCATCCCCAGGGTGGGGCGTGCAGGAGGCCGTCGGTCCATGATTCTCTCTCATCATGGATGTTTCTATGTCTCTCCTCCCTTCCTCTCTGAAATCAATAAAAATATATTAAAAACAAATAAAAATAGCCGAAACCGGTTTGGCTCAGTGGATAGAGCGTCGGCCTGCGGACTGAAGGGTCCTGGGTTCGATTCCGGTCAAGGGCATGTACCTTGGTTGCGGGCACATCCCCAGTGGGAGGTGTGCAGGAGGCAGCTGATGGATGTTTCTCTCTCATCGATGTTTCTACCTCTCTATCCCTCTCCCTTCCTCTCTGTAAAATATCAATAAAATATATTAAAAAAAATAAATTCTGATCTCTCCAGCAAGGAAAAATGTTGCAGCTTTACAAAAACAAGGTGGGTGGGACATGGGGAGTGGCACGTGCTGTTTGTGGTTAACACGTGATGGGCAGCAAGGGGTGGGGAACGCTGTCCGTGTGCACACGAAGGAACGCACGTGTGTGTGCATGTTTGCACATGTGGGGGGTCGCCCCTTGAGGGATCCCGTGAGAGTGGTGATGTCCGAACCCTCCTGGTGACCTGGGACAGGACGGTCCCCCGGCAAGGATAGGAGGCGACTAAAAAATATATATATATATATATTTTTCTTGATTTCAGAGAGGAAGGGAGAGAGAGAGAGAAACATCGATGATGAGAGAGAATCATGGATCGGCTGCCTCCAGCACGTCCCCCACTGGGGATTGAGCCTACAACCCAGGCCTGTGCTCTGACCGGGAATCGAACCCTGACCTCCTGGCTCCTAGGTCGATGCTCAGCCACTGAGCCTCGCCGGCCCAGATGAGACTCAATTCTTTTTTTTTTTTTTTTTTTAAAAACACAATGTTCATTTTCTTTTTCTTTTTTTAAAAATATATCTTATTGATTTTTTACAGAGAGGAAGGGAGAGGGATAGAGAGTTAGAAACATCGATGGGAGAGAGAGACATCGATCAGCTGCCTCCTGCACACCCCCCACTGGGGATGTGCCGGCCACCAAGGTCCATGCCCTTGACCGGAATCGAACCCGGAACCCTTCCGTCCGCAGGCCGGCGCTCTATCCACGGAGCCACACCGGTCAGGGCGCGACTCCCTTCTTACCGTGGGCTTATGGGTCCCGTCTCACTTGTGTGCCATGGCCACTGGTTTGAATCACTTCATTAAACAGTATTTTTTCAAAGAAAAATGAGAAAGGCCACCGCCCACCCCCCCTGTCCCCCCCAGAGCGAGGGAGAGGGCCCAGCCAGCTCGTTGCAGACACCCCCCTCCTGGCTCCTGGCTTCCTTTGCTGTGGCTTCATAACACTCTCTGGCTTCCTCACGCTCAGCACAGAAATGAGATCTGAAATCTCAAACACCCACGCCCGAGCTCCAGGCTGGGAGAGAAGAACCCCGTGTTCCCATCAGCCCCTCCCTCGGGGCCGCCGGGGAGGGGGCGGCGGCGGGGGCGGGGTTGGGGTTTGGAGGGAGGTGGGGGGTACCCCGCAGAGAGAGGAGCGCGCAGGCTGGCTAGCAGGGAAGGGGAGCATCTAGAAGTTCGTGTGGAGCTTTTTTTATGTTTAAAATCAGAATCCTCAGCCATTGCACTACTCGGGTTACACCTCCAAGAATCGAAAACAGTCCCCCAAGCCCCTATCACCTTGTGGTGGCCACGGGCCTCCGCCTTCGTATCAAGACCCTCGCGGTGAGGGTCCCTGTGGGTGCGCCTTCGTGCGCACGTGCAAACCCACCTGTTTGCTTGGCACTTTCAACTGTTTATGGGTTTCCGAGCGGAAGAGCGCGCGCAGGAGAGGAACAGCAACGAGGAGAGAGAACCAGGGACCGGTGGCCTCCTGCAGGCCCCGCCCTGGGGATGGAGCCCACCACCCGGGCCTGTGTCCCTGACCGGGAATCGAACCCTGACCTCCTGGTTCCTGGGTCGGCACTCAGCCACGGACCAGGGACCGGTTCTCCTGGAGCCCGGCTCTCCAGGGGAATTCTCTGGGGTTCCAGCAGAAGCACATTTCATGCCTGACTGTGCCCGGGGCTTCGGCCCGAGGGACTGGCAGTTACCCCCCTTGGATAATCACACACCCCATAAACAGCTGAACGAGCGTGAGGCAGGAATGCAGCTCTGCTGTCCCTCAGAGGCTGTGGGTGGAGCTGTGACAAGAGAGGCACGATGGGGAGATCCCGGTGCCTGGGACTCGGTGTGGGCACCGTTGTCACGGGCTGACTCTGTATCACACACATTGACTTTTCTTTTTTTTTTTTGGTAATGTGTTTTTATTGACTTCAGAGAGAGGAAGGGCGAGGGAGAGAGAGAGAGAGAGAAACATCCATGATGAGAGAGAATCATGGATGGGTTGTCTCCTAGGGATGGAGCCCACAACCCGGGCATATGCCCTTCGCCGGAATAGAACCGAGACCTCCTAGTCCAGTGGTCGGCAAACTCATTAGTCAACAGAGCCAAATATCAACAGGACAACGATTGAAATTTCTTTGGAGAGCCTAATTTTTTAAACGTAAACTTCTTCTAATGCCACGTCTTCAACATAGACTCGCCCAGGCCGTGGTATTTTGTGGAAGAGCCACCCTCAAGGGGCCAAAGAGCCGCATGTGGCTCGCGAGCCGCGGTTTGCCGACCACTGTCCTAGTTCCTAAGTTGATGCTCAACCACTGACCCACACCCGCTGGGCTACATTAACTCCTCTAATCCTCACAGAAGTCCCACGAGGGAGGGGCTATTATTGTCCCCACTTTACAGATGAAGAAACTGAGGCACACAGAGGTTGAGTCACTCGCTCAAGTATTGGGGGGTAGGGTCAGAGGTCCCCCCTCACCTGGAGCCAGGGGCTGGGGGAGCCCTCCCCCCTCGTGCCCTGGGTCTCTGAGCCGCACAAGGTGGACTGAGAAGCTTCGTGGAGGCTGGCCTGGCCAGAGTTCGAGGGGCCTCTGGACCCCCCCAGCCTGCTGCCTCCCTCAGCACCTCCGAGGCTCCGGGGACCTGGACACACGTGTTCGCAACTGTAGACGGTCGGGTGCGAGCCCCTGCTCTTGATGAATGGAGGGTCTTGGCGGTAGGCGCCTGGGCTGCTGACCCTGAAGAGTTTGGGGAAAGTGGAACAGTTTGGGCCTGGATGGCCTCCCGACCTCAGCCTTTGGGACCTGCTACTACGTCCCCCAGGACGGACAGGGGCTCAAGGAGACTGGAACTCAGATGCCCTTTAAAAAAAAAAAAAGAAATATATTTTTATTGATTGAAGAGAGGAAGAGATGAGAGGAAAAGATAAAAACACCAATGATGAGAGAATCATCTATTGGCTGACTCCTGAACACCCCCTACTGGGGATCCAGCACAACCCAGGCACGTGCCCTTAATGGGAATCGAACTGTGACCTCCTGGTTCATAGTTGGGTGCTCAACCCCTGAGCCACCCGCTGGGCGAACTCGGATGCTTTTGCAACGGGGCCAGCAGCGGGGCCAGAACCTCCAAAGCTTGGAAGGCTGTTCGAGCATGGAAACCTGCAGTGCGTGCGAGGTGCACGGAGGGATGGAGAGAGTGTCCCACCCCGGACACCGGGGGTCACTTGCCCAGCAGCCCCCGCCACCCCCCCCTTTTTTTTTTTTGGCTTCAATAACACGTGTTCTGGAGCTGGAGGGCCCAGCTCCAGAGGAGAGTCCGGATTGGTCTCAGCCAGTGTCAATCAGCCCCCTCCTTGCCAGTGATTGGTTACGACGTGACCACGTGTCCAGGGTGTAGCCAATGAGGTGGAAGAACAGTGCTCTGGGGCTTCTTGGCAAAAATCTCTCTGGCACGAGGACAGTAGGCGGAAGTGCTGCTGCCCCTTCCTTGGTGCTGGGGACACCGTCGGGTAACCAAGGGGACAGCTTGGCAGCCGGAGGGGAGCAGAGCCGCGCGCTGGACCGGCGCCCAGCTTCCCCATGACGCCGCCAGCCTCGGAAGCAGCCCCGCCGCCCACCGCCCCGGGTGCTCGTTAAGTGAATCCGCGTGTCCTGATGGCTCCAAGCCGCTGGGAGTTGCGTTTCCTGCGGGGCATCCGCCCCCTTGCAAGGGGTCTTTCTGAGGACTTCTCGAATATTCCAACCCTGCATCCAGGACTAGTTTTTATTTTATTTTATTTTATTTTATTATTTTAATATATTTTATTGATTTTTTACAGAGAGGAAGGGAGAGGGATAGAGAGTCAGAAACATCAATGAGAGAGAAACATCGATCAGCTGCCTCCTGCACACCTCCCACTGGGGATGTGCCCACAACCAAGGTACATGCCCTTGACCGGAATCGAACCTGGGACCCTTGAGTCCGCAGGCCGAGGCTCTATCCACTGAGCCACAGCGGCCAGGGCTTATTTTATTTTTTAAAATATATTTTAATGAAAGACAACCTGAAACAAAATTCAAATCGCAGGGTGGAGTATGGCAGTAAGCCTACGAAGGGACTTAATTTTGCTTCCAACGGTGTAGGGCGTTCTAAAAAGTCTATTTATTGAAGAAAAAGCGGTTCTGGTCAAGAAGAAAAAGAAATGACGGAAGAAAAGCGGACGAGCTAAGGAAAAACAGAAGGAGCAACGTGAAGCGTTGTTTTCCCAGTGAGCACTGGTAATAGAAATGTGGGGACCACCCCCCACCCCAAAATAAAAAAAAAATTTTTTTAATTGATTTCAGAGAGGAAAGGAGAGAGAGAGACACACACACATCAATGATGAGAGAGGATCACGGATCGGCCGCCTCCTGCACGCCCCACACTGGGGATCGAGCCCACAACCTGGGCCTGTGCCCTGACCGGGAATTGAACCGTGACCTCCTGGTTGCTAGGTCGATGCTCAACCAACTGAGCCACGCCGGCCGGGCCAGGACTGGCTTTTAAACTCTCTGCACACCTCCCACTGGGGATATGCCCACAACCAAGGTACGTGCCCTTGACCAGAATCGAACCTGGGATACTGAGCGTCGGCCTGCGGACTGAAGGGTCCCGGGTTCGATTCCGGTCAAGGGCACGTACCTTGGTTGCGGGCTCATCCCCAGTGGGAGGTGTGCAGGAGGCAGCTGATGGATGTTTCTCTCTCATCGATGTTTCTAGCTCTCTATCCCTCTCCCTTCCTCTCTGTAAAAAATCAATAAAATATATTTTTTAAAAAAAGATCTGCATTAGTCAGGAATCTCGTCGTTGCCTTGAAGGGAAACACAGCTTAAACTGGAGAAATAAATTATCTATCATCTCTCTATCGCTATCATCTATCCATCTGTCCTCTTTCTATCTTTTGAAAGAATGGATTGGCTCTACAGTGGAAAAATCCAGGCAAAGGTTTTCTAGGGCAGTTTCAGGCATAGCTGCATCCAGGCGCTCAGACAGTATCATTGGGCGTCTCCTCTCCGGTGCGCCTGGCTTTGCTGTCCTCGGTCGGCTGTGTTCCGGGGCAGGTTTTCCTCGGGAGGTGTCTGAACAGCTGCCCAGGCCCCCATCCTCCGAGTGGACAGAGAATGGAATTTTCTTAGTAGTTTCGCTGGTTTCTCCCAGAATTTCATCCAAGGGGCCCAGCTTGGGCCCATCCTGGCACTCGGCTCAGAGGACAGAAAACACCAGTTGGCCTGGGTCACGTGCCGGGTGGCATCCATGTCCCCGAACCCCATGGGCCAGGAGCCAGGAGGGATGGCTCCCCCCGGGGGGGAAAGCTGGGAGGGATGAACAGAAGGTGGGCTGGGGCCTGGGCGGGCAAAAACAACAGATGTCTCCTCCAGGCTAAGGTATTCCGGGAGGAGAGAGACACTGCTGACTTCCCCTGGCTGCTTCTTAGAATCGCCAGTTGTGGAACCCTTTGTTAAAGAACCATAACACCTGCCCTAGGTGGTGTGGCTCAGTGGATAGAGCGTTGGCCTGCAAGATGGAAAGGTCCCGGTGTCGATTGTGGCCCAGGGCACATGCCTGGATTTTCGGCTCGATCCCCAGCAGGGGGCATGAGGGAGGCCGCTGATGGATGTTTCTGTCTCTCCCTCTCCTCTCTCTCTAAGAGACTCAATAAAAACATATTAAAAAATGAAACAAAGTATCTTCCCATCGATGGGTGTTTACATTGTTTCCAGAGTATTTTTTTCTTTGTAAACAATGCTGGTGTGGACATCTTCGCCTTGCTCACGTGTTATCGCCGCTTCCCAGTCCCTTCGCTGGGTCCCATCTCCATTCTCCAGTCTTTTCAGAGCAGCTCCATGACAATGTGACCCATTTGAGGAAGATGGACATCGGAAAGTGTCCATGGGCTTTTTAAAATGTCCTCTTCCTGCCCTAACCGGTTTGGCTTAGCGGCTAGAGCGTCGGCCTGCGGACTGAAGGGTCCCGGGTTCGATTCCAGTCAAGGGCATGTACCCTGGTTGCAGGCACATCCCCAGTAGGGAGTGTGCAAGAGGCAGCTGGTCGATGTTTCTCTCTCATCGATGTTTCTGGCTCTCTATCCCTCTCCCTTCCTCTCTGTAAAAAGTCAATAAAATATATTTAAAAAATAAAAAAATAAAATGTCCTCTTCCAAGAAATTCTCCTCCTCCTCCTTCTTCACAAAAGCACCTTTTTACTTTTCTAACTTAAAAAAAAATATATATTTTTATTGGTTTCAGAGAGGAAGGGAGAGAGGGAGAGAGAGAGAAACATCAATGATGAGAATCATTGATTGGCTGCCTCCCGCACGCCCCCTCCTGGGGATCGAGCCCGCAACCCAGGCATGTGCCCTTGACTGGAATCGAACCCGGGACCCTTCAGTCCGCAGGCCGATGCTCTATCCACCGAGCCACACCAGCGAGGGCTATTTTTCTAACTTTTGACCTACTTTCTTCCCTAGACTAATGGCGGCGTAGACCGTCCCAGATCATGGCAATTTCCTGATGAGTTTCCAGCCAATGCGTAGCTCCGGATCAGTGGAATTCTATATCGGCATTGGGAGAAAGTTTTAGGCCCAAATATAGACTCGCCACCTGCTTGCCAAGACAGACTGGCGTGTGCTGTCAACATTGGGACATTCTTAAATGTGCAGAGTCACAGCCTGCATTTCTCTCCGTCTCTCTGTCTCTCTCATAAATATGCAAACAGCTCCCGTGTCATTTCCAAGGACCCAGGCTCGACGCCTTTGGGCAATTCATTAAGGGAGGTGTTCCGAGAGAGAGCGCGCCTTGTTCTTTTCTGTTTTCAGTTCTGGCCAAAGCGTTCTTACGGACTCCTCTGGGGAGGGGCGATGAAGGTTGCTTCGGGATAAAAACGTCCCATCCCGGGGACGTTGTGGGGTGGGGCCTGTCTGATGCGCCCTCCTGCTTGATCGCAGCCTTCCCCACCTCTGACCCTTTGCCTGTCCCGCTCACACGATTCTCGTTCTTCCGGTTGCAATGCCCGCTCGTCCCGTGTCCGCGCTTCGAATGACCCGGCCGGCGTGGCTCGGGGGTTGAGCGTCCACCTAGGAACCAGGAGGTCACCGTTCCATCCCCCGGTCAGGGCGCGTGCAGGAGACAACCCATCGAGGAGTCTCTCTCGCATCGATGTGTCTCTGTGTCTTTCCCGCTCTCTTCCACTCTCTGTCGGAAATCCATGGGAAAATATCCCCGGGTGAGGATTGAAAAAGAGAAAAAAAAACAAAACACTTAGGTACACACTCAGCCGCTGAGCCACGCCGGCGGGCGCGCCGTTTATTACCATGCCGTTCCCATGTGGAGGCCGTGTGCCAGGCTAGGGCGGGGATGACTCTGATGACTTGCGCCGTGACGTCGGGAAGCCCCGGTTAAGCGACTCCCTTGGCCTCCGAATGGACACAGCGTGTGCGACCTGGGGGCCGGGTCGGCGTGGCCCGCACACCCAGCGCCGGCGAGGGAGGAAGCCCCGGGTTCAGGGTCGGCCTCGGTGGCCCACACACCACCCTGGCTCCTCTGTGAGACGCGCAGATGCTTTGACCCCTCAGCCCGCGTTTCCTCGCGCCCTCCGTTCCCGGGAGCAGCGTGATGGGTTCTGCCGGCGGCGGGAGGAAGCCGTCATCGTGACTCCCATCGGCTTGTCAGGCAGCTCCAGGGTCCGTGACGTGACACTGCTCAGCGTTGTGGCTTTTTGTCACGTCGCCCCCCGAGAGGGCCCAGTGCACGGCCGGCGTCTCCACTCCTTTCACGTTATTGCTCTGGGGCCTGGGGTGGGCATTTACAGGAGACAATACATCACGTGGCAGGAGCCCTCCGTGTGCTGCCTGATTGCTCCCAGCGACGGGGCACTCACTACCCAAGAGGTGACTCGTTCCATCGCAGTTCAGAGCTGGTTGCTGCAGGTTCCTTTCTTCTCTCTCTTCCTTCCTTCCTTCCTTCCTTCCTTCCTTCCTTCCTTCTTCCTTCCTTCCTTCCTTCCTCCTTCCTCCTTCCTTCCTTCCTTCCTTCCTTCCTTCCTTCCTTCCTTCCTTCCTTCCTTCCTCCTTCCTTCCTTCCTTCCTTCCTCCTTCCTTTCTTCCTTCCTTCCTTCCTCCTTCCTTCCTTCCTTCCTTCCTTCCTTCCTTCCTTCCTCCTTCCTTCCTTCTTCCTTCCTTCCTTCCTGCCTTCCTTCCTTCCTTCCTTCCTTTCTTCTTCTTCTTCTTCTTCTTCTTCCCTCTCTTCCCTCCCTCCCTCTCTCCCTCCCTCCCTTCCTCGTCCCCCCCTCTTCCTCCTCTTCCTCCTCCTCCTCCTCTTCCTTCTCTTTCTCCTCCTCCTCCTCCTCCTCCTCCTCCTCCTCCTCCTCCTCCTCCTCCTCTTCTTCTTCTTCTTCTTCTTCTTCTTCTTCTTCTTCTTCTTCTTCTTCTTCTTCTTCTCTCTCTTCCCTTCCTTCCTTCTTTCATTCCTTCCTTCTCCTTCTCCTCCTCCTCCTCCTTCTTCTCTCTCTTCCCTTCCTTCCTTCCTTCCTTCCTTCCTTCCTCCTCCTCCTCCTCCTCCTTCCCCTCCTTCTTCTTCCTCTCTCTCTCTCTCTCTCTCTCTCTCTCTCTCTCTCTCTCTCTCTCTCTCTCTCTCTCCCCCTCTCTCCATAACCATCCATGCCTTTTGAGCTTCTGGCGTTCTTCAGAACAAGCCTGACCCTGCTCACCTATTTGACAAACAGGCATCACAACCCACTTCCAGGCTCACTTTCCCTGTTCTTTCTGCTTTGGGTTGGATGATACCTGGTCTCGGACAGTTTCATACAAAAGGCTCCACGTACCTCTAGCCGGTGTGGCTCAGTGGATAGAGCGTCGGCCTGAGGACTCAAGGGTCCCGGGTTCGATTCCGGTCAAGGGCATGTACCTTGGTGGCGGGCACATCCCCAGTGGGAGGTGTGCAGGAGGCAGCTGATCGATGTTTCTCTCTCATCGATGTTTCTAGCTCTCTCTCCCTCTCCCTTCCTCTCTGTAAAAAATCAATAAAATATATTAAAAAAAAACAACAACAGAAAACACACAAAAGGTTCCATGTAAGTCCAAAACCTCCTGTGAGATAGTTTCCAGGGGACGCATCGGGGGGTGGTCCCCCAGATTCTGCTTGTTCACAGAAGATAGGACAGGGGTTAGTCTCTTGGCTCCGGCCAACCCCCTCCTGGCTGCACTTGGTGGAGACGGTTCTTGAAGATTTTGCCGTTTGGCTGGTTCCCAGTCTGACAACCATTCCCCTGCCCCAATGATCACTTTCGGTTCTGGGGCAGCTGACGTACCTTTAGCCTCAGGGAGGCATGTGACCAATCAGAGGTAACATCCTGGCCAATCAGAGCATAGTCTTCCCCTGACCAATCAGAGCATAGTCTTCCCCTGGCCAATCAGAGCATAGTCTTCTCCTGGCCAATCAGGGCATAGTATTCTCCTGGCCAATCAGAGCATAGTCTTCTCCTGGCCAATCAGAGCATAGTCTTCCCCTGGCCAATCAGAGCATAGTCTTCCCCTGGCCAATCAGAGCATAGTCTTCTCCTGGCCAATCAGAGCATAGTCTTTTCCTGGCCAATCAGAGCATAGTCTTCCCCTGCCAATCAGAGCATAGTCTTCTCCTGGCCAATCAGAGGTATAACACCCTGGCCAATCAGGGCATAGTCTTCCCCTGGCCAATCAGAGCACAGCATGACCCCCAGCTGCTGTCATTGGCTCTGGCATAGGCGTGACCTGTGGGTCCTCATCCCAGAACTTGTGCTGGGCCCCCAGGGCGTGGCTCCGTGGTTGAGCGCTGACCTATGAACCAGAAGGTCATTGTTAGATTCCTGGTCAGGGCACATGCAGGCGTGGTCCCAGTGTGAGGCGTGCAGGAGGCAGCCGGTCCGTGATTCTCTCTCTCTCCCTCTCCCTTTCTCTCTGAATAAAAATATACATAAAAAAAAAAAGAATTTGTGCCGGACAATGTGGGAATGTGGTGCCCACCTCAGGGGACATGGCGGGGACCCCCCTTCCCTTCCCTTTTCCTGCAGACGACGCGCTCCCCGCCCACTAACGAGGCTGCGCTGGTTTCCTGTGATACAAGGCTCAGCCTCGTCCTGAGACGCCGTGCCTCCGGGCACCGCCGTCAGCGTTCCTCGGGATTTGCTCGCAGATTCTGTGCAGCCTCAGAGACACAGCAGCTTGACATCAGGTCCCCGCCGCACGACGCTTATTCTGGGAAGCAGATCTTGGAGCCGGAGGCCGGGAGAGAGGCCGAGAGGGAGACTGGTACTCCCCCTGCAGGCACGTGGAGACGGATGGCTGGCTGGAAGGCCCAGCCGGGGGAGCTCAGCTCTGGGGTCCCCTCCCTGGTCTTCCTTCAGGGGGAACTGGGGAGCGGGTGGGGGACACGTCCAAGGAAACGGAACCTCAGAACCACCCGAGACGTTCCTTTCTGAGCACTAACCAGGGAGCGCGGCGGAGCCTTAGTCAAATACCTTTTCCTCCCTTTCTTTTTAAAAATGTATTTCTGTTGATTTCAGAGAGAGGAAAGGAGAGGGAGAGAGAGAGAGAAACGTCAGTGAAGAGAGAGGGTGCCTCCTGCACGCCCCCCCACTGGGGATCGGGCACACAACCTGGGCCTGTGCCCCGACCGGGAATGGAACTGTGACCTCCTGGCTCCTAGGGGGACGCTCAGCCCCTGGGCCCCGCCGGCCGGGTGAAGGGAGGTGTTCCTGAGAGCCAGCGTGTCAGAGAGGAAAAGAGCAGCTTCCCTCAAGTCAGGATGCAGAGGCGCTGGGAAGCCCTTCCTCTGGTCCAAGTTGTCATGGCGACGGATGGCGGCCGAGATGAAACTGACGTCTCTCCGGCTGGGGGACAGCTAACGGAGTCACCTGGGCCCCGCGTTAGGTTCCTGCAGTCAACCCTCATCGCCGCGTTTTGAGTTGTGTGTGTGTGTGTGAGTATGAGTGTGTGTGTGAGTGTGTGTGTGTGAGTGTGTGTGTGTGAGTATGAGTGTGTGTGTGAGTGTGTGTGTGTGAGTGTGTGTATGAGTGTGTGTGTGTGTGTGAGTATGAGTGTGTGTGTGAGTGTGTGTGTGTGAGTGTGTGTGTGTGAGTATGAGTGTGTGTGTGAGTGTGTGTGTGTGAGTGTGTGTGTGTGAGAGAGTGTGAGTGTGTGTGTGTATGTGTGAGTGAGTGTGTGTACGAGTGTGTGTGTGTGAGAGAGTGTGTGAGTGTGAGAGAGTGTGTGTGTGTGAGAGAGAGAGTGTGTGAGTGTGAGAGAGTGTGTGTGTGTGAGAGTGTGTGTGAGAGTGTGTGTGTGTGTGAGAGTGTGTGTGTGTGTGAGTATGTGTGAGTGTGTGTGTATGAGTGTGTGTGTGTGTATGAGTGTGAGTATGTGTGAGTATGTGAGTGTGTATGAGTGTGTGTGTGTGTGAGTGTGTGTGTGTGAGAGTGAGTGTGAGTGTGTGTGAGAGTGAGTGTGTGTGTGAGTATGTGTGAGTGTGTGAGTGTGTATGAGTATGTGAGTGTGTGTGAGAGTGTGTGTGTGAGTGTGTGTGAGTGTGGGTGTGTGTATGTGTGAGTGTGTGTGAGTGTGTGTGTGAGAGTGAGTGTGTGTGAGAGTGAGTGTGAGCGTGTGTGTGTGTGTGAGTGTGAGAGAGTGTGTGTGTGTGAGAGAGAGAGTGTGTGAGTGTGAGTGTGTGTGTGAGAGTGTGCATGAGTGTGTGAGTGTGTGTGAGAGTGTGTGTGAGAGTGTGTGTGTGTGTGTGTGTGAGAGTGTGTGTGTGTGTGAGTATGTGTGAGTGTGTGTGTATGAGTGTGTGTGTGAGTGTGTATGAGTGTGAGTATGTGTGAGTATGTGAGTGTGTATGAGTGTGTGTGTGTGAGTGTGTGTGTGTGAGTGTGAGTGTGTGTGAGTATGTGTGAGTGTGTGTGAGTGTGTGTGTGAGAGTGAGTGTGTGTGAGAGTGAGTGTGAGCTTGTGTGTGTGTGTGTGTGTGTGTGTGTGAGTATGAGTGTGCGCGTGTGTCTGTGTTATTAAAACGGCGTTTGAACGTCTGACTCTTTGATTTCACAGCAGCGATTCTGGGTCAGGCGGTTCATTCCCGGCCTGGCACCTGTCACCACAGCGCACAGATCTCGAGCAGCTGGAAATGATGAGCTCCGGCAGCCGGGGAGGAGGGCGCGCGGAAGCCGCTGCTCTCTCTTCGCTCTGACAGTCGGGCTGGGAGACGGCGGCCGCTTGGCCATCACCGTGGAGCCTGTGGAGGCGGCCGTCAGTCACCCGGCTTCATGTCTTGTGAACACGGCCGCTCTGAGGGCAACGGAGAAGCGTGTGCGATGTCCCAAGGAAGGTCGGGCACGTGTGTGCGCACACATGTGTATGTGTGTGCACGCGTGCAGGCGTGTGGGCATGTGTGTGCGCGTGCAGGTGTGTCTATGCATGTGTGTGCTGCAAAGCCCCCACGGGCTTTTAGGGTGGAAGTCCAAAACCTCCCCTTAGAGCAGAGGTTGGCGAGCTAAGACCCCTGAGCCACATGGGCCCCCCGCCTGTTTTATTTTTTTTTTAAAATATATTTTATTGATTTTTTACAGAGAGGAAGGGAGAGGGATAGAGAGTTAGAAACATTGATGAGAGAGAAACATCGATCAGCTGCCTCCTGCACACCTCCCACTGGGGATGTGCCCGCAACCAAGGTACGTGCCCTTGACCGGAATCAAACCTGGGACCCTTCAGTCCGCAGGCCGACGCTCTATCCATTGAGCCACACCGGTTTCGGCTGCTTGTTTTTTTAAAAATACATTTTTTATTGAGTTCAGAGAGGAAGGGAGAGGGAGGGAGAGAGAAACATCCATGGTGAGAGGGAATCATGGACCGGCTGCCTCCTGCACGCCCCCCACGGGGGACGGAGCCCACAACCTGATCCTGTGCTCTGACCGGGAATCGAACCCTGACCTCCTGGTTCCTAGGTCAGCGCCCACCCACGGCCATGCCGCCGGCCTTCGAGTTCCTCCTTGTGTGGGCGAGCGGCCGCAACGCTTGTCCCGAGATGACGGGGTCAGAGACGAGGCCCAGAACGCCGTCCGCCTCCCGGATGCCGGGAACCTGCCAGGGGGTCGTGTTGAAACCCGGTGACGACGCTGCGCACACAGGCCGTGGGTCACTTACGTGGCATTCTCTCTCCCTGGATTGAAAAATGCTCCGAGAGGCGGGAGGGAGCGGAGCCTGAGGGACCCTGGTAGCTGGTGTCTGTAATTAACCCCCCCGGGGCCCGTCGGCGGCGGTGGCTCCGCGCCCATTACTTATGCGCAGAAATAGAGACAAATGGGCTGGACCCGCGCCCGGGACGGCATCCATCTCACTTGTTCACGGCGGGAGCCGCGTGCCAGCGCTCGCCACTGTCGTTCCGGTTCCTTTCCACGGATGTGGGAACCGCACCCCGGCCTGGAGCTGAGGGTGAGCCGTCAAGGTCCCGAGAGAGGATGGGTGTGTGGTGGTCCCCGGGGGGCTTCGCGTTTCTTTCTTTAAGCAAATACTTCTGTTGATGTCAGAGAGGAAGGGAGAGGGAGAGAGATAGAAACATTAGTGATGAGAGAGAATCATGGATCGGCTGCTTCCTGCATGCCCCTCACTGGGGACTGAGCCCACACAACCCAGGCATGTGCCCTGACCAGGGCCAGGGATCGAGCCCACAACCAAGCTAAGTGCCCTTGAGCAGAATCAACCCCAGGACCCTCCCGTCCGCAGGCCGATGCTCTATCCACTGAGCCAAACCAGCCAGGGCTTAAATGTATTTTTTATTGATGTCAGAGAGGAAGGGAGAGGGAGAGAGAAACATCCATGATGCATGATGAGAGAGAATCACGGATCAGCTGCCTCCTGCACGCCCCCGACTGGGGATGGAGCCCATAACCCGGGCCTGTGCCCTGACCGGGAATCGAACCGTGACCTCCTGGTTCCTAGGTCCACGCTCAGCCCCTGAGCCTCGTGTGTACTTGTTGAGCCACCGTTCCCGGCCCTCAGAGCCGTTTTGGTCTCGCGTGTGACGTCAGGACCAAGGACAGCTCCCAACCCCCCAGTAGTTGGTCCATGAAAGGTTGTTGTGAGGTGAATGTGGAACCCGGCACCGGACCCCCGTATAATTTGTTAACCAGCGTCACCCAATGCATTAAAAAAAAATAAAAAATAGAAGCAGGCCCCACCCGGCGCATTAAAACATTCTCAGCTGTTAGACATTCGCGTCCACCTCGCGGTCACGGAGGCCTGGAGTTTGTGCTTCGTCGGGAATGTCCGCCGTCGGTACCGCTGCGGGGACTGGGAGGGCTGTGTGGAGCTCTCGGCCAGCGTCAAGTGAAACACGTTTATTTTTTTATTTTTATTTTTAAAATATATTTTATTGATTTTTCACAGAGAGGAAGGGAGAGGGATAGAGAGTCAGAAACATCAATGAGAGAGAAACATCGATCAGCTGCCTCCTGCACACCCCCCACTGGGGATGTGCCCGCAACCAAGGCACGTGCCCTTGACCGGAATCGAACCCGGGACCCTTCAGTCCACAGGCTGACGCTCTATCCACTGAACCAAACCGGTTAGGGCAAGTGAAACACGTTTAAAAGATGGGTCGGCGCCGAAACCGGTTTGGTTCAGTGGATAGAGCGTCGGCCTGCGGACTGAAAGGTCCCGGGTTCGATTCCGGTCAAGGGCACGTACCTTGGTTGTGGGCACATCCCCAATGGGAGGTGTGCAGGAGGCAGCTGATCGATGTTTCTCTCTCATCGATGTTTCTAGTTCTCTATCCCTCTCCCTTCCCCTCTGTGAAATATCAATAAAATATATTTAAAAAAAAAAAAAGGATGGGTCGGCGAGAAGTGGTGAGAGGCCTCTCCCCGCCCACCCCCCCCACCCCCTGCAAATGGTTGAGCTCACCTGGAGCCACGCCTTCCTTTCCTGCCGCCTCTGGCTCACCTTCCTCTATATTCCCAGCAGCCCGGAGCTGCAGACCTACTGCGTGCCCCTGGGTTGACGGACCAGAGAGCAGGGAGGGCTGTGCGGCCTCCACGTGGGCCTTGGTTGCATTCTGTCTTCACCGATGTCGTCTCCCACCCGCTCTGGGATATCCCCGTGCTCTTTCCCCCAGAACGCATCGCTGTCAACGGGCTCACGGGTTTTACGTAAACATGTTTATCTTAGAAGCACCTCTCCACGCATCACACACACACGGAGGGAACGGCGGCGGCGCCCGCCACAAATAGACGGAGACTCCGCAACGAAGACGACGGGAACAAAACAACCGTCTCACGCTCCAGCCGGCCCCGCCGCTCGCCCACCCGCCCGCCAGCGGCTCCCCGGCGGAGCCCCGCGGCACCCTGGTCAGCCAGGGCGGTGGCCCCGGGTGCGAGCCTGTGAGTGCGCCACGGCGGCCTCCTCCCGTGGGGCAAGGGTTGCAGGAGACCTAAGAAGCGAGTTGCTTCGAGTAGCTTTGCTCTTTTTCGTATATTTTTTAATTGTTTTTGGAGAGGATGGGAGAAGGAGAGAGAGAGAGAGAGAAACATCCGTGATGAGAGAGAATCCTGGACCGGCTGCCTCCTGCACGCCCCCCCCCCCCCCCACTGGGAATGGAGCCTGCCATCCGGGCCTGTGTCCTGACCGGGAATCGAACCCTGACCTCCTGGCTCCCGGGCCGACGCTCAGCAGCGGGCTGGAGTAGCTTTCTTTCTTTTTTTTTTTTTTTTATATAAATAATATGAAGGCTAGAATCTTTCTCTTTTTTAAAATATATTTTATTGATATTTTACAGAGAGGAAGGGAGAGGGATAGAGAGCTAGAAACATCGATGAGAGAGAAACATCGATCAGCTGCCTCCTGCACACCTCCCACTGGGGATGTGCCCGCAACCAAGGTCCATGCCCTTGACCGGAATCGAACCCGGGACCCTTCAGTCCACAGGCCGACGCTCTGTCCACTGAGCCACACCGGTTTCGGCTGGAGTAGCTTTCTGACTGGCCTTCCTGAGCGCTGTGGTAGCTGGTCCCCCCCACGGGCTGAGGCCCCCGGGCAGGGCTGGCGAGGGCAGCTTTGGGAGGGCCGGGGATGCCAGGCCAGAAGAGGCGGGCAGCTTCCGGACAGGTTGGGGGGGGGGCTGGGGGGTTGGGGGGGGGGCTTGGCGTGTTTGTCTCCACAGAGACAATATCGAGGGCTGGAGCTCCCGGGTCCCCACGGAGATGTTCCCGGTTAGGCAGTCGAGGCCCCTGGTCCAGGCTCGGTGACCCGATGACCCGCGCCCGCCTCCCCACAGGTGCCCGAGGGCATGCGCTCCACGGGGGGGGCGCCGGGCCGCGTGAGTTCCCGTGAGGTCGCCCCCCCCCCGCGGAGACAGCGCCCGAGTTGGCACCCCCATCTCAGCGGCATGTGGGGCTGCGCGTGCGGGTGGGTTATTTTTATGTGTGGTCGCTGATTCACAGCCGTCGCCATGGCGATGGGGGAGCTGGAGGCGGAAGGAAGAAGGGAGTCGTGGCGTTATTAAGTGACCCAACGACGGGAGAACGCTCTCACACACATTAAGGCTTAATTTAACGCCGGCCGCGCCCGGCGGCGCATGGCCCATCCCGCCGCGGACGTCCGAGTTCCCACGTCCAGGGCGTGCCAGCGGGGCGGGGCTCATCCACGCGCGTGTGACTGTCACGCTTGGCGGAAATGCAGCCGGATGCTGGGGGTCAGGAGGGGCCCCGTGACCTCACCAGCAGGTGCTCTCTGCCACGGAACATTCAGGAAGATGCTGTTTTCAATGTGAGTTGGTATATCTACGTAGCAATGTGTGTGTGTGTGTGTGTGTGTGTGTATATGTGTGTGTATATATATATATGTCTTTTTAAAGATTTTACATACAAAATCATAATACATATATACATATATATATACATATACATATATATATACATATACATATATATATACATATACATATATATATATACACATATATATATATATATATAAAATGACTTTTAAAAAGATATATATTTTGCCCTGGCCGGTGTGGCTCAGTGGATAGAGCATTGGCCTGTGTACCAAAGGGTCCTGGGTTTGATTTGATTCCGGTCAAGGGCACGTCCCTCGGTTGCAGGCTCTTCCCTGGATGGGACCCTGGTCGGGGCACGTGCAGGAAGCAAACAATTGATGTGTCTCTCTCACATCGACGTTTCTCTCTGTCTTTCCCTCTCTCTTCCACTCTCCCTAAAAATCAATAGAAAAATATCCTTGGGTGAGGATATATATATATATATATATATATATATATATATATATATTCACCCCCCCCATTGATTTCAGAGAGGAAGGGAGCAGGAGAGGGAGATAGAAACATCCATGATGAGAGAGAATCACGGATCAGCTGCCTCCTGCATGCCCCCCACGGGGGATCGAGCCCATAACCCGGGCCTGTGCCCTGACCGGGAATCGAACCCTGACCTCCTGGTTCCTAGGTCGATGCTCAACCCCTGAGCCGCTCCCGGTGTTGTGTGCAGGCTCATTCTTCCGGGAAACGCTTGGCAGCGCCCATCGTGTGCCAGGCCTGCCGGTAAGGGCTGAGGACGGGCGTGATGACGACCGCGATAAGAAAACAAAACCGCTGGCCTTTGTCGGGGGCCCGCTTTCTAGGTCGAATGAAGGGCACCCACGAGGGCCGTGTGATGTCGGTTGGGAGAGGAGGGGTACCCCGGTGGCGGAGGAGACTGCAGACAGTTGGGTCAAGTTTCCCGGAGGAAAGGTGACTCTGACGTGGGTTTTGAAGGGTGAGTAGGAGTTCGCAGCTGGCCCGATAGCCTCAGCCGTCTGGTGACGTTACCTGCGTCCCACCTCCCCAGCTCTGGGGGGCACTGCGGGCTGTGAGTGCGCACCCTTTCTCACCCGTGACTGGAAAACCCCTTTAAAGGCGAATATTAATGGACGTGGTCCAGGGGGTGTTGACTCTGGTCATTCACGCGCCGGACGTGACGAGAAATCGGTGCGGGGTGCCTCCCGCTCATGCCGCCTTTTTTAAAAAAATTTTTTAATTTTAATTAATTTTTAAAAATTGTGTGAAGCATTACAAATAGTAGTACATATGTCTCCTTTTTTTTCCCCCCATTGACCTCCCCCCGGCCTCCCCTTCCCCTCACGCCGCCTTCCATGCGAACGCATCGCCTGCACCTGCCGGCTGTTTGGGTTCAACGTCGAGGCAGACGGGACCAACGGCGTGGTCGGCTGGCACTGTGGCTGCCAGGGCCCTCGCGGGGGGGCGGGAGGGGGGCAGACGGCTCCTGCTGGGGACCCCGCTGTCCCCCGAGGGGCATCCCCCAATGTTTCCGGCTGTTCAGCTCTGTCTCTGGGTCCGATCCCAGTGGCTGGAGCCGCAGCCGTGTTGGCTAATGAAACACAGCCGACGGGCGGGATGGCTGGCTGTCCCCGCCTCGCCGGGACGCTGTCCGAGGGGATCTGGGAAGAGCGGGCCGGGCTGGGCCGGGCCGGGGTGGGAGTGGAGGCGGGAGGCGGGTGGGCGTTGGGAACGACGAGATGTTTCTCTCTCCGCGGGAAACCTTGCGAGGGGGTTTGTGTGGCGGTGGGGCTGTCCGTCTGTGAAGCGATCTGCCTCGTCCTTGGCCCTGACCCTGACCCGACCTCGCCGGGCTGTCCCTCAAATGGACAGAGCGCCGGCCTCTCCGCTGACGGCGGTCACGGGAGGCTGGTCAGTGTCAGGAAGTCGGGGCGCCCCCCCCCCGCCCCCGCCCAGAGGGACGCGTGATGATTCAGTCTGCATAGAGGACGGAGTGCGGGGTGGGACGGGCGAGAGGCGGGCGCGGGCTGTCCCGACTCCGATGTGGACGCGACTTCGGCATCTTGGTCACACGGGCTTCCCACGTTCGGTTCGAGGAGCAGCTTGCACACGGGAGGGCCCGCAGCTGCATGGGTGGGGTGCTGGGGTGCTGGGGTCCCCCCCCCCAAAAGGGTAGGTCCCAGTTCTAACATCCGGCGCTGGGAGGGGGACCCCTTGTCGGTCTGGTCCTGGGGTACATCTGCACCTTTTCCCGCGGACGGGGTGTTAGCGAGGCTCGGCCGGGACACGTCACCTCGAGTTTTGGGGTTTTTTTATCCCCTGCCCTGTCTCTCTGTTCCTCCGGCTGCTGGGTGCCTTGGAGAGGAAGGGCCTGGCACCCAGCCCGGCTCAGACCACTCACCTCCCATTGGCCCGGGAGTCCCAGGAGCCCGCCCCCACGAGGGAGCAGGACGTGACCCTGCCAGGGCCCCGGAGGGCAGAGGAAAGCCACTTAGCGAGCAGCATGGAGTACTACAGCGAGGATTAGCAAAAAAAAAAAAAAAAAAAAAAAAAAAAAAAAAAAAAAAGACTTCCTTTGTGGTGACTGCGTGAAGATTGCTCGGAGGGGCGGGGACGCGGGAGCAGGGGTGGCGGGAGCGTGTCATTGTCGAGGGAGGCCGCGCAGTGCGGTCCTTGTAGAAGGAGAGCGATTTCCATGACAACAATCCTGTTAGAGCGACACCATGTCCTCTGAGGGGGGGACCCGAGGGAGGTGCCACCGTGACCCGGGCGGGCGGGGCCTGGCCTGGGGGCCGAGAGGGGACGGGACGTGGCCCCGGGGGCACCCCACACGCCCCCCTGTGGGGAGGCCCCCCGCTCCTCCCAGCGGGCACAGAGGGGGAAGGGAGAGGCGGGAGGGCGGGGGAGGGCGCCACGCGGGGGTGGGGGGGGCAGAGCGGGCAGGGACCATGAGTGAGTGACTCAGGAGGGCCCGCGTTTTGCTTTTGGGGGGCGGGGCTGGGAGGGTTGCAGACGAGGTGTGGAGGTGTCTCACAAAGACCCCACATTCGGACGCGGGGCGGGGGGGGGGGGAAGGAGAGGAGGCGCCGGGTGAGGCGGGACGGCTCCGCCATCACTCCCGCAGCTTGGACATCGTGTTCCCTTCGCTCCCTTTTGGTGAATCCTCACCCGGGTGTTTAGGGAGAGAGGAAGGGAGAGGGAGAGACAGAGAGAGACGTGGATGTGAGAGAGACGTGGATGTGAGAGAGACGTGGAGGTGAGAGAGACGTGGATGCGGGAGAGACGTGGATGCGGGAGAGACGTGGATGTGGGAGAGACGTGGAGGTGAGAGAGACGTGGATGTGGGAGAGACGTGGAGGTGAGAGAGACGTGGAGGCGAGAGAGACGTGGAGGCGAGAGAGACGTGGAGGCGAGAGAGACGTGGAGGCGAGAGAGACGTGGAGGTGAGAGAGACGTGGATGTGGGAGAGACGTGGAGGCGAGAGAGACGTGGATGTGAGAGAGACGTGGATGTGAGAGAGACGTGGATGTGAGAGAGACGTGGATGTGAGAGAGACGTGGATGCGGGAGAGACGTGGATGTGAGAGAGACGTGGAGGCGGGAGAGACGTGGAGGCGAGAGAGACGTGGAGGCGAGAGAGACGTGGAGGCGAGAGAGACGTGGAGGCGAGAGAGACGTGGAGGCGAGAGAGACGTGGATGCGAGAGAGACGTGGAGGTGAGAGAGACGTGGAGGTGAGAGAGACGTGGATGTGAGAGAGACGTGGATGTGGGAGAGACGTGAAGGTGAGAGAGACGTGGAGGTGAGAGAGACGTGGAGGTGAGAGAGACGTGGAGGTGAGAGACGTGGATGCGAGAGAGACATGGAGGTGAGCGAGACACGTCGATGGGTTGCCTCCTGCACGAGCCCCGACCAGGGCCCAGGAGCCTGCCCCTGACCCCAGTTGAACCCGGGACCCTTCCGTCCGCAGGCCGACGCTCCATCCACGGAGCCACACCGGCCAGGGCTCAGCGCGCTCTTTGATCCCCGGACGGTAATCCCGCGGCTGTATGCGCCCTTCAGTCGGAGGCAGCCCGGAGCGGCAGCGAGCGTTCTCCCAGCCGGCGATCGCTTCTCCCTCGGGATCCCAGATCCCCACTGGAGCCCAGGGGCGCCGTCGGTGAATCCTGGGCCAGCCGGGCCCTGACTCAATCTCGGCTCATTCGCGTGGGAGGACAGGAAGCACCCACGGGCCACGGCATCTGAGCGGTGGGCAGACCCGCCGTCTCCGTGCCCACGCCCCGTTCCACCCGATGCAGGAACCCTCACCCCCGCGAAGACCACGCGCGTCCGGCAGAGCGCGAGGGGCGGGGAAATGCCCCGAGGAGCGCCACGCGCCCAGCACCCAGCGGGAAGAGCGAGCCGGGGCCGTCACAACCGATGCTCCGGTGGACGGCGCCCACGGCTCATTCCCTTCTCCTCCCCGGGGATTGGCTGCCTGGATTTAGAGTTTAAACAACAACGGTGGGCCCTGGCCGGTGTGGCTCAGTGGGTAGAGCATCGGCCTGCGGACGTAAGGGTCCCCGGTTCGATTCCCGGTCAAGGGCACAGGCCCGGGTTGCCGGCTGGATCCCCAGTGGGGGGGGGGGGGGCGTGCAGGAGGCAGCCGCTCCATGATTCTCTCTCATCATCGATGTTTCTCTCTCTCTCTCTCTCTCCCTCTCCCTTCCTCTCTGACATCAATTAAAAAAATATATGAAGAAGATGGAGACAGAGTACCAGGCTGTGAGGCAGCCGTGGGCAAACTACGGCCTGCGGGCCGGATCCGGCCCGTTCGGCTGTTCTATCTGGCCCGCGGAGCCGAAAGAGCGGAGGGTTCTCTTGCTCTCCCCTCCACTCCTTTATTTTGAATTTATATTAGTTCACACAAACACTCCATCCGTGCTTTTGCTCCGGCCCTCCTGTCCAGTTTAAGAACCCGTTGTGGCCCTCGAGTCAAAACGTTTGCCCACCCCTGCTGTAAGGGTTTGCACAGGAGTGGCTTCAGGGGGTCCCCGCTTGCCGAGCCGCGTTTGTGGGGAAGAATTAAAATAGCTCAGCCTTTGTCTCCTGTGGAGACTCCGGGCCGGTAGCAACTTCAGGAAGAAAAGGAAACGGTTTCTCGCCAGATTCTACGTTCGAGTTCCTCCCGCCCCCTGACGCGTATAATTCGTTGCTTAGAAACACGTTCCGGTCCCATTCTACCTGCGAGGTTCCTGTGACAGAATGGACGGGTGGCGGGGGGCAGGGGGGGGTGCTCGGGGTACGTGTGAAAGCTTTTTCGAAGCGGCAACGAACGTGGAGTCTTCCCGTGTCTCTCCTCCTGGGCCCGGGGGCCCGCCGTGGGGACGATGCGTGTCTTCTTTCTAAGTTTTTTTCTACAGAAAACATTCTTTTTTTTTTTTTTAATATATTTTATTGATTTTTTACAGAGAGGAAGAGAGAGGGATAGAGAGTTAGAAACATCGATGAGAGAGAAACATCCATCAGTTGCCTCCTGCACACCTCCTACTGGGGATGTGCCCGCAACCAAGGTACATGCCCTTGACTGGAATCGAACCCGGGACCCTTCAGTCCGCAGGCCGACGCTCTATCCACTGAGCCAAACCGGTTAGGGCCGGAAAACATTCTTGATGGGTCGCTGTTGCATCTAAGACAGGGGTGGGCAAACGTTTTGACTCGAGGGCCACCATGGGTTCTTAAACTGGACCGGAGGGCCGGAACAAAAGCATGGATGGAGTGTTTGTGTGAACTAATATGAATTCAAAGTAAAGGAGCGGAGGGGAGAGCAAGAGAAGCGGATAGAACAGCCGAACGGGCCGGATCCGGCCCGTGGGCCGTAGTTTGCCCACGGCTGATCTAAGACCAAGATCAAAAAAATGACGACGATGCGACAGTGAAGGCGCTAGGGATCTTGTTTGCCACGGACAGAAACTCAACCCCAAACTGGCTTCAGGGGAAGGCGGGCTCGCAAAACTCCCTTCGGGGAGGGACAGCTTCAGGCGCGGCTGGATCCAGGGGCCACACGGAGTCACCAGGCCTGTGTCGGCGGCGTTGATGTCTCCCTCTCCCTCTCCCTGCCTCTCTGGAATCGATTTACGTAGACGACTGGCCACACGTTCCCGGCACCTCCCAGGGGGAAGGCGTGGGCTCCGTGCTCCGCGCTCCGCTCCCCTTGAACCCGGGCTGACTTGTGACCCCCCCGACCTGTGCGTGGGGTGGAAGTGACCGTGGGTGACGCCTTGAGGCTAGGTCCTTAGAGGCCAGGCGGCTGGTTCTCTTGGGATGTTTCTCTTCGGGGATGCTCGCCGAGCCTCGTGGAGCGGCCACGTTGTTGAGGGCACTGTGGTTGGCAACCGAGCCGTCCGGCCACCCAGCTCAGGCGCCGGACATGGAGTGGCAGGGCCTCCAGATGGACCCAGTCCCACGTCCTAGACTCAACCCAGCCCTTCGGCCTCCCAGGGCCGAGCCCTCCGGCCCCAGGACCAGCCGGCCCCTGATCTCGGTGCCCGCCCTGACCCTCGACCGCAGTATCCTTGGGCTATGACGTAGTCACACAGTAACAAGGGGCTGGTGCACAGCTTGCTACCCCGGCGGTTTCCTAGGCGGCGGGGAGCCGGGGCGGGCGAGCCTGTGCTGTGGGCCGTGCAGGGAGGTGAGATTTCTCTCGTCCTGCGTGGCCTTGTGGTTCCACGGCTGGAAATCTATCCGAAGGAGCTCATCTCGGACGTGGAAATGGGTCAAGCCTTCCGCACAGACCTGTTCGCTCAGCGCAGGCGGAGACGGTGAGACGTGGGAGAGACGTGGGAGGCAGCCTCGCGTCCCACCCCGGGGAGTGGGGTTTCTGCTGAAAGAATCAGGCGCCCTCGAGGCCGGGGCGGTGGCCCCTCCATCTTCTTTCCTTGCTCCCAGCAGCCCTGGAGGTAGGAATGAGGACCCCGATTTCCCCACAGGAGGTGCGTGGCCGTGGAGGCTGGGGATGTAAGCTGACTCTGAAGCCAGGCTGTTCAGAATGTGCGTGGCCCGGACTCGGGTGGGAGAATGATCTGGAACACCCGTGGCGCAGCCATTCAGGGAGCCCTGGGGCGTCTTTATAGAGGATGTGCTCGAGGGATTGTTACTGCAGGAGGAGGTGTGAACACGGTCCAAAGGATTGTTACTGCAGGAGGGGGTGTGAACGTGGTCCGAGGGATTGTTACTGCAGGAGGAGGTGTGAACGTGGTCGAGGGATTGTTACTGCAGGAGGAGGTGTGAACACGGTCCGAGGGATTGTTACTGCAGGAGGAGGTGTGAACGGGGTCTGAGGGATTGTTACTGCAGGAGGAGGTGTGAACGCAGTCCAAGGGATTGTTACTGCAGGAGGAGGTGTGAACGGGGTCGAGGGATTGTTACTGCAGGAGGAGGTGTGAACGCAGTCCGAGGGATTGTTACTGCAGGAGGAGGTGTGAACACGGTCCGAGGGATTGTTACTGCAGGAGGAGGTGTGAACGGGGTCGAGGGATTGTTACTGCAGGAGGAGGTGTGAACGGGGTCGAGGGATTGTTACTGCAGGAGGAGGTGTGAACGCGGTCCAAAGGATTGTTACTGCAGGGGGAGGTGTGAACGCGGTCCGAGGGATTGTTACTGCAGGAGGAGGTGTGAACACGGTCCGAGGGATTGTTACTGCAGGAGGAGGTGTGAACGGGGTCGAGGGATTGTTACTGCAGGAGGAGGTGTGAACGGGGTCGAGGGATTGTTACTGCAGGAGGAGGTGTGAACACGGTCCAAAGGATTGTTACTGCAGGGGGAGGTGTGAACGCGGTCCGAGGGATTGTTACTGCAGGAGGAGGTGTGAATGCGGTCCGAGGGATTGTTACTGCAGGAGGAGGTGTGAACGCGGTCCGAGGGATTGTTACTGCAGGAGGAGGTGTGAACGCGGTCCGAGGGATTGTTACTGCAGGGGGAGGTGTGAACGCGGTCCCAGGGATTGTTACTGCAGGAGGATGTGTGAACGCGGTCCCAGGGATTGTTACTGCAGGAGGAGGTGTGAACGTGGTCCGAGGGATTGTTACTGCAGGAGGAGGTGTGAACGCGGTCCGAGGGATTGTTACTGCAGGAGGAGGTGTGAACGTGGTTGAGGGATTGTTACTGCAGGAGGAGGTGTGAACGTGGTTGAGGGATTGTTACTGCAGGAGGAGGTGTGAACGGGGTCGAGGGATTGTTACTGCAGGAGGAGGTGTGAACGTGGTTGAGGGATTGTTACTGCAGGAGGAGGTGTGAACGGGGTCGAGGGATTGTTACTGCAGGAGGAGGTGTGAACGTGGTTGAGGGATTGTTACTGCAGGAGGAGGTGTGAACGGGGTCGAGGGATTGTTACTGCAGGAGGAGGTGTGAACGTGGTTGAGGGATTGTTACTGCAGGAGGAGGTGTGAACGTGGTTGAGGGATTGTTACTGCAGGAGGAGGTGTGAACGCGGTCCGAGGGATTGTTACTGCAGGAGGAGGTGTGAACGTGGTTGAGGGATTGTTACTGCAGGAGGAGGTGTGAACGGGGTCGAGGGATTGTTACTGCAGGAGGAGGTGTGAACGTGGTTGAGGGATTGTTACTGCAGGAGGAGGTGTGAACGGGGTCGAGGGATTGTTACTGCAGGAGGAGGTGTGAACGTGGTTGAGGGATTGTTACTGCAGGAGGAGGTGTGAACGGGGTCGAGGGATTGTTACTGCAGGAGGAGGTGTGAACGTGGTTGAGGGATTGTTACTGCAGGAGGAGGTGTGAACGGGGTCGAGGGATTGTTACTGCAGGAGGAGGTGTGAACGTGGTTGAGGGATTGTTACTGCAGGAGGAGGTGTGAACGGGGTCGAGGGATTGTTACTGCAGGAGGAGGTGTGAACGTGGTTGAGGGATTGTTACTGCAGGAGGAGGTGTGAACGGGGTCGAGGGATTGTTACTGCAGGAGGAGGTGTGAACGTGGTTGAGGGATTGTTACTGCAGGAGGAGGTGTGAACGGGGTCGAGGAATTGTTACTGCAGGAGGAGGTGTGAACGTGGTTGAGGGATTGTTACTGCAGGAGGAGGTGTGAACGCGGTCCGAGGGATTGTTACTGCAGGAGGAGGTGTGAACGTGGTTGAGGGATTGTTACTGCAGGAGGAGTTGTGAACGCGGTCCGAGGGATTGTTACTGCAGGAGGAGGTGTGAACGTGGTTGAGGGATTGTTACTGCAGGAGGAGGTGTGAACGGGGTCGAGGGATTGTTACTGCAGGAGGAGGTGTGAACGGGGTCGAGGGATTGTTACTGCAGGAGGAGGTGTGAATGCAGTCGAGGGATTGTTACTGCAGGAGGAGGTGTGAACGGGGTTGAGGGATTGTTACTGCAGGAGGAGGTGTGAACGGGCCGTAGGGGGGAAAACGCAGTGAGAGCTGGCGGGACAATAAGATGTCGCTGACTACACCTGGGCTGGGAGAGAGCAGAAAAGGTGGGGGCGCAGGAGCCGCTGGCACTGCCTTTTTAGCTTCTCCGCCCGAAGCAAAGGCTGCGGGAGGGAAAGGGCCGAGAGGGAGGGAGCCAGTTTGCCAGAGTACAGCGTCGGCAATCGACGCAGTGACAGAGCGTTAACGCCGCTTGTTGGTAAAGACAAAAACATCAGCCCCGGCCGGTGTGGCTCAGGGGACAGAGCGTCGGCTCTCAGGGAGAAGGGTCCGAGGTTCGATTCCGGTCAAGGGCCCGAACCTCGGTTGCAGGCTCAATCCCCGGCCCTGGTCAGGGTGCGTGCGGGAGGCAACCAATTGATGTGTCTCTCTCACATAGATGTTTCTCTCTCTCTCTCTCTCTCCCCTCTCTCTAAAAATCAATGGAGCCCAGCCAGCGTGGGTCAGGGGTTGAGCGTTGAGCTGTGAACCAGGAGGTCAGGGTTCGAGTCTCGGTCAGCACACAGGCCTGGGTTGCGGGCTCGATCCCCAGTGTGGGACAGGGGGAGGAGGCAGCTGGACGGCACAGGATTGGAGGCGATCCCTGTGGGCGCCAGCCTCTGCCAGCCTGGGTTCCGTCTTCCCCACGCCCCTGCTGTGTGACCCGGGGTGAGTTCCTTACCCTCTCTGAGCCCCTCTGGCCGATGGGGGTCGTCGCAGTAACGGCACTTCCGGGAGCCTCACGGACAAACCCAAACCCCCAGGACCCGGGCCAGGCTCACGATGCGATCAGCAAAGGGACCTGGTAGCCGTTCTGCACCAGGGCTTCGCAAAATGTGTGAATTAACGCCTTTTAAAAAAAAATATTTGTATTGATTTCAGAGAGGAAGGGAGAGGGAGAGAGAAACATCCATGATGAGAGAGAATCATGGATCGGCTGCCTCCTGCACGCCCCCTACTGGGGATCGAGCCTGCAACCTGGACATGTGCCCTTGACCGGAATCGAACCCCGGGACCCTTCCGTCTGCAGGCCGGCGCTCTCTCCACTGAGCCACACCGGCCAGGGCGACGTGCAGCTTTGATTTGGTTTGTAAGAACCGACAGGAGACGATGCGACTGGCACTGCCAGCACCCACCCCGTCCGTCCGGGAGGCAGTGCCCGTAGCGGCTGGGAGCGCAGGCCCCGCTCTGCCGCGTGGTCGCGGGAGCGCAGGCCCCGCTCTGCCGCGTGGTCGCTGTGGGGCCGCGGGAAGGCGGTTTCCACGCCTCCATCTTCATTTGTCTAAGCGGGCGAGGCGGTGGTGGGAGATGGACGTGGATACGCATCCCGCCCCTGGTCCCTGGAAGGTCTGTATCCGCGAATCCTTTATTGTTGGTCTTTGTAGCAAAAGCCCTCGCCCCTCCCGGACTGTTCTTGCCGCTAATTCAGAAGGAAAACCCCTCAGAGCCACAGACGTCCCCGGAGCCCGGAGGAAGAGGCTTGGAGGGCCGGGGTGGGCCTGCTCCTGCCTGCGCACGTGTTTTCTTTGGCTTGCTGACTGTTTGGCCCACAGAAAATGGAAAAGGAAAGAAAAAAAAGAAAAAAAAGGAGTGAGTTGCCAAACTTTAAAAATAGAGAGGTTTCACATAAAAATCCAGATTTCTAGCTTCTCTCGGAAAAAAAAGCGTGCGTTGGAGCCAGGCTGGGCTCATCTTTCTGCTTGGCAACCGCGGGCCGGTGCTAAGGACCCGCCCCCGCCGGGCGGTGCCGGGAGGCCCGTGGTTAGCCGCAGTCCCCACCGCTCCCTTTCGCCTCACCGCTGGCCTGCTCCCCTCGCCTAGCTCCCCCGCCTGGCCCCAGGCGGCATCGGCGGGTGGGAACCCTGGCGTCCTCGTGTGGATCTGAAGGGAGACGCAGGGGCCCACGTAAACGCCAACGGGAAGGCGGCTTTCGCCTGAAACACGCGGGGTCTTTGGGGTTGACCTGGGTCTGGGTGGGGGCCCGTAGGATGGTCCGGGGCAGCACCGGCTTCCTTGTCCGTTGGGAGCTAACGGCCGAGAAGTCCCGGCATAAAGTGAAACCCCGCGGTGTCGCCGCCTGTTAATTCCTTATTGGGTTTTTCCTAAGACTGAGACACTACGCGTTTGATCTTTTTAAGGGTTCGCCTTCACATGTCACTGCGTGGTGAGGACACACTGATGCTCGTGGGGCTAACCCGGGGCAGCAAATGGACGTTTCTGTGCTGGGCCATGGCCACGCCCTCACACATTGCAAGCAGGTGTCTGTTTGGCGGGGATGGGTCTCAAGTTTATTTATTTATTTATTTATTTATTTATTTATTTATTTTTAAAATACATTTTATTGATATTTTACAGAGAGGAAGGGAGAGGGACAGAGAGTTAGAAACATGGATGAGAGAGAAACATTGATCAGCTGCCTCCTGCACACCCCCTGCTGGGGACGTGCCCGCAACCAAGGTACATGCCCTTGACCGGAATCGAACCTGGGACCCTTCAGTCCGCAGGCCGACGCTCTATCCACTAAGCCGAACCAGTTAGGGCTCAAGTTTATTTTTATTTATTTATGTTTTAAAATTTTATTTTTATGGATTTCAGAGAGGAAGGGGGAGGCAGAGGGAGAGAGAGAGAGAAACATCCATGATGAGAGAGAATCACGGATCGGCTGCCTCCCGCACGCCCCACCCTGGGGATGGAGCCAGCAACCCGGGCCTGTGCCCTGATGGGGAATTGAACCCTGACCTCTTGGTTCCTAGGTGGATGCTTAACTACTGGACCCCATGCCGGCCGGGCCATTTTTTTTTTTTTTTAAATTTAAAGAGAAGCCAGGAACCCAGCCTCACTGCCTCTCCCTGATCGTGAGTTTATTTATTTTTTTAATATATGTTTTATTGATTTTTTACAGAGAGGAAGAGAGAGGGATAGAGAGTTAGAAACATCGATGAGAGAGAAACATCGATCAGCTGCCTCCTGCACACCTCCCACTGGGGATGTGCCCGCAACCAAGGTACATGCCCTTGACCGGAATCGAACCTGGGACCCTTCAGTCTGCAGGCCGACGCTCTATCCACTGAGCCAAACCGGTTAGGGCGTGAGTGAGTTTTATTACAAACACCTGCGTTGAACATACCAGAGCCCCTGGCTGGAATGCTCTGAGCCCCACCCCCACGCACCTGCGCGGCCAGCAGGCCCCCTTCTCGCTGGCTCCCGCGTCCTCGCCGCGTGCCCGTCCATTTCCTGTCCCCTGGAAGCCACTCCGGGTTCATCCGCTGCGTTTCCTACTCCCGACGGGGGACCAGCCATTTCTCCACGAAGCCCGGTGCTCGCGCTCAAAAGGGGAGCTCGCGGCGCCCGGTCTGTTCCTGGCGCAGCCCTCGGGGGACCCTGGGGGCCAGGCCGAGAGCCACGTCCCTGGGGGTCTGGCCGCTGCGCCCGGGCCTGCTGTGCTGACGAACGGCTTGGCTAATGGATGTGGACGGCTGTGGTCCCCGGGGCAGCCACCCCAGGGCGGAACGCATCCTCTAAGAGCTGGTCCACGGGCGTCATCTCGCGGACATCTATCAAGACGCAGGTGTGGCCCGGCCGGCGTGGCTCCGTGGCTGAGCATTGGCCTGTGAACCAGGAGGTCAGGGTTTGATTCCCGGTCAGGGCACAGGCCCGGGTTGCGGGCTCCATCCCCAGTGTGGGGCGTGCAGGAGGCAGCTGATCCATGATTCTCTCTCCTCATGGATGTTTCTCTTTCTCTCTCCCTCTCCCTGCCTCTCTGAAATCCATAAAAATATATGTTAAAAAAAGACTCAGGTGTGGCTCAGGGGGCCTCACAGCCTGTTCGCCTCGGGGCTCTCCCACCCCCATGGTCTGTCCGTCCTCACAGAGCTGTGGGGTGGACCGGGGAGGGGGGCGGGGTCTGGAACGGGTGGTCCCCAGTGCAGGGATCAGAACTGACTGACCCCGGTGGGCAGCCCCTGCGAAGCCAGAACCGGCCGGAACCCGCAGGTCCTCGGGGCGCTGGGAACAGCACGAGGTCACAGCGCGAGGTCACGCACCCTGGCGGGAGGCACAAAGGCCTTTTCTTCAGCCAGAAGGAGGGACGTTGCCCGAGGCTGCTGTCATTTCTCAGCGAGGCCCAGGGTTCGGCCCTGGGCGGACTTTTCTTCCTTTGGCGCTAAGGGCCAGGCTGCCCGGTTGAATGTGTGCAGAGTCTGTCCTGGGCCTGGTCGCTGCTGGGGTGGGGGTGGAGGGGGTGCTGGCGGCTGGACCGCTAGCCGCCACCCGGCTGGGGGGATGGGGTGGGCTCTGGACGCGGTGGGTGGGGCTTGATCTGGCGTCCGGCCTTCACCTCCCACAGGGAACGGATATGCAGTAGCTCCAGGCCACGTGTTCACGGGGTGGCCAGCTGGGCAGACCCGGGAGGTGGGCGGCGTCCTCTCTCCTCCTCCTGTCCCGGCCTTGTCCTGGGCTGGGAGCCAGGGCCTGGTCCTGCCATTTGCCTGATGTGTGGCTGCTGGCCAATCGCCTCTGGGGCCGGCAGGAGGGGTGGGCGGGCTTTACCGCGAGGGGCGTTCCCATACAGGTCTCCCCTGAAACAACTTGGGTGTGAATGCAAATATAGGCGGGGAGACACTTGTGAGAATTGTGTCCTGAAACAATGTATCTCATATGTATCTCATCGCAGGGACTTGGAACCAGCTCCAGCAGGAGAGGGTCCAGATGGCATTGGCATGCAAGGCGCGGCTCTGTCGCCGCGGAGAGCTCCGTGGATGTGAGCTTCCGCCTATGACGTGGGGGAAGATGCAGGTTGCGGAAGCACGGAGTATGATGCGATTGATACAAAGTGTGCAATTCTAGAAACGGTCCCAGGTAGCGTAGCAGAGGCAGACACTATGTATACTGTGAGTGACAATGGACGCAGCCATGGTGAACCCCCAGTTCAGGAACCCCAAGTTCAGGAGGGGGATGCGGCTGGGGAGGGAGCCTGGGGGCCTTCGGCTGTATTCGCGATGACTTCTTTCTTCAGCTGGGGGAGGTGGGGGGGGGTTTACATGTGCATTTTTGGTTTCAAGAGACAGAAAACATCCAACCTGAGGAAGCTTCAGGTGCGGCTGGATCCAGCAGTTCCAATAGTGTCACCAGGACCTAATGGCTCTTCTTGTCTCGGATCTCCCCACCGAGGACTGGTTTCATTCTATTCCTCCACCCGGGTCGTGGTCATGCCCAGAGGGAAGGAAGAGAGAGCTTTGGTCAAATATTTCAAACACCAACCCCATGTCTCGTTACCGTGGGCCTGTGCCGGGTCTCCGAGTGGCCGGGCCTGGGTCAAGGACCCATTCCTGGAAATGAGAGCGGAATCAGGGCCCGAAACACGGAGCGAGGGAGGAGGTTGTTCCCATAGGAAAAGTGGGGTGCGGTTACCGGCAGAAGGATGGTTTCGGGTGGCTGAGTGAGCGCGCACGTCCACAGGGGCCCCCAGGAGCTGCTGGTCTTGGGCCCACGGTCACTGCTTCTGAGGACCGGGCCTCCCCCTGACCTGTCTCTGGGCCTGGATTACGCTGGATCCAGCCGCACCTGAAGCTTCCTCAGGTTGGATGTTTTCTGTCTCTTGAAACCAAAAATGCACATGTAACCCCCCCGCCTCCCCACCTCCCTCAGACTCGGGGGCTTTGGCTTGGCTTCTGGTCCTCCTCCCCGCCCCCCAAGCCTCGGACCCCGAGGCCTCCCTCACGCAGGCCCCCCCCCCCCCAGAGGAGGACGTGGGGGTCGAGAACTCGCAGCCGGCGTGAAAGGTAGATTTATCCCGTCGGAGTTAATTGTCATCTCTATTTGCTCCCGAGTGATTCATTCTCATCGTTCTTATTATAGCCGAGAAAATTAATTTTTATCCCGCCATAAAGGTGGCGGCGATCCTCTGGGCTCGGGGAGGGGGGCTGCGTAATGAGATTTGCCGGGGGGCTTTGAAACCGCCCGCTTTCATTAGCCCGGGAGCCGACCCCGCGCCGGAGGGACAGGCGTGTTTGCTCGGCGACGCGTTCAGATTCATTCCCGCCTGTGAGGACCGGAGGCTCCGGGGGCGGGAAGCCGAGCGGGTCTCCGCGTCGTTGACCGACTTCCGGGGAAACAAATCCACGGGCATGAACCCCGAGCCCTTTCGCTGGAGCACCCTGGTCCCCGGGGGGTGGGGTGGTGTGTGTGGGGGGGCCAGGCACCCGGCTTCTGGGTTAGCCGCCCTCTGCGTGGGCACCGTCCCCACGTAGAAGCACACACCTCCTTTAGCGCCCCCCCCCCGGGGTGTTTCAGCCCCATCATCTCCTCTCTGCAAGGCCAAACCCCCGGATGTTGTGGGGACCCCCCGCGGGCGCGTTGGGTGACCCCTCATCTGGATGCCTGTGTCGCCTGTGTCGCTTTCTTCTACGGGGACGAGTGTTCATCGCGCGGCCTTAGATGTTGTCTCCGAGGACAGACCACTGCAGGGACAGACAGACAGCGGACCCGTAGCTGCCGGGGGCTGTGGCTGGGGCGTGGGGGTCACCTGTGGACGAGCCTAGGGGACGTTTTGGGGTGTACGGATCCCCATGGCGCCGCCCGCCCGACAGGGGTGCCTCCATAAGCTAGAGAAAGCCAGGGACCTGCGGCCTCCCGCACACCCCCCACTGCGGATGGAGCCCGCAACCCGGGCCTGTGCCCTGAGCGGGGATCGAACCCTGACCTCCCGGTTCCTAGGTGGACGCTCCATCACCGAGCCACGCCGGCCGGGCGGAGGGCTGACATTTCCTGCGAAGAATTCCGGAAACGCGGGGCCCTCGCTGCCCGAGCTGAAGCGGCTCGGTTTTATGCTGCAGAGAAGGGGGTTGACTCCGAGCCTGCGTCTCCTTGTCCCTTTGAGGGGGTGTTTTTTTAAAGGACTTTCCTGGGTTTTGTTTCCAGTCGGAGCGTTCTGGCTTCCTGGCTTCCGGGGGGAGTTTCTCTTTTGCACAGAAATCGGCGCACCTCCCAGGGTCCGTGGAGTTGTCTTTCCTGCGCCTCGAGTGGGCGTCTGCGCCCAAGAATTGTTCTCCGGAGGCCTCGGCCTGACCCCCGAGGACAGGAGGCAGGCTGACTTCCAGTGCTGTCCATGGTCCTGGCCGGGACACGCCAGCCCCCAGCCCCCAGCTCCCAGCTGCCTGCTCCCCACGGGCGTGGGAACATCCCCCCGCTGCTCCCAGCCTCACACTGTTCCTGGGACGAGGCAGGCCCTTTGAGGACCTTCTGCGCATGACCAGAGATTCCTATCGCCCTTGGGGGGGTCCTGCACTGGGTCATGTGCCCCTTCATGCCCAAACCCCCAAGGTTCTCCCTAAAGGGAGAGAAGAGAAATAGGTATTGGGGGTGGGGAGTCATGGCAACAGCAAATGCCTTAATAATAAGAAAAAGCCCTGGCCGGTGTGGCTCAGTGGATAGAGCGTCGGCCTGGGGACTGAAGGGTCCCGGGTTCGATTCCCGGTCAGGGCACAGGCCCGGGTTGCGGGCTCGATCCCCAGTGTGGGGGCGTGCAGGAGGCAGCCGATCCATGATCCTCTCTCATCATGGATGTTTCTGTCTCTCGCTCCCTCTCCCTTCCTCTCTGACATCAATAAAAAAATATTTTAAAAAAAGAAGAAAAAAAGAATCAGGCAAACCTTATTTAAAAAAAAAAAGAAGGAAAAGACTCCGCCCGGCCCAGCCCTTGGTGCCGAGCCCCTGGCGGTTGCCTGAGCCTCTGGACTTCAGGGGGGCCTGGGTGCCGGCTGCTCATGTTTGGGGGGCGGGAGTCAGCCTCTTCGCGGCCATGGTTTGCCAACGTCTCCGTTTCAGTGTTTTATTTTCTGCTGAAAAGGCTCCCACCCTCCTCATTGACCTGTTTTCAGTAAAGCCGGTGTGTGCGAGCTCAAAACGGAGCGCACGCTGACATCCCGTCGCCATAGCAACCCAGGTGGTAAACATCAGCCTGATGCTGCTGGGAGCGGGTGGCGGGGATGAGGAATTGGGGGGATCAGAGTGAGGCTCAGAGGTTTGGTGCCGGGGGTCTCGGCTCAGTCCTGCGGGAAGTAGTCAGGGAGTGTCCAGCAGGGGGCGACCCGAGAGGGCTGGGGACCTGACCCAGGAGGAGGGCTCTCTAACGCCTATTCCCTTTTTTTTTTTAAAAAAAAAAAATTATTTTTACTGATTTCAGAGAGGAAGGGAGAGGGAGAGAGAGAGAAACATCCATGATGAGAGAGAATCATCGATTGGCTGCCTCCTGCACGCCCCCCACTGGGGATGGAGCCCGCAACCCCAGCATGTGCCCTTGGCTGGAATCGAACCTGGGACCTTTCAGTCCACGGGCCGACGCTTTACCCACTGAACCACACCAGCTAAGGCTGTATTCCCTTTTTTTAAAAAAATATATTTTTTATTGACTTCAGAGAAGAAGGGAGAGGGAGAGAGAGAGACAGAAACACCCATGATGAGAGAGAATCACCGATCGGCTGCCTCCTGCACGCCGCCCCACACTGGGGATCAAGCCCGCAGCCGAACCCCGACCTCCTGGTTCATAGGTTGGCGCTCAACCACTGACCCACACCGGCCCGGCCTGAGCTTCCGCTTCTAACTCACGAGCTCACGGGCATCTGTACGTAACGGTCCACACGGGTCTCAAACGCACATGCCCCAGGGGAACTCATTATCTCCGTCCAAATGCCTCCCCCACTCCCCCGCCCCCCACCTTCGTCTCAGCGTCCCATCCCCCCCTTTGGCCCAAGTCCCAACCCAACAGAACCCTGCTCGGGGACCAGACTCCTCCCCGCTCGGGTCTGGGAGCTTGGAGGAAGCAGGGAGGCTGGGCAGGGCCTCGGGGCCCCCTGGCCGGCGGAGGGGTGAGCAGGTGAGGGGGCTGGCCGGGTCCATGGGCACAGTTCCTAAGGGCCGCCGCCCCCCCCAGTCTATGTTTGTCACCACGCGGGCCGGAGGTGTCCCGTTAGGGTTGGCTTTCCCGGGTCCTCTGCCCCCTGTGGTCTCTGAGAGGGAAGGACGAACAGTTTCCATCAGAGCTCCCCCTCCCGCGCCCCCCCCCCCCCCCAGTCTGTCTTTGTCACCACGCGGGCCGGAGGTGTCCCTGTTAGGGTTGGCTTTCCCGGGTCCTCTGCCCCCTGTGGTCTCTGAGAGGGAAGGACGAACAGTTTCCATCAGAGCTCCCCCCCCGCGCCCCCCCCCCCCCAGTGCAGCTGAGCAAAGGGAAGAAAAGCCCTTTCATGAAATAGGCCCGCAGGGAACGTGAGTGATTCAGCGACAGTCGTCTGCCCCCGCTCGGAGATTTCTCGGGGTGCCCGAGGGGAGGCAACAAGGGTTCCCAGCAGGGAGGGATTGGAGGGATTTGGGGGGGGGGGCGGGGGGGGGCAGCCTGGAGCTCAGGACATCCTGTGGTCAGCCCTCAGCCATCGCCTGGAAGGCCAGCTGTGCCTCTGGGTCCTGGGGGCGGGGGATGTGGTGTTCCCTCCATTCGGGGTGCACAGGGAAGCTGGCCGTGGTGGGTGCTTCCGCCCCGGAGGAGGCCTGGGGGCCGGGATGCACTTTCTCATGGAGGGCCCCCCCTCCCCGCCCCCTGCCGTGGGGTTTCTATCGCCAACAAAGAATCCGAGCAAATGACGTCATTATGCTTGAACGAATGGTTTCTTTCTTAAATATATTTTTATTGATTTCCGAGGGACAGGGGGAGGGAGAGAGAGAAACGTCCAGGAAGAGAGAGAATCACGGACCGGCGGCCTCCTGCACGCCCCACACTGGGGATCGAGCCCGCAACCCGGGCCTGTGCCCTGACCGGGAATCGAACCCGTGACCTCCTGGTTCCTAGGCCGATGCCCAACCACCGAGCCACACCGGCCGGGCGGGCTGGTTTTCTCTCGAAAGCAGCAGTGGGTCTGGGTTAAAGTCCCCAAATCGCCATCAATGGTCCCCCAAACCAACCACCCGTGGCTCACACTGTGATGACGGCCTTGGCCACTAGGTGGCAGTGTTGCTGTGCTCGAGGCTGCGGTTCCGTGGAGGCCATGGGAGAGGGGACAGGGTCAGGGGGTGGCTGGGGTGTGTGTGTGTGTGGGGGGATGCCCAGTGCCTGAACCCCCCGGGGACCCTGGCTGGGTCCAGGCGCTCACACCGCCTCCCAGAAGGCTGTCCTCTGGGCCCCTGCCTTCCCAGGCTGGTCCTGTCCCACATGGAATAAGCTGTGAATGAAATTTGGTTTAAAAAAAGGGCCAGCTGTTGATGAGAAGCCTGGGCCGGCGTGGTGAGGAGGGTTCTATTTCTCCTTGCATACTTGGTGGATTAAAAAAAAAAGTCTATTTTTATTGATGTCAGAGAGGAAGGAAGAGAGAGAGAGAGAGAGAGAGAGAGAGAGAGAGAGAGAGAGAGAGAGAGAGAAACATCCATGATGAGAGAGAATCACAGATCGGCTGCCTCCCGCACACCCCCCACTGGGGATGGAGCCCACAACCTGGGCCTGTGCTCTGACCTGGAATCGAACCCTGACCTCCTGGTTCCTAGGTCGATGCTCAGCCACTGGGGCCACGCCGGCCGGCTGCGCAAAAGAACCTTGTTGACCTCAGCAAGGACGGACGAAGGGAAGGCCGGTCTGAGTTAGCGGAAATTCCAAAGGCAGCGCTCTCTGCCTATTATGTTCCTGTAGCCCGTTCCCTCAGGGTGTGTCCCCGATGGGTGGGGACCCCGTTTGGCGCAGATGGACATGGGGCTTCAGGGGGCCGTGGGGAGGGGTCTCGGTCCATGCATCCAGCCCCCGGCCGACCGGGGACTCCGGCTCGGGTGCTCCCGGCTCCCTTGGAGCCTCCGCCGCCTCCCCGCTGGCCGGGGGCCCAGCTGCCAGGGCCGCTCGGTGCATTTCCATCTCTCAGCTAAAGCATCGCCAAGGCGTCCAATCTAGAATAAATGTGCACGGAAATCAGACAAGGTCACCCCCGTTTCCTATGGCTGTAGCAGCTGACGTGCCCGCAGGGGGTCGGCATGGCTGTCACCGAGATCCATACCATCCATCCACACCACGCCCGCGCATCTGGTGCACGCGGAGCCTCCACGCCGCCCAGCCGCTCTGCACACGCGTGTCCTGCGTATCTTCATCGCCTGCTCGCTAACGGGCACGGCGTGCCTTAGGGAGCATCCGAGCCGTTGGATTCGACTTCTCATTTTTTATTATTTTTTTTATTATTACTTTTTAATATATTTTATTGATATTTTACAGAGAGGAGGGGAGAGGGATAGAGAGCTAGAAACATCGATGAGAGAGAAACATCCATCAGCTGCCTCCTGCACACCCCCTACTGGGGATGTGCCCGCAACCAAGGTACATGCCCTTGACCGGAATCGAACCCGGGACCCTTGAGTCCGCAGGCAGACGCTCTATCCACTGAGCCACACCGGCCAGGGCTGCCCAACACACTTTCCATCCACCCGTTTTCTCCCACTTCTTGGGATTATGGCCTTATTCCTTTCTGTGTTTTATGCGTTCATTTCTGTGGGGATGCGAGGAGATGGATGTACGCAGGCGGCCACTTAAAATCAAATTCCGAGTCTTCCTTTTAAAGGGAGAAATGTCAATATTTCTCTTCGATTGAATAAGCGAGACGTGTGTATTCTGGAAAAACAGAGGACACCTGGGAAAACATAGCGGGAAGTGGAAAGGCATCCGTTAACCCCCACCGGTAGACGCCGGTCTTCAGGTGAGGGTCCGGCCGGGTTCCGAAGGCATGGGCAACTTGACAACATGAAGTCCACCTGAAGACTAAACTCACAGAATTTTGCAACTATGTTTTTATTGATGAGAGGGAGAGAGAGAGAGAGAGAGAGAGAGAGAGAGAAGAGAGAGAGGGAAAGGGAGAGGGAGGGAGAGATAGAAACATCGAAGATGAGAGAGAATCATGGATCGGCTGCCTCCTGCACACCCCCCACTGGGGATCCAGCCCCAAACCCGGGCGTGTGTCCTGACCGGGAATTGAACCGTGACCTCTTGGTTCACAGGTCAACGCCCAACCACTGAGCCACACTGGCTGGGCTCTTGGTTATGTTTTGAATCTTGTGCCTCGGCCTTGACTGTCTGTGGAGACCCTTTGGACCCCCCAGATCTTGCCCGAAAATATAATTCGAGAGCTCAGCCTCTCAGTTCGCGCCGAGACCTTGGCTGTTTCAGTAAGAAAGTGAGTTCCTGGCCGGGGGGGGGGGGGGGGGCGGGCGTGGGAGGTGGGGTTCTCTGGGATCACCTCCGGATTTCATTTCTCTACCAGGACAGACCTTCCAAGAGCTGCCAGCTGTTTTGGCTGCCACCCCTTCGTCCTCGGCAGAATGGCTCTTGCTGGTTTTCTGTGGTTCTGTCCCGCCTTGCAGGGAGGGGTGCGGCGGGAAGGACACGGATAGACGCACTGTAGGGACGCACTGTAGGGAGGCTGTGTCCCCAGGACCCCCCCCCACCCCCGGAGCGCCCGCCGGAGGGGCCGCTCTCAGAGCCAGGAGCAGCATTTGCGACTTGCTTTCATCACATGGCTGGTGTCCAGCTAGTGACCTCATCGTGGGCTTTGAGAGCCGGGCCATTTTTTGGAGCCACGTGGGTCTTCATGGGTCGCTGTCTGAGCTCTGGCGAGAGGGACTTGGCTGGCTGAGTTTCCCTCTGGCAGCCGGTCGTCGTGGCCTGAACGGCGTGGCTTGAATCCCACCCCCGCCCCTCGCGCACTGTGGGGCGGTAGGCCGCCCCGGAACCTCCTGTGAGTGGTGGTAACAATCGTGTCCTCAGAGTCAAGAATATTGTGAGGATTAAGAGAGCGAATACCTGTACAATGCTCAAATCAGAGCTTGGTGTTTCATAGGGTTCTGTAAACGACGGTGATGGTGGTGGTGACAGAGATGGTGATGGTGATGATGATGATGATGATGAGGATGAGGATGATGATGGTGATGGGGATGATGGTGATAATGATGATGATGGTGATAATGGTGATAGAGATGATGAGGATGATGGTGATGGTGATAATGGTGATGAGGGTGATGGTGATGATGGTGATTATCGTGATAATGATGATGGTGATGGAGATGATGGTAACAATGATGGTGATGGTGGTGATGGTGATAATGGTGATGAGGATGATGGTGATGATGGCGATAATGGTGATGAGGATGATGGTGATGATGGTGATGGTGATTGTGGTGATAATTATGATGGTGGTGGTGGTGATGGTGATGATGGTAACAATGATGGTGATGATGGTGATAATGGTGATGGTGATGATGGTAACAATGATGGTGATGACTGTAGTGATGATGATGGTGGTGGTGATGGAGATGATGATGATGATGATGATGGTGGTGGTGATGGAGACGATGGTGATGATGGTGATAATGGTGATGAGGATGATGGTGATGATAATGATGATGATGATGATGGTAACAATGATGGTGATGATTGTAGTGATGATGATGGTGGTGGTGATGGAGATGATGATGATGATGGTGGTGGTGGTGGTGATGGAGACGATGATGATGATGATGGTGGTGGTGATGGAGATGATGATGATGATGATGGTGGTGGTGGTGATGGAGATGATGATGATGATGGTGGTGATGGAGACGATGATGATGGTGGTGGTGATGGTGATGGTGATGATGGTAACAATGATGGTGATGACTGTAGTGATGATGATGGTGGTGGTGATGGAGACGATGATGATGATGATGATGGTGGTGGTGATGGAGATGATGAGATGATGATGGTGGTGGTGGTGATGGAGATGATGATGATGATGATGATGGTGGTGGTGATGGAGACGGTGGTGAAGGTGGTGACTGTAGTGATGATGGTGATGATGACGATGATGATCCTATAGTTTCCCTATTCATCACTCACTACCTTAAAGATATGGGTCGCTGGCTGGGTTGGCAGAACGGGGCTGAGATGCCCTGAGAACCTATTTTCTTGTCCTACTTGGGAATCCAGGCTGTGCCGGGATGGGAGGCAGAGCCACCTCTGACCACAGAGCAATGGAAACCTCGCTGGGTGTCCGGGAACCGGGCCCTGTGGGCACTGAGCTCACTCCTTGGCCTGTGGAACCACGGGCCAGCGGGCCCCGGTGTGTGGATGCACAGCAGGTGCGATGTGGGCGGCCCTTTGTCCTTGAAGTGATGTTTTCTCCTCCCGTGTGGGAGGTGCAGGGCCTGGCTTAGCAAACCTAGCAACCGGCGAGTGACCGCGGCGGTGCTGCGATGTCCGAGAGGGAGGTGAACGGAGCGGAGCGATAATGGGATGGGGACAGGATTTGTTCATATTCCCGGTATCTATTCACAACCGGGGAAGAGGCCAAGGAGCGGCTGAGAGGCACCGGGGAGATTTATCCCCTCGGGCATTAAAGCAACGCGCTCTTAATGGGCGGATATACACATCCCGCCAGCTTTTGTTTGGTCTCCTCCCCCCTGGGGGGAGGGGGGCCTGGAGACTCGGCCCTAAGCCAGCCATCGATGCCTTCGCTCTCACAGGGGCGTGGATGTCAGTAGAGAAAGTGGAGAGTTGATGTGTAAACAAGCGAGACCACAAAGACCGTTTCAGCCGGCGGCGAGGGTGGCTTTGGGGAAATGTAACGGGATGAAGTGATCCGTGGCGCGCTGGCGGGATCAGGCGTCAGCCAATAAGCCAGAAATCACTTGAGCTATTTCCACAGAGGGAACTCGATCAAGGGAAATGGTTCCTGAGGGGGCGGGGGACCCGGGATGCCGATCTGGGCACCGGGAGGCCCTGTCGGGATGGGAGAGTGTTCCGGGACTTGGTAAGAGCCGGCCAGCTGGTCCACCGGCCGGTGGGGGCGCAGTGTGGGAGCATGACGGGGGACGAAAGGGAGGGGCGTGAGCTTTTCAGACCACGGGTATATTCTCTTTTATTTTATTTTATTTTTAAAAATATATTTTATTGATATTTTACAGAGAGGAAGGGAGAGGGATAGAGAGTTAGAAACATCGATGAGAGAGAAACATCCATCAGCTGCCTCCTGCACACCTCCTACTGGGGATGTGCCAGCAACCAAGGTACATGCCCTTGACCGGAATCGAACCCGGGACCCTTCAGTCCGCAGGCTGACGCTCTATCCACTGAGCCAAACCGGTTTCGGCTCTTTTATTTTTTAAAATATATTTTTATTGATTTCAGAGAGGAAGGGAGAGGGAGCGAGAGATAGAAACATCCATGATGAGAGAGAATCATGGATCGGCTGCCTCCTGTATGCCCCCCACTGGGGATCGAGCCTGCAACCCGGGCCTGTGCCCTTGACCGGGAATCGAACCTGGGACCCTTCAGTCCGCAGGCCGACGCTCTATCCACTGAGCCACACCGGCTGGGGCTGTCACAGGACCCCAGTTGCCCTGGATGCCAGGACTTGGCTGTGCCGAGCCGCGGTGGGGGGTGGGGTGGGGGGGGGAAACAGGGGAGGTGGTGTGACGTTTATTTCCTTCCCCGTCGGGGACACAGCTTTCACTCTCCCTCTGCTGTCCTTGTCCGCAGAGACGGAGGGCCGCGGGGTGGCGGTCGGCCTGCAAAGGTTCTCCTCGCTGCCCGCCTACCTCCCCGCGAGCGTCCAGCTGGCGGGCGCTGACCAGGCCTTCTTCCTCAAAGAGGCCAACCAGGACGTCACGAGCAACGCCAGCCTGCAGGCGCGCGCGGAGCCCTTCTTCGTGTACCGCGCCCGGTCGGCCCCGGCCGTCAACGCCAGCTACGGCCCGTTCTCCGCCGAGCAGCCGGTCCCGAGGGAGCTGCTGCTGGCCGCCCCGGCCTTCCCGGCCCCCGACGGCTTCCCCTTGAACTGGAGGCTCCGGGCCCACGTCCTGGGCAGTTCCATCTACTCGAACCGGCCCAAGGTGCAGACGCTCTTCTACGTGACGGGCATGGACTGGGGCGCCGAGGACCTGGCGGACAGCCTGCCCTGCGTCAAGATGTTCGCCTTCCCCGAGGCCCGGGAGGTGGCGGCCAGCTGCCGCCTGCGCGGGGTGCCGGGGCTGTGCGTGGCCGAGCTGGAGCTGCTGCCCGAGTGGTTCAGTTCGGGGCTGGACCTGGAGCCCGAGGAGGAGATCCCGGCCCTGCTGGGCGGCACGGCCATGGAACTGTTCTTCACCCTCTACCCGGCCGACCCGGCCGGCCGCTGCCCCCTGGAGGACGAGGGCAAGTGGGCCAACAACATCCACGCCGGCCCCGAGGCGCCCCCGCCCGCGCCCCCCGCCCGCGAGCGCATCGGCAGCGTGGTGGTCTACCCCACCCAGGACGACCTGCGGTGGTCGCCGCTGAGCCTGGACCGGAACGTGGTCCTCTCCGTCCCGCTGAACCTCGTCCGCGAGGGGGGCACGGCCACCTTCCTGGTCTCGCTGGCCAGCGGCGCCGAGGCCGAACACTTCACTCTCAGGTGAGCGGGGAGGCGGGTGGACGGGGGGGGGGGCGGGGGGGTCAGCTGTGGTCGTCCGTGGACGGTCCGTGGCTCAGCGGGTGGGGACAGTGTGCTGAGTGTCCAGGGGGGTGAGGACCCGTTTAAGCAAGAAATAGATACAGGGGGCCAGATGGAGGCAGGCAGGGTATTTGGGGGGGGGGCCACCTGTATTTTCCCCTCCTCCTCCTCCTCCTCTTCCTCCTCCTCCTCTTTCTCCTCCTCCTCCTCCTCTTTCTCCTCCTCCTCCTCCTCTTTCTCCTCCTTCTTTTAAAAATATAGATATTATTGATCTCAGAGAGAAAGGGAGAGGGGAGAGGAGAGAGAGAGAGATGAAACATCAAAGGAAGATGGGAGAGAACCATCAATTAGCTGCCTCCTGCCCTACCGGGGATGGAGCCCGAAACCCAGGCCTGTGCCCTGACTGGGAATGGAACCGTGACCTCCTGCTTCAGCGGTCGGCAAACTCATTCGTCCACGGAGCGGGAAATATCAACAGGACAACGACTGACATTTCTTTGGAGAGCCACATTTTTTAAACGTAAACTTCTTCTAACGCCACTTCTTCCAAATAGACACTCACCCAGGCCTTGGTATTTTGTGGAAGAGCCACACTCAAGGGGCCAAAGAGCCGCAGGTGGCTCGCGAGCCGCGGTTTGCCGACCACCGTACCTGGTTCATAGGCCGATGCTCAACCGCTGAGCCACACGGAAACGGGGGGGGGGGGGGGGGGTGTTGATTTCTCTTTCTTCCTCGGGGCCGTCTTTTCCGCTGCTCGGCCCCGCCCCCCCCCCCCCCTCGGCCATCGTGCGTATTGGCCAACAGGTGCTCCCCGGGGCTTGGTGGCTAATTGCAATCACGTGCCTTTGGAAAGCAGGCAGAGGCGGCGGCCTCGGGGGTGCAATGCGATGCGCTGCCGCCGGGGGAGAGACTCAATCCCGGGAGGTTCATGTTGTGGAAAAAAACGCCCAGAGTCCCATTTCCTTGTGCAGCGAGGCCGGCTGGCTCGGCCGAAACCCATAGATCAGGCAGGACGTCTCCATCGCGCCCCTAATAGGATTCGCTGACCCTCAGCGCGCAGGCCCAGCGGCGAGGGGTTATGGATGCGCCATCTGCGTGGAAATGTGCGATTATGGAAATGGCAGCAGAGAGCGGACGCGGCGTCCGGTAACATTTGGTACAAAAGAAAAGCCACTTCCGGGGGCGGATGCGCGGATACCTCGCCAGCTCGTGGTTGCGGTCTGTGAGAAACTCCATCTCCCACGTGGGGCATCGGACCGGCGACCCATCGCAGCGGATGGGCTCGTTAAAGCCGCAGCGGTGGCTCCGAGGCGGGAGAAGCGCCTGCGCCCCGCGGTGTTATTAGCTCCTCGAACCCAGGGCCAAGCCGCCCTTCAGCGACGCCTGGGGTGGGGGGGGGGGGAGGGGGCCCTCTAAAGAGACCCTGTCGTGGCCGAAGGACACATTTTTGGAGGTGATTATAGCTCATCGCGGACGACAGGAACTCCTCTTTGCTTTTGATCCTGAAAGAAACTGGACGGATACAAAGTAACGAGCCCGCGGGGTTGGAACCGGATATAGCAACAAGAGCGTCGCGGGAGGTGAGCGCGCGGCCCACTGGCCCCTGGGCTGCACCGAGCGCACGTGCTAGGGCGCCTGCGTGGAAAGTTGGTCTTGCGGCCGCCACCGCGTCATGTTCCCATGGTAACGGGAGTGGAGTCCAGCGTGGCCACGGGCTCCGCTCTGACTCTCCCCTGGATTCTATTCCAGCTTCAACCATGGGCCTCGCCAGCCTCCGGGTGCCCCGGGGGAGACCCAGGCCTCTCTCTCTCCGGCGGAGGCCGCTGGGAGGACGCGCATTCGAGGTGTCCCCTCACTTTTCCCGGTCACACCCTGAGGCGCTCCTGGGCCGGGCTGGGCTTGTCTTGGGAAGTGGGTCCAACGCCAGGCGTCCCCGGTCATCCATCTCCGCGACAGACGTGGGCGACCGACACGGCCCCAAACTCTGTTATGCAAGGACTGCTCTGGGACCCCCGTATTGGGACCCCACATGGGGACCGCCTGTTCCGGGACCGCTGCATCAGGACCGCCTGCATCGGGACCACGACTTGTTGGGAAGCACCGTGCGGGTGGGTCCCCGCCCGACCCGACCCAGGGGATCGCAGCCTCCGGAGGTGGCGTCCAGGCGGGGTCACGAGCCGCACAGGTGGCTCCAGGGGCGTGAGAGCGGCCCCTCTGGTCCGTTGGTGCCAACCCTGCACCCCTCCCCGACCGGGCGGCTCTCCTCTCTAACTGGGCGTCCTCCGCCCTCCAAGTCTCGATTTAAGGAGCATCCAGAGACAGGTGACACCTTCGGGAGAGACCCCCGTTCCACCAGCTCAATTCAAGGCCTCCTGACGGCCAGGACCACCGGGAACGCAGGAACAAAGTATCAAAATCCCCATCTGCCTGGCCCTGGGCCCTGTGGGCGGACGGATAAGAAACCAGGGAATCCAAGCGCTGGGGCAGGAGGGCAGAGGGGCAGGAGGGCAGGGGGGCAGGAGGGCAGGGGGGCAGGGGGGCAGGAGGGCAGGGGGGCAGGAGGGCAGGAGGGCAGGAGGGCAGAGGGGCAGGAGGGCAGGGGGGCAGGAGGGCAGGAGAATAGGAGGGTAGGAGGACAGGCAGGAGGGCAGGAGGGCAGGCAGGAGGGCAGGGGGGCAGGGGGGCAGGAGGGGCAGGGGGGCAGGGGGGCAGGAGGGGCAGGGGGGCAGGAGGGGCAGGGGGGCAGGGGGCAGGAGGGTAGGAGGGCTGCATGTCAGACCGAGGCCCAGGGGAGGCCCACACCGGCAGGAGGTAGGGCAGTGAGCCCTTCCAGGCAGGGAACAGCATGGGCGAAGGCTCGGAGGCAGGAAGTCACCTGCAGTCACACAGGGCCATCTGCCTGTTTATGAGCGTTGCCATGCCACCTACAGGGGCCACTCCAGGGAGTCTTTCTCCAGTCAGAGGCCGGATGGCCGGAGAGAAGGGATGGGCGGAAAGTGAGGATGCGAGATCTCACGGGCACCACCAGCCGAGCCGAGCTGAGGGTGGCGGGTGGGAGGTGGGGAGTAGCGCTGGGGATTTGCTGTTGGCCTTGAGGGATGACGGGAAGACGAGGAACAGGCTGTAGGTCCAGCGATCCCCACTCCGGGCCACTCAGGACGACGTGTGGGCGGCCTGTCGGCCGTGGGGTCTCTCCCCCCGTGTTACAGAGCTGGGTGGTGTTGCCTCGTTCATTTCACACTAGAGTCTAGCCCAGCCGTGGGCAAACTACGGCCCGGAAGCCGGATCCGGCCCGTTCGGCTGTTCTATCCGGCCCGCGGAGCCGAAAGAGCGGAGGGTTCTCTTGCTCTCCCCTCTGCTCCTTCAGCAGCAGCAGTGTTAACATGGCAACGTCGGGAAACACGGCCGCAGCTCCTTCTTCTGAGTGGGCGGATTTATATCCCCCATTCAGTAGAAGGAACAACCTCTCCATCTTCCAGAGGCTCCTTGGAATGCCCGCGGACGGGTCTCCCGATATCACCCTGGGAATGCGTAGACACGTTATCGTGGTGATGTAGGGAGACACGCCCCTGGAGAGCACAGTATCAGAGCACAGTTTGAAATGAATAAAACTATTGAAATTAAAAAAAAAAAAGACCGTACCCTTTTATGTAATGATGTTTACTTTGAATTTATATTAGTTCACACAAACACTCCATCATGCTTTTGTTCCGGCCCTCCGGTCCAGTTTAAGAACCCATGGTGGCCCTCGAGTCAAAAAGTTTGCCCACCCCTGGTCTAGACGTTGCCCGCGGGAGCCCCAAAAAGACCAGTTCAGCAGAAACCTCTGAGGGTTCCCCCCATTCTGCAAGAGCCTTGCGGGTGTGCTGTTCAAACCCCGCTCTCTGGAGGCCCCTCTGTTCCCGGCTGCTCGCTACGTCCAGGGCAAAGAACATCCTCCCCCAACCCCCCGAGGATTGACAGCTGCGCCCGTGTCTGCGGCCGGAGTGAGATTTCCCCGGGAAGCCCTGGCCGGTGTGGCTCAGCGGTCAGTGCGCCAGCCCGCACACCCAAGGGTCTCAGGTGTGATTCCCGGTCGAGGGCACGTACCTGGGTGGCACCTTCAGTCCCCAGGTCTGGCTGGAGCACGTGCAGGAGGCAGCCAATCGATGTGTCTCTCTCACGTCCATGTTTTTCTCTCTCTCTCCCCCTCCCTTTCACTCTCTCAAATAATCAATGGAAAAAAAATATCCTCCCATGAGGATCATCATCATCAACAACAACAACAAAGTGATGTATCCTGGAGGTCTAAGACCCCCCCAAACCACAGCTGCACTTTGGGGCTCTCTGACCCGGGGACCGCCCCCCTCCCCACTGTGGGCAGAGTGACAGTTCTAGACCCGGAAGCCCCCTGTCTGACCCTCCTCCCCCCCCCCACTGTGGGCAGAGTGACAGTTCTAGACCCGGAAGCCCCCTGTCTGACCCTCCTCCCCCCCCACACACTGTGGGCAGAGTGACAGTTCTAGACCCGGAAGCCCCCTGTCTGACCCTCCTCCTCCCCCCCCCCACACTGTGGGCAGAGTGACAGTTCTAGACCCGGAAGCCCCCTGTCTGACCCTCCCCCCCCCCCACACACTGCCTTGCCCTCTGCCCTTCTGGGGGGTGGTCCCCCTGCCATTTCGTTCCTTAGGGAGGGACTTCCCCTCCCGCAAACCTGTCAGTTAACGCTCGCCGCGGGGGGGCACGGCCCCCTGGTGGCCACGGCGGTTCCTGGCTCGGCCCCCCAAATCCCTCCCGCCCGCCCCCGTCCGGTGCTGAGGCCGTGAACCAACCACGGTCACGTGGCTTTCCATGCTGTGCTTTCAAACAAACGAACAAGCGTCCAGAATATCCCGGCCTAAAAATATCCTCTCACACACAAAACGAGTATTCCAGGCACAGAGCTTTCTGGGCTTCAATTGTTCCGACAAATCGGAGCTAAAATTGGGTGGCTCCCGGGCTGGGCTCCATCCGGCTCCAGGAGAAGGCTGTCTCCGGGGCTTCGCCGCACGTGGACCCGTGCCAGGGGTACCGGGGACTGAGGTGGATTTCTTCCATAGACGGAGTCACACGTATGTCGATGCACATGATATTTTTTTTTAAATATATTTTATTGATTTTTTACAGAGAGGAAGGGAGAGGGATAGAGAGTCAGAAACATCGATGAGAGAGAAACATCGATCAGCTGCCTCCTGCACACCTCCCACTGGGGATATGCCCGCAACCAAGGTACATGCCCTTGACCGGACTCGAACCTGGGACCCTTCAGTCCGCAGGCCGACGCTCTATCCACGGAGCCACACCGGTTAGGGCTGTACATGAGATTTGATGTGTGTGCTGTTCTGTTGTATTGTTCCTTCGGATGACCGCTTGCTCCGATCGATGGCACACGCCCTTGCTGAGTGGCACTTCAACACGGACGCAGAAGTGGACAGTGGGGTCTCTGAATGGTCTGCCTCGAAACAAGAAAAGTTCTATTGGGACGGTACCCACCAATGACCTGACAGATGGGGGAAATGTGTGGCCAGCGACGGACATTCCTTTGAAGAAAGCACTTTGGATGTTTCTCTTGAACTTAACGCGTTTTCTTTGATCGGAACAAGTGGTCATCGGAAGGAGCAATACAACAACACAGCCTGCATGTCAAATCGCATGCATATTGACATATGTGTGACTCCATCTATTGAAAGAAATCCGCATTATTAACCGGTACAACTAGTCTTCCTGCCCCGGCCGGTGTGGCTCAGTGGTGGAGCGTCGACCTAGGAACCAGGAGGTCACGGTTCGATTCCCGGTCAGAGCACATGCCCGGGTTGTGGGCTCGATCCTCCGTGGGGGGCGTGCAGGAGGCAGCTGATCCATGATTCTCTCTCCTCACTGATGTTTCTATCTCTCTCTCTCCCTCTCTGAAATCAATAAAAATATATTAAAAAAACACATCCATGAAGAGAGAGAATCATGGATCGGCTGCCTCCTGCATGTCCCCCACTGGGGATGGAGCCCACAACCCGGGCACGTGCCCTGACGGGCAATTGAACGGTGACCTCCTGGTTCAGAGGTCAACGCTCAACCACCGAGCCACGCCGGCCGGCCGGGCTGTACCGACACGTTCTTGCCACCTGCTTCGAGCAGAAGTGCTCACGTACCCCCCCCCCCCGCCCCCGCCCACAGGATCAAGGCGGCCGCGGGTGTGAAAATCGTGGCTGTGAGGGTCAGCAGCGAAGAGCAGTGGGCCGTCCAGGAGGAGATCAACAACAGCGGCGCTCAGGCCACGGCCACGCTCACCTGTGCGGGTCCCCACCTGGGCCCGCGGGGCAGGTAAGTGCCCGTGGAGGGCCGTCGGCTGCCTGGGCCGCGGGGGTGGGGGTGGGGGTGGGGGTGGGGGTGGGGGGCGGGCGTGGCTGCAGAAGCTGGCGGCAAACAGATGTGTAAGCGCAGCCACGCCCGCCTGTGAGGAGGGCCGTGCTCCTCGGGGCCCGTCACCCGGCCGCAGCCTCAAGTGGCCCGGCGGCGGCGGCTGCAGGGACACCTCGCGGGGAGGCGTGTATCCTCTCTGCGCGCTCCCCGGGAGCCACAGCCTCAGAAATGCCCTGAGCCCCCCCTGGTCCCCGCGCCGGTGTTGACAACCGCCGTTGAAGAATTCTGTAGTATTCTTGTGCCCCGGCCAGTGTGGCTCAGTGGATAGAGTGTCGGCCTGCGCGGACCGAAGGGGTCCCGGGTTCGATTCCGGTCAAGGGCGTGTAGCTTGGCTGCGGGCTCCATCAACGGGCGCGGGGAAACCGATCGACGTGTCTCTCTCTCTCTCTGTGTCTCTCCCCCTCCCTTCCACTCGCTCTAAAAACCAACGGAAACATCTCCTTGGCTGAGGACTCACACACAGAAAATCTGAAAGCAATTGTTTTCATTATGGCTACTGCTTGCCCTGACGGCCGGAGGACGAAATGGGGAGGGCAGGAAGGATTTTTTTTAAAAAATATATTTTATTGATTTTTTACAGAGAGGAAGGGAGAGGGATAGAGAGTTAGAAACACCGATGAGAGAGAAACATCGATCAGCTGCCTCCTGCACACCTCCCACTGGGGATGTGCCCGCAGTCAAGGTACGTGCCCTTGACCGGAATCGAACCCGGGACCCTTCCGTCCGCAGGCCGACGCTCTATCCACTGAGCCACACCGGTCAGGGCAGGGCAGGAAGGATTTAAGAGGCAAGGGAGGGTGTCCTTTCTATATGAGCAGCCCCCGGTGGCCACGCCGCTGAGTCATCGTCTCTGGGTGTGTCAGTGCTGTCATTTCGTGAACGTCACCCCTGGGTATGGGCCTACGGCTCCAGAATGTTGAGTTGGGTGAACTTGGCATTGGTGGCCAGCACTGGTTCTTCTCCAGCCTTCACTTTAAAAAAAAAAAAAAATTAAAAAATATATTTTATTGATTTCAGAGAGGCAGGGAGAGGAAGAGAGAGACAGAAACATCCATGATGAGAGAGAATCCTGGACCGGCTGCCTCCCGCACGCCCCTCACTGGGGATGGAGCCCGCACCCCGGGCCGGTGCCCTGACCGGGAATCGAACCGGGACCTCCTGGTTCCTGGGTGGACGCTCCGCCACGCCAGCTGGGCTCCTCTCTGCAGACCCTCTGCCCCCTTTTACTATCTGTTGCTCACCACCTCCTCTCGCAACTGGCCCCCTCTCTCTCCTTCTCGATGATCTAAACCAGGCGTCCTCAAACGACGGCCCGCGGGCCACAGGCGGCCCGCCGAGGACATGGATCCGGCCCGCCGGGGGCCGCTGCCTGTCCTGCTTAGCAGCCGACGCGTCCCGGGCCCGCCGTGCGCATAGGAATTTGTTCATAGTTTTTTTTTTTTTTTTTTAAACTATAGTCCGGCCCTCCAACGGTCTGAGGGACAGGGACCTGGCCCCCTGTTTAAAAAGTTTGAGGACCTCCTGCTCGGAACTCTTTGAAGTCATCCTGTCAGGCACAGAGGGAACGAACGAATGAATGAATGAATGAGGGACGAGGCGGGTGCTGGGAGCATGAGAAATGGGGAGACTGGGGGGGGCGGGCTTGCCTTTCCCCGTGGAGCTGTGCGGGCTGTGGCTACCACCTTGGGTTCTGCAGAAGCAGAGTGATAAGAAGGTTACAAGAGAAGCAAAGTGGTTGCATAAGTGGTTACCTAATCCCTAGACAGCTCGCCTCCCAGCGCTCGCTCTGTCTCCTTCGGTCACTGACCTCCCCGGGGCCCGGCGGCGGGGGCGGTGGGGGCGGGTGGGGAGGGGAGGGAGATGCACGGGGATTTATGATCTCCTCCTGTCCCCCAAACATCCGGCTCCGTCATCGACATACACAATTGCTTCTTTAGCCGCTTTCTGTTGGATTGTGCGATCAAACGAGGCGTGACATACAGGCTCGCCACGACGCGACTGTATATCCCTCACAAAACCCGCCGCGGAGCGCGTCCATCTCCGGCTTGTGACAACCTTGGGCGGGATCGGCCTTTGAACAGAATAGAATGTACCAACTGCCTGAAACCCTGTGATAAGAATTAAAAATGGGCCGTCCGTACGGGGCGCCCCCCCCCCCCCCCGCCACGCGTCCCCCGGGGGCGAGTCGGGGAAGGTCTTCATCCGAAGCATTTTAATGAGGAGCGCGCCTCGAGAGGGCATGTGAGGGGGGAAGATGAAAGCCGGCCGATAAGGAGAGAGGCGATGAGAAACGTAAGCAAATGGGAACGTGTTCCCGACAGATAACACGGGAGCGCGGTGGAGGAGAGCGAGACGGCGGGCGATTTGCATCGAGGCCACGTGTGGCCCGAGGGCTTGGGATGAGGTTGTTCGTGGAAGGGTTCCCGCCCGGCGGGGAAGGGTGGGGGGGGACCCCGACCTCAGAGAAATGAGTGGCAACCCTGTATGTTGTCGGCAGCCAGGAGGGCGTTGTTGGCTGGAACAGAGGTGGAGGGAAGCTCAGAGAGACTCACGGGAGAAGGAGTTTGTGCCACTCTGTGGATAGAAAGGCTAAAACCCTGGGACAGATTTATTTTGAAGTTTTTTATTATTTTATTTCTTTTTTTTATCTTTTATTTTTTATTATTTTTTAAATATATATTTTATTGATTTTTACAGAGAGGAAGGGAGAGGGAGAGAGAGTTGGAAACATCGATGAGAGAGAAACATCCATCAGCTGCCTCCCGCACACCTCCCACTGGGGATGTGCCCGCAACCAAGGTACATGCCCTTGACCGGAATCGAACCCGGGACCCTTCGGTCCGCAGGCCGATGCTCTATCCACGCAGCCACACCAGCTAGGGTATGGGGCGGGGTATTTTATTGGGGGCAGATCCTACTTACTGCGTGCCAGGTCCTATGCTATCCATCATCCTTCTTCATCATCAAAATACCCCGGTGAAGAAGGCAGCTCTATTAGCCCCGCTTACAGGCGGGGACACCGAGGCTCCCATAGCTGTGCCTGGGGGACCCGGGACCTGAGCCGGGACTTTAAGAGCAGCGCCTGGCGCACAGTAGGCCCTCTACAAAGACAGGTCAGATCACTCTAGGCCCCCGGCGGCTTCCTGCGCACCGGCGTGGCCTCAAGGAGAAGAGGCCGGTGCCCGAAACTGCCCCGGGCGCACGTCGGCGGGTTTTGGGACGGAGCGCAGTGGTGATTGGGGGTGAGCGTCTGCAGTCCCCTTGCGCAGGCGGGGGGGGGGGGGGGTGGGGGTGGAGGCGGAGGATACGGGGAGCGTTTCTCTCAGCTCCGCCAGCGTGGCGACTTTACTAGTAAGTGGGACCCTTCGGGCAGCTTTCTGCCGGGTCCCGCCCAGGGCCCTCGCCCAGTTGGCGCCCATGGGGGTGGCCCTCTATGTCGCCCTCACTGTTGATACTTGTTTGTTGAAAACCCCAGCCACTCCATCACCACGCCATCATTTAATCTCCTTTTCATTTTTATTTTCTAAATAGATTTTTTACTGGTTTCAGAGAGGCAGGGAGAGGGAGAGAGAGAGAGAAGCATCCGCGATGAGAGAGAATCATGGACCGGCTGCCTCCCGCACACCCCCCCCCCCCCCACTGGGGAGCACGCCCGCCACCCGGGCCTGTGCCCCGACCGGGAACCGAACCCTGACCTCCTGGTTCCTAGGTTGACGCTCTGCCCCTGAGCCCCGCCGGCCGGGCCGGGCCGGGTGGACGTCCCTCTGGCAGGCTTGGGTGTGTGCCGGAGAAAGCCTCGCCATGAACACCCGGTGTTTAATTTCTCCGCTGTCACGAGGCAGGGTGGAGTCACCCCTCCCTGGAACAGGGTGACTTCAGTCGGAAATGATGAATGCCAAGGGCTGTCGTTAAAACGCCGGCCAATCGGCTGACGGATCGGCTGTCACCGGCCTCTTGCTGGAAAGGGAAGGAAAATGCGATTTAATGATTTTCAGAACCTAAAAGCAGCGGTGACGCGCGGGAGGCAGGGACCGAGTGTTGCCTTCGATTAGACGCCGCCGGAGAGGAAGGTGTGTCCCCCGAGCTCGCCAGGCCCCCACCCGCGTCATCGCAGAGCAGCCGCCGCCTGGTCCGGGGCCGGTGGAGTCCCCCGCGTCCTGATTGGTGGCCCACGAACTCGTTTTGTTTGACTTGGAGAGTCCCTGCCCCCCCCCCGCCCCCTCCCCCCCCTCCTTCATTGTGGGCCAACACTGAACCCATAGGAGATTTGACTTAAAAATACACGTTCCTGCCCGGCGGCCGGGGTGACTCGGTGGTTGAGTGTGGACCTTTGAACCAGGAGGTCACGGTTCGATCCCCGGTCAGGGCACAGGCCCGGGTGGTGGGCTCGCTCCCCAGCGTGGGGCGAGCGAGCAGGAGGCAGCCGGTCCATGACTCTCTCTCCTCATGGATGTTTCTTTCTCTCTCCCTCTCCCTTCCTCTCTGACATCGACAAAAATATATTTAAGAAAAGAAAGGAAAATCCGTGGGGAAATATCCCCGGGTGAGGATCTAAAACACAGCAATAAACACAAACCAAGAAAAACCCGCGTTATTGAGAAGCTTCCCCCGCGTGACCCCCTCTCCCGAAGGTCACGGACAGAGTCCGGGTCTGCCTGGAGGCTGAGACAGAGGCCTCTGGGGGGGGCCGAGGGGGGAAATGCTTTCTCTCGTGTCGTCTCCTCCACGCTGCCTTGGAGATGCCAAGGGCGAGTCGCCTCTTCGGCTCTGCGGGTCCTGGGACGGGTGACCGCCCCCCTGCACCCCGCCCCCCCACGCACGGCCAGTCACGCTGCCCTCGGCGCTGCCCTGCCTCGTTGGGGACGGTCTGGGTAGCTTGTCGGAACCCCCTGCCCCGGGCGCGGGGCCAGGCCCCACAGAAGCTGCCCCTTGTCCCGGCTGCCCGGGCGGTTGGCAGCTTCCGCACATGGCCCGGGTGCTGAATGGCGCTTTCACGCAGGGCTCCTCGGAGCACAGGGCCGGCTCCGGCTGCAGCCGCGGTGCCCGCCAGGCCTGGGAGGGCGCCAGGGTTCCGCTGCCAGAAGCAGGCAGCGACGGGCATTGTGCGGGCGGTGCAGGCGGACACGCGGCCGCACCTCGGTCTGCGTCTGGAAGGAGAGGAAGCGAAACGTGGGGACCCACTGCCTCCCTCCCCCGGGCTCAGCGCTCCCCCGGGAGCCTGTTCAGACAGAGTGTGCAGGGAGAGGGTGCAGGGGCACCTGCATAAGCCAGGAGTCATACGTGTGCACGCACATATGTGTGTTTGCATGCATGCACGTGTAAGCGTGCACACACACACAGGAGTGCATGTATGTGGACACGTACATACATGTGCACATGCACACACACGCACGGGGTGCATGTATGTGGACATGTACACACACGTGCACATGTGTGCATGCACACACATGCGAGTGTGTGCATGCATGCTGCACGAGTGCACACACATTGCATGTGCGTGTGCACACATGTGCAAGTGTGTGGATGTGAACGTGTGTGATGCTCTGGTCGTTCCCAGAAGCCCACTGGGGCGGAGGAGACCGCGCCCTCCGTCGGTTTGGAACCCGATGCCCGTGGCGGCCCGGTGCCTCCCCGGTGCCAGCCTTTCCCACAGCCACTGGCAGGGACGGCGCGTGGCCGCGAGCATCCTGCTGACGGCGGGAGCCTGCGGGTCACCTCGCAGGGAAACGCGTGTGAACAGCCGTGGGGAGCGGCAGCTGGCATGCGGGGGGACCTCGCCCCCTCCGCAGTTTGGGTTCGAGTCCTGCCTGGATTCCCGTGCCTCTCTCTCTGCCGAGTGGATGTGGCGTTTCCTCTGATGCTTTTTTTCGACCAGGACAGAGACGGCGCCCATCTGTGGGCTGAGAAACGAACATTTAAACACCATGGACTCACATCCCCCTCCCCCGCCACCCCCCTCGTGAGGCAGAGGAGAGCACTGGCCACGTAGAACTCACCCTAGCATACACCTGCGGTGTGGCCTCATTAACAACTGAATGCACCCCGCCCCCCAGGCCCACGGCGGTGGGAGCAGAGGCTGGGTGGCCGGGAAGGAGGAACGAGCTGCTCTAATGGGAGCGGCGAGCGGCTGGTGGCGGGACTGGGAGCGGGGGTGGGGGGGGGTGGGGGGGGTGGCTCCTAATTAGGGATGAGGGGCGGGAGGCCACGCACATTTCGGGAGCGGGGCGGGGGTCGGGGACATGGAAGGGGCACGGGGCGAGGGGGGAGAATAAAGACCCGATGGCGGGGGGGGGGCGGGGTGGAAGGAGGGGGAGACGTGGAGACCCAGGACACAGACGTGGCTGTGCTGCCTTGGGAGCGAGGGGCCGAGTTAGAGCCAGCGTGGCCTGCTGGCGGGGGTGGGGGGGTGGGGGTGGGGGTGGGGGGGGTGGGGGAGGGGGTGGGGGGGAGGGAGGGGAGGAGGGACGCCCGCTGCCCGGGGCCGCTGGTGGGAACCCAGCTTGTGCTCAGCCGTGGAAATGAACCGGTTTGAGCCGCGGCCCGGCGGCCGGCACACAGGGCTCCCCTCAAGGGGCTGAGAGACGCACACGGAGATGTGGCGCCGGATGAGAGAAAGCACGCAGCACAGACAGGGCGTGTGTGTGTGTGTGTGTGTGTGTGTGTGTGTGTGTGAGCTGTTTTTTGTTGTTTATTCTGGAGGCATCTCATTCTCGCTCGACTGTTTTCTGAGTTTTCTGGAAAGGCTGTTGGACCTGATCGCTTCCACGAGTGGTTTCCCGATGTCTTTAAGGGCGCGTGGAATTCGCAAAAAAAAAAAAAAAAAAAAAAGAGAGAGAGAGAGAGAGGGAAAAAAAAGAGCAAGAAAAGGGCTCTGGAGGAGGGAATGCGTGTAGCCGGGCAGCCCCTTTGTGGCGGGTGGGGCCACGTGAAGTCGCGTGTAATTTAAAAAAAAATACATTTTATTGATTTTTTACAGAGAGGAAGGGAGAGGGATAGAGAGCTAGAAACATCGATGAGAGAGAAACATCGATCAGCTGCCTCCTGCACACCTCCCACTGGGGATGTGCCCGCAACCAAGGTACATGCCCTTGACCAGAATCGAACCCGGGACCCTTCAGTCCGCAGGCCGACGCTCTATCCACTGAGCCACACCGGTTAGGGCTCGCGTGTAATTTTAAAAAAATTCTCACCTGAGGATATTTTCCCACTGATTTTTAGGGAGAGAGGAAGGGGGAGAGAGAGAGAGACATCCATGAGGAGAGAGAATCATGGACCGGCTGCCTCCTGCACGCCCCTCACTGGGGATGGAGCCCGCCACCCGGGCCTGTGCCCTGACCCGGAATCGAACCCTGACCTCCTGGGTCATAGGTCGACGCTCACCCCCTGAGCCCCGCCGGCCGGCCGCTCACACATCTTCACGTACGTGTCTCATCCCGTGCCCACAGAGTGCGGCTCCCGGGCCTCGGGCGCTGCGCACGGGGTGATGAGCCGGCGACATCAGCGAGAACAAAACGGTTGCCTCACGGCCGGCTCCGCAGGCTGTGACCTTGACGGGTCTCTCTCGGCTCCAAGGTCAGGCCCGAGACCCAAGCCTGCCCAGCCCTCCCGGCCCCCGAGCTGCCGGCTCCGAGCCAGCGGCTCTCCCGGCGGTGGGGGTGCGGTGGGGGGGCGGGGGGGGGCAGGGACACATGGTGACGCCGCCACGGGGCCTGGGGCGGCCGCCGCCGCTCACTCTGTCGTTTCCGGCCAATTAGTGGCTCCTTCCACCCCCCACGGCTGACCGGCGCCGACCCCACCCCGCCCCATCGTTACCCAGACCCGTCTCCCTCCCGAGAACAGGCGCCGCGCACCCGGCGGTGGTTGGAGATGGAGGTGCCTGAGCACCGCCCGTTCCCGGTGCGGATCCCGTGTCCACTCCGTGTCCGTGTCCCCCGGACCCACGCGTGGGAGTCCTGGGCCATGTCCTGGGCCCTCTAATTCCTGCATCCTGTGCTCGGCATAGAGCCGCCCCCGGAGACGGACACCCCAGACTCCTACCCCTGTTTCCGTGACGCCACACACGATCCTGGTCCGTGCCTGCTCCTCTGCACCAACTTAGCCTCTCTCTCTCTCTCTCTCTCTCTCTCTCTCTCTCTCTCTCTCTCTCTTCCCCTTATTTTTAAATTTTTTTAAAAATATATTTTATTGATTTTTTACAGAGAGGAAGGGAGAGGGATAGAGAGTTAGAAACATCAATGAGAGAGAAACATCGATCAGCTGCCTCTTGCACGCCCCCTACTGGGGATGTGCCCGCAACCAAGGTACATGCCCTTGACCGGAATCGAACCCAGGACCCTTCAGTCCGCAGGCCGACGCTCTATCCACTGAGCCACACCGGTTAGGGCTTCCCCTTATTATTATTTTTTTTTTAATTTTGGTTAATCCTTACCTGAGGATGCTCTCCCATTGATGTTTAGAGAGAGCGGAAGGAAGGGGGAGAGACAGAGAGAGGGGAACGTCGATGTGAGAGAGACAGTGATCCGCTGCCATCTCTACGCGCCCCGACTGGGGCTGGGGATGGAGCCTGCAACCCAGGCACGTGCCCTTGACCGGAATCGAACCCGGGACCCTTCTGTCTGTGGGCCAACGCCCTATCCACGGAGCCGCACCGGCCAGGGCGTCGTCTCTCTCTCTCTCTCATTTTAAAAATCCTCACCCAAGGATATTTTCCCCATTGATTTTTAGAGAGAATGGAAGGGTTGGAGGGAGAGAGAGAGAGAGGGAGAGAGACTGGTTGCCTCCATCACGCGTCCTGCCTGGGGCCAGGGATCACACCTGTAACCCAGTACGTGGACTCGAACCCAAGACCCTGTGGTGTGTGGGCCACGCTCTAACCACTGAGCACACTGGCCCCTCTCTTGCCTCTTCTACCTGCCCCCCCCTCTGGGAGCAGTGACCTCCCCTCACCCCCAGGCGCCTGCCGCTTTTATACTTCGATGCGGGGGCGGGGGCAGGGGCGGGGGGCGGTGGGGCAGGACCTCCTTCCGCTGTGTGTTCTGCGGGCAGCTCACCTGAGGCCTGACCTCTGTGGGGTCACACAGCCCGGCCGTCCCCCCGCGCAGCCCCTCGATGGACAGCCGCGGTGTCCTTGGCGAGGACCTTGCTCCTGCATCTCAGCGGGGGAACGCGGGGACGGGAATAAACTGGGGATAATGACAGGCATCGCTGACCCCCAGTGACCAGGCGCCGGCAGGCCTCTGCGGCCCCCCGGGGGAACCCAGCCGGCCAGCGTGCACGGTTGCGACCCCGGGACCCCGGCTTCATTAGCAGCCGCTCTCACCGGGGCGCCGAGCAGCCCGCCAGGCAGCGGCAGAGTCCCCGTCTAATGAGGCCCTTTTCCCGCACAGGAGAGAGCAGGACAGAGTAGACTCTTGGAGAAGTAATTCCAGTTGGCTGTGTGTGTGGCTCTCCTTTTTTTATTTCTTTAAAATATTTTTATTGATCTCAGAGGGGAAGGGAGAGGGAGAGAGACAGAGGAACATCAGTGATGAGGGAGAATCACGGATCGGCTGCCTCCTGCACGCCCCCTACTGGGGACCGAGCCTGCGCCCTGGGCAAGTGCCCTTGACTGGAATTGAACCCGGGACCCTTCGGTGCACAGGACGAGGCTCTGTCCACTGCAGTGGGTGGTTTCTTGCATTTGGGTTTAATTCCCATTGGCTGGAAAGTGCCAGGGTTGGATTGGTTGATGGGTCGTTTGTCACAATGTAACTCTTGGATTGGCTGAGTGAGGTCGTGTGTTACAATGTAACTCTTAGATTGGCTGAGTGAGGTTGTGTGTTACAATGTAACTCTTGGATTGGCTGAGTGAGGTCGTGTGTCACAATGTAACTCTTGCATTGGCTGAGTGAGGTCGTGTGTTACAATGTAACTCTTGCATTGGCTGAGTGAGGTTGTGTGTTACAATGTAACTCTTGGCTTGGCTGAGTGAGGTCGTGGGGCGGCCATTCTTCCTGCTGACAGAGGGGACGTGGCCGTCTATCACACGCTTGTTCTTGGGGGTGGGTGGCCCTTTGACATGCGTCTCTTTTCCAGGGTGAACGGCTCCCTCTCGGAGATCCTGCAGGTGGATCTGGGAGTGGACAACAGCAGCGACCTGGCCGGGGCCCAGCCCATCACCTGGCAGGTGGAGTACCCGGCTGAGGACGCAGCGAGCGAGCTCGTGGTCTCGGAGATCTTCGTCAGCCAGACCAGCTTTGTGGGCATCGTCCCCCTCGCGATGGTGAGCAAGGCAGGCTCTGGGGAAGCGTCGCAAAGTTTTCTTTGAGCGCTTTAAATAATACGTTTTTTTTATTTTATTTTATTATTGATTTCAGAGAGGAAAGGAGAGGGAGAGAGAGAGAAACATCAATGATGACAGAGTCATGGATCGGCTGCCTCCTGCATGCCCCACACGGGGGATCGAGCCTGCAGCCCGGGCCTGTGCCCTGAGGTGGTTATGTGTGCTGTGCACACTGCACACTCCCGGCTGTTAGTGTCTCCCCGGCTGGCTGCGCTGCACGTGGGGGTGGTTTCTTGTATTTGGGTTTAATTCCCATTGGCTGGAAAGTGCCAGGGTTGGATTGGTTGATGGGTCGTGTGTCACAATGTAACTGTTGGATTGGCTGAGCGAGGTTGTGTGTTACAATGTAACTGTTGGATTGGCTGAGTGAGGTTGTGTGTTACAATGTAACTGTTGGATTGGCTGAGTGAGGTTGTGTGTTACAATGTAACTGTTGGATTGGCTAAGTGAGGTTGTGTGTTACAATGTAACTCTTGGATTGGCTGAGTGAGGTTGTGTGTTACAATGTAACTCTTGGTTTTGGTTGAATGAGGTTGTGTGCTACAATGTAACTCTTGGGCCACTCTGAAGAGTGGTTCCAAAGTGGCTCCAAGGGACAGAGCCTCTCTATGCTGAGTGACCAGCCCAGCTGGACCTGACCAGCTGACCCTGGTGCGCCTGCCTCTGTCTCCTCTCTGTATGAGGACACCAGCCAGACACCAGCCTTTGGACTTAGGGCCCACCCTCGCCTCATTCAGTATGACCTCATCTTAACGAATTCCATGCACCAAAACCCGGACTGGTTAGGGCAGGAGTAGCACTGGCTGGAACTTCCTTTTCATGGAATAGGGACTTACAGGTGACTCTTCCTGGGGCGCCCACTAGATGGCGTGCACAGACCAGCTTGTGGCCATACTTGCCTTGGGCTCCCCTCCCCAGAGGGCTCCCTGGACACCTGCCTCTGGCGCGTCCTGTCCCCAGTTAACCGACTGCTTATCAAACCACATGCATCAAGCCCTTTGTTCACCTGGGATTCCTGACTCCTCCACGTGTGAGGAATGGAGGCTCCATCCTGCAGCCCTGCCCAGGACTCCTCCCAGCACCTGCTCCTGCACCTGCTCCTGCACCTGCTCCCGCTCCTGCTCCTGCACCTGCTCCTGCTCCTGCGCCTGCTCCCGCTCCTGCTCCCGCACCTGCTCCTGCTCCTGTACCTGCTCCTGCTCCTGCTCCTGCACCTGCACCTGCTCCCGCTCCTGCTCCTGTACCTGCTCCTGCTCCTGCACCTGCTCCTGCTCCTGCTCCTGCTCCTGCTCCTGCTCCTGCACCTGCTCCTGTACCTGCTCCTGCTCCTGCTCCTGCTCCTGTACCTGCTCCTGTACCTGCTCCTGTACCTGTACCTGCTCCTGCTCCTGCTCCTGCTCCTGCACCTGCTCCTGCTCCTGCTCCTGCTCCTGCTCCTGTACCTGCTCCTGCTCCTGCTCCTGCTCCTGTACCTGCTCCTGCTCCTGCACCTGCTCCTGCTCCTGCTCCTGCTCCTGCTCCTGTACCTGTACCTGCTCCTGTACCTGCTCCTGCTCCTGCTCCTGCTCCTGCTCCTGCTCCTACTCCTGCACCTGCTCCTGCTCCTGTACCTGTACCTGCTCCTGTACCTGCTCCTGCTCCTGCTCCTGCTCCTGTACCTGCTCCTGTACCTGTACCTGCTCCTGCACCTGCTCCTGCTCCTGCTCCTGCTCCTGCTCCTGCTCCTGCTCCTACTCCTGCACCTGCTCCTGCTCCTGCTCCTGCTCCTGGAACCTGTGCCTGGAACCTGTGCCTGCACCTAGTCCACATGTGTTCTAAGCCCACACGTGTGTGGAAAGCTGGCTGGACAGAGAGCAGACGACCCCAGACTCTGCGACAAGAGGCCACACTGTGCGCCTCTTCTTAAGCAGGAACCCCCCCTTTTCCTCTGACACAGGGAAGGCCGAGTTCTCGCCTGGAATGTCTGAACTTGGAAAACCATGACTCACTCCACGGGATACTGGTTTTAAAACACCGCGCCGTGGCCAGGGGGGAGTTCGTGGTGAAAGCAGCCGCGGATTGGAGCCATGCTTCTTTATTAAAAATAATTTATTTTTTCATCATTTAAACCGGAGAGTCTTACTCATTAGCTTCAGAGTCACAAGGGAGCTGGTTGGCAATGTGGATTCTTGCCCGGTGGCCAGACACCATGCTCTCCCCCCCACCCTTCCCCCCCCCACCCCCCCGCGTCTCCTCCTGCTCTGCACCACGGCTCTCCTGGCCTCGAAGGCCTCCCGTGCTCGGGCCAGGGATGAGGAAATCCACGCGGGCGGCTGAGTCCCTCCCCCAAACACGTGTTCTTAGGGGGGAACGTTGGGTAAACACAGAGGTAGACAAAGAGGAGAACGGAACGCCGTCTCCCAGCCTTTCCGCCTGGAGGCCCCGGCGAGGGGCTGTCTGCAGCGTCTCCCCAGCGTCTCATTGACAACGGGCTGGTCATGTTTTACTTCTTTTTAAAAAGGAAATGTTTTTATTGATGTCAGAGAGGGAGGGAGACGGAGAGAGAGAGAAACATCCATGAGGAGAGAGAATCACTGATCGGCTGCCTCCCGCACGCCCCACACTGGGGATGGCGCCCACAACCCAGGCCTGTGCCCCTACCGGGAATCGAACCCTGACCTCCTGGTTCCTAGGTCGACGCTCAGCCCCTGAGCCCCGCCAGCCTGGCTTTTTTTTTTTTTTAAAATGTATTTAGATTGTTTTCAAATATTCATTACAAAGTTGAGGTTTTCTATGGCCAAGAACTGTTCTATTCAGACTTAATCTCAGTGAAAAACCAGTAAGCCGCTCACCCACTGAGTCTGAGCCCTGATGAACATTGGGGGGTCGGGGGTGCCCCTGGGCCATGTGAGGTGAGCCTCAGGGGCACGGACGGTTGGGAGTCGCAGAAGGAGACCTCTGGGGGGAGGTGACCCGCTCCGTGCCCCCGCGCACGCCCCCTCGCCCGGCGTCCCGCCTGCTGACACGCGCCCCTCCCCCCGCAGGACACGGAGATCCTGAACACGGCCATCCTGACCGGCAGGGCCGTCTCGGTGCCCGTCAAGGTGGTGGCCGTGCAGGAGGACGGCTCCGTGGTGGCCGTGGCCGAGGCCCTGGAGTGCCGGTCCGCGGACGAGGACGTCGTTAAGGTGCTGCCCGCGTCGCCCCCAGCTCTCCCCGCAGCCCGGCCCTTTGGGGTTCGGCCCCTTGGGGCCCCTTTTTCTATCAGGGGCCCCAGCGTTCATTGTCTTTCCCGCTGATACATCTCGGGATTCCTGCTCCCCCCTCCCCACCCCCCCCGCCCCCAGGTCTCCGAGGGCTGCGACTCCGTGTTTGTGAACGGCAAAGAGATGCGGGGCCGGGTGGACACGCCCGTGAGCTTCACGCACCAGCACTTCACCGCCCAGCTGGAGGTCACGGTGTGGGCGCCCCGGCTGCCCCTGCAGATCGAGATCTCGGACACGGAGCTGAGCCAGGTCAAGGGCTGGAGGGTCCCCGTGGCCCCCAACAGGAGGTGAGGAGGCGGGGCGGCCGGCAGGCAGGACGAGGGGTCCTGGTCTGGGGCCCTTGCTGGCGGGAGGCAGGCAGAGACCCTCCCTGTGATAACCTGTGGGACCGGAAATGAACCGGGGAAATGCCGGGGACACGGCGGTCGGCAGGCCTCAGGGCGTGAGCATCGGCCCTGGAACCACGAGGTCGGGGTTCGGTTCCCCGGCGGGACACGTGCTGGAGGCAGCTGCTGGATGGCTCTCTCTCATTGTCGATGTTTCTGTCTCTCTCTCCCCCTCTCCCTTCTGCTCTCTCTAAAAGATCAATAAAAACACATTTTTTAAAAAAACATATTTTATTGATTTCTTACAGAGAGGAAAGGGAGAGGATAGATAGTTAGAAACATCGATGAGAGAGAAACATCCATCAGCTGCCTCCTGCACACCTCCCACTGGGGATGTGCCCGCAACCCACGTACATGCCCTTGACCGGAATCGAACCCGGGACCTCTCAGTCCGCAGGCCAACGCTCTATCCACTGAGCCAAACCGGTCAGGGCAAAACACATATTTTTTAAAAAAGAAAACATGATAAACAATGCCCACGCGTGGCCGCCCCCCCTCCGGACACACGTCCCCGTCCACTGGCGGCCACAGGCGGTCCGCAGCCCCAGGCAGGGCCGAGCGAGCGGGCGGAGGGGGCGTCAGTGTCACGCCGGGACCCGCCCGAGTCCCACGCTCCTGGGGGAAGGCGAGGGGCAGCCCTTCTCTGTTTGTTTATTTATTTACTTATTTTTGTTCATCCTCGCCCGAGGGTATTTTCCCAGTGAATTTTAGAGAGAGAGGACGGGAGTGGGAGAGACAGAGAGAGAGAGAGAGAGAGAGAGAGAGAGAGAGAGAGAGAGAGACAGAGAGAGACAGAGACAGAGAGACAGAGAGAGAGAGAGAGACAGAGAGAGACAGAGACAGAGAGACAGAGAGAGAGAGAGAGTCATCGCTGTGAGAGCGACACATCCATTGGTTGCCTCCCGCATGCGCCCTGTCCAGGGTCAGGGGTTAAGCCTGCAACTCAGGTACGTGCCCTTGACCAGAATCGAACCTGGGACCCTTCAGTCCGCAGGCCGATGCTCTGTCCACTGAGCCACACCGGCCAGGGCAGGGCAGTCATTCTTCTTGCTGTTAATTCTCACCCGAGGATATTTTTCTAATGATTTTTAGTGGGCGGGCGGGAAGAGAGAGAGAGAGAGAGAGAGGGAGGGAGGGGGAGAGGGAAACATCAATGTGAGAGAGACACATCGATTGGTTGACTCTTTGCCTGGGGCCGGGGATGGGACCTGCCACCCAGGTAGGAGCCCTTGACTGGAAATCGAACCCGAGACCCTTGGGTGCTCAGGCCGATGCTTTAACCACCGAGCAACACCGGCCAGGCCTGGGGCAGCCGTTCCACCCACTTCCAGGTGAGGGGCCCCGGCACCCGCTCGCGGCCACGGGCGTGGAAATTGGCTGCCTACAGCGCTTCCCGGCCCCGACCTCAGGCTCCCCGCACCGGCTGCCGTCCTGCGTCAGCTGCGTGGGGGATGATTCCGAAGCTGCGGGTTCGAGAGAAACACCCACCGGCGTGGGCGGGTGGGGCAGGCGGCAGCGTGGGGCCCGCCGCCAGGTGCCCGCAGGAGGAAGGGACAGGTGGTCCGAGGGGCCAGGGAGCCGGCCCGGCAGGCGGAAACCCGCCTCAGGCCACGTGCGGCCAGCGAGCCCCCGGGGGACACCAGGCACGTGCCGCCTCGGCGCCCCAGTGACGCCGCTGTGGTCTGCTCGTGCCCAGGCCCACGCGGGAGAGCGAGGACGAGGAGGACGAGGAGAAGAAGGGGCGGGGGTGCTCGCTGCAGTACCAGCACGCCCTGGTGCGCGTCCTCACCCAGTTGGTGGCCGAGGCGCCCGACCTGGGCCGGCTGAGCCACCTGCTGGGCCCGGACTGGCAGCTGGACATCACCGACCTGGTGCTGGATTTCATGAAGGTGGAGGAGCCGAGGATCGCGCAGCTGCAGGGCGGCAGGACCCTGGCGGGCCGCGAGCCAGGCATCACCTCCGTGCAGGTACGAGCGCCCCCTGCCGGCCCCTCCTGGCAGGTGCAGGTGTGTGTGTGTGTGTGTGTGTGTGTGTGTGTGTGTGTGTGTGCGCTCGCGCCACCGGCTGCATGTATAGTCACCCATTTGTTTTATTTTTTTATGCCCCCCTCCACCTCCAGGGACCCCCTCCAGGCCCCGCCCCCAGGCCTTCCCCTCCCTATTGTCTGTGTCCGTGGGGGATGCATGTACGCACACAAGGGCTTGGTTGATTACCTCCCACCCACACGCCCTCCCCCGCCTCCCCCCCCCCCCCCCCCCGGAGATTCCGCACTCTGTCCCGTGCTCACCAGTTTTTTAAAATCCGCATCCGAGGATATTTTTCCTGTTGGTTTTTAGAGAGAGGAAGGAAGAGCGAGAGAGAGAGAGAGAGAGAGAGAGAGAGAGCAAGAGCGAGAGAGAGAGAGAGAGAGAAACTTCGATGTGAGGGAGACACATCGATTGGTTGCCTCCTGCACACACCCCAACACGGGGTGGGCATCGAACCCACAACCCAGGCCCGTGCCCTTTACCAGGCATCGAACCCGAGACCCTTCAGTGCTGAGGCCGGCGCTCTAACCACAGAGCTTGCTGGGCTGAATTCACCAATTTTCGTCATCGGGAACCAAATCAGTTTTTGCCTTTTAGAGAGTTTTAGGAAAAATACACAATTTCTTTCACCTGCGCTAAACTAAACCCACAGCATATGCAGCCTCGCCCCCCCCGCCCCCGTACAACCGGCACTTTGCACGTCACGGGGAGAAGACGCAGGACCTGGGAGAGCTGGTTTTATTTTCCACACCTGGAGGGCATTCCTCGCACGGTAGACAAGAAAGTATTAAAAACACGCCTTAAACGTAAAAAAGCCTCACAGTGCAATGCTCCCCACTTCATTGCAGCAACAGGACAGCTATGTTCCTGCCAGTTTTGACGGATAATTACGGGGCAAGGGCGTGGCATCCTATCTAATAAAGAGGGGATATGCTCATTGACCAGCACTCCGTCACAAAGATGGCTGCACCCACAGCTGAAGCCAAGTTCCCATAAGGAGCCTTAACGAGCAATCAGCAGGGACCTGAGGCTACGCCCTCCCACGCCCCCATAGGGCTTAACAGGAGACCTCAGACCACACCCCGCCCTGGCATCAGGCTGGGAGACCTCAGGCCACGCCCCCCGTCCTGGTGCTGGGCCAGGGGATCTGAGGCTATGCCCTCCCCCACCCCCATGGGGCTTGACAGGGGACTTCAGGGCTGGACAGGGGACCTGAGGCTGTGCCCCCCTGCCTGGCTGGGCTTGACAGGGGACCTCAGGCCGTGCTCCCCACCCAGCAGGGCTTGACAGAGGACCTCAAGGTGCACTCCCAGTGCTGGGTCGGGGGAACTCAGGCCAAGCCCCCCACCCCAGCACCAGGCCGGGGAACCTCAGACCACACCCCCCGCCCGGCGGTGCTTGACGGGGGACCTCAAGGCACGCCCCCTACCCCAGTCTGGGCTGGGAGACCTCAGGCCATGCCCCCCGTCCTGGTGCCAGGCCAGGGGACCTGAGGCTGCACCCTCTCACCTGGCAGGGCTTGACAAGTGTGGGACTGGCCAGGTCTGGATCTAGCCCAATGGGGGCAGGGGCCAGCTGGGTCTGGATCTCACACGATTTTGAGGTGCATGTGGGTGGGCGGGGACTTGACTCTGGGTCCCATGGTGCACCCCAGACTCTGACAGGAGGAAGGTTTTCATATACATTTTACTAATTTTCTTTCATCTCTGACACTTCTATTATAGAGAAAGGGCAAATAGCAATATTAAATTATTTCCTCTAATTAATTCCCTTTTAATGTGCACGAATTTCGTGCACTGGGCCACTAGTAGTTCTAATAACAATGTAACATGTTACCGCTCACAGTGAAGTCACTTTAGATGTTACATTGTGACCCGGCTGAGTGAACGTGCTCTACTTTGTATCACTTTCCTATCACTGTGCACCAGGTGAGCAGTTTAAGCGCCCCTGATTTACAGGGTCCCGGCGCTGGGTTCTGGCCTGGTCTTGAGTTCCGGTCGGGGCCTGGGCTCCAGTCCGTGCTCAGGGCACCCCGAGGCTCAGGTCGAGGTGGGGGCTGGGCACGTGTGGGCTCCGGGGGAGGGTTCCTCCAGCTCAGGCTGTTGGAAGGTGAATTCCTCCGGGTGGGACGAGGCGGGTGTGCCCGTGTGGACTGTCCGCCCAGAGTCCCTCTCTGCTCCCGGAGGCCGCTCTCTGCCCCTCCTGTGGCCGCTCCATCGTCCCTGACGCTCGATCCAGTCCTTCTCGCACGGAATCTCCTGCCACAGCCAGGGAAGGCGCTCCGCTGTTTTGTTAGTCCGCCCCCGAGGATATTTCCTCATTGATTGTTAGAGAGAGTGGAAGGGAGGGAGGGAGGGGAGAGAGAGAGGGAGATAGAGAAAGAGAGAGAGAGAGAGAGAGAGAGAGAGCTATTGATTAGTTGCTTCCTGCATGCGCCCGACCAGGGGGTTCTAACCCTTGACCCTTTGGTGCACTGGCCGATGCTCTAACCACTGAGCCACGCGGCCAGGGCTGGTTGCTGCCTTCCAGTTCACCCAGGCCCCCCCCCCTTGGGGGACACCCCGCCGCCACCAGGGGCTGAAGGAAAGGGAGGAAAGCGGACCAGGACGATGCCTCTCACGCCGTCAGGCGGCTCGGTGGGGTGAGCGCTTCGCTGCACAGGGTTCCCGTCAGCCTTCCGTTGGCAGAGAGCGTCGGGGTGGGACCGCGGCGGGGGGCGGGGCGTTACCATGGAGCGTGGGGGTGGGACTGCGGCGGCGGCGGCGTGGGGGGGGGGGGGCGTTACCATGGAGTGTGGGCCCCCACGGCCGCTCTCCCGCCACCGCCGCAGGTCCTCTCGCCGCTGTCGGACTCCATCCTGGCCGAGAAGACGGTGACGGTGCTGGAGGACCGCGTGGCCATCGCTGACCTGGGCGTGCAGCTGGTGGCCGGACTGTCCCTCTCCCTGCAGCCGCACCGGGCCGACCGCAGGGCCATCGTCTCCACGGTGACGGCCCAGGACGTCCTCCAGGCCCCTGGGCAGGTGAGAGCCGGAGTCCGTGTGTCCTCGGTCAGCGGAGACCACTGCCCTGTCCCCCCCTCCCCGCCCCCTCGGGTGGTCAGCACAGCTCCTGGAGCTGGGGCCGGATGCTCAAGCGGCCTCCTGCTTCGCGCCCGTCTGTGTTGTCTCGCCAGCGCTCAGGGGAGCAGACCCGTGTGTCCCACATGGTTTGTTAAAATACATGTTTTCATTGATGTCCGAGAGGAAGGGAGAGGGAGAGAGAGAGAAACATCCATGAGGAGAGAGAGTCATGGATCGGCTGCCTCCTGCTCGCCCCCCCACACTGGGGATGGAGCCCGCCACCCGGGCCTGTGCCCTGACCGGGAATCGAACCCTGACCTCCTGGGTCATATAGGTGGGCACTCAGCCCCGGAGCCCCACCGGCCGGGCATCCTCGAGTCTGTTTCTCCCCATCGGCCCGTGTCCTGTGCCGTCTGCTCTCGTGGTTGTCGGTGCCGGACGTCCCCCGGCAGCTTCCTGAGCCTCACGTCCTTACCGAGTCGCCACCTCTGACACTCTCCCCGCCCTTAAACCGCCCGCGTCACGGGCGAGGGCACCCGGGCCCCGTGGGCATCGGAGCCTCTTCCTGGCTCCTCCAGCCAACGCCGCCTTCGTCCCGCCGCGCGGCCTCCTGATAAGGAAGGTTGGGGCGGGGGGCGGGGGGCGGCGGTGTTGGCTGCCCAGGAGGCTGATGGGCTGCACCCGAGTTTGGCTCAGATCCATTGCCCGACCTTTCCGAGTGTTTTCTGAAAGGTCAAAGCCAAATCCTGCTGCCTGGACGCACGGATTAGCATGCACCGCGCATGTTAACGAGAGCACGGCGTTCGCTCGGCACGCCCAGGGCTGTGCAAAGCGAGAAAATATAGAGGTTTCTCCCCGGCCAGCGTGGCCCAGTGGTTAGAGCGTTGGCTCTCCCACCGAAGGCTGGCAGGTTCGGTCCCCGTCACAGGCACGTCCCTGGCGGCAGGTTCGATCCCCCGGCTGCATTCGGGAGGCAACCAATCCACGTTTCTCTCTCACGTCGATCTCTCTCTCTCTCCCTCCCCCTCCTGCCTCCCTTGCACTCGCTCTGAAAATGATTGGAAAAAAATTACCCTCGGGTGAGGATTCATAAAAAAACGAACCCCCAAAACACCCTCAGGACGTTCCCTCTCCTCCGTTGGCACGTCTAAGGCGCGCGAGGCAGGGACTCCCAGTCACGGTCGCGACCCGAAGGGACCCGCTGACCACCCTGGACGCTTTGGTCTCGTTTCCCCCAGGAGGCGATCGTCAGCTCGTGGATCCTGTTCAGCGACGGCGCGGTGACCCCCCTGGACATCTACGACCCCCAGGACTTCTCCGTGTCCCTCTCGTCGCTGGACGAAATGGTGGCGTCGGTGCGGCCGAACCTGCAGCCCCAGTGGCCGGTGCTGGCCGCCGAGGGCGAAGGCCAGGGGCCCCTGGTGAAGCTGGAGATGCTTATCAGCGAGCCCTGCCAGAAGACCAAGAGGAAGAGCGTCCTCGCCGTGGGCAAGGGCAACGTCAAGGTCAAGTTCGACCCCCACGTCGACCGGGGCCACGGCGGCACCAACGACATCGAGGGCGTGAGTCGGGAGTACCAGGACCCCCTGAGCAACTCCATCCCGCGCGGAGGAGGCCGGGAGAGGGCGGCCCCGGGGTGGCCCCCCCGCGGCGCCCCCTCCGGCCACGGCCCCGAGGACAGCGCCACCCCGCCGCCGTCGCCCCTGGGGAGGAAGGACACGAAGCGGCCCCAGAGCGGCGGCGGCGGCGGCCCCGACGCCTTCACGAGCTTCCCCACGCAAGGGAGGTCGCAGGGACCCCACCCCGCCGGCGACCTGACGGTGACCTCGCGGGGCCTCACCGACCTGGAGATCGGCATGTACGCGCTGCTGGGCGTCTTCTGCCTGGCCATCCTCGTCTTCCTGGTCAACTGTGTGGCGTTCGCCTGGAAATACCGGCACAAGAGGCTGGCGGTGAGCGAGCAGGGCGCCCTCCCGCACTCCCACGACTGGGTGTGGCTGGGCCACGAGGTGGAGCTGCTGGAGAGCCCCGTGGACATCACGCTGCCGTCGGAGGAGTGCGCCACGCTCGACCGGGGGCTGCCCTTCGAGGAGAGGAACTTCCTCCTGAACGGGGGCTCCCAGGAGGCGCTCCCCAGCCAGCTGCTCAGACCCCCCGACTACGTCTACGAGAAGGACCCGAGACACCCGCCCGCCACCCCCTCGGGCCCCAAGAGGAAGCGGGTCAAGTTCACGTCCTACACCACCATCCTGCCCGAGGAGGGCGGCGCCTACACCGACTCCATCCTGTTCCACGGCGAGGACAGCGTCAAGTGGGTGTGCCCGGACCTGGGGCGGGGGGACCCCCGGGACTTCCAGGACTACATGGAGAGACTGCGGGACCAGATGTGAGCCACGCGGGGGCATCGGGATTCACCTTTATGCCTTCTGTTTTCGCGGTGGGGGGAGCAGGGAGGGCGCAGGGCGCCGGGGTGGCACAGCGCGGTGTCTGTGGGGCCAGTCCGCCGGGGTCCCATCCGGAGCAGGTCAGAGCGCGGGGGAGAAAAGCCACTGGGGTGGTTTTTTTTTGTTGTTTTTTTTTAAAATAAATTTTTATGGATTTCAGAGAGGAAGGGAGAGAGGGAGAGAGAGAAACATCCAATGATGAGAGAGAATCACGGATCGGCTGCCTCCTGCCCGCCCCCCCCACACTGGGGATCGAGCCTGCAAACCAGGCCTGTGCCCTGACGGGGAGTGGCACCGTGAAGGGGGTGTAAGTTGGGAAATGTCCCTGAAGCAGCGCCTGCGGGTCCTGGAGAAACGGTCCCACGAGTCTAACCCGCTGCCTGGTCCCCGCTCCGTTCCGCGGGGACAAACCGCACCCGAAGGACCTGGCTTGTCTTCCGGGACGCACGCGGGGCCGCCGGACTCGGGAAGGACTCGGTGTTGACCTTTCCGGCCCCGGACCCCCCCCCCCCCCCCCCCCGAAGCACAGCGGGCGCCTGCTGCCCCGGCCTGGGATGGGCGCCCCGAAGATGCCCACCGTGCCGCCCTGGGCGCGGGGCCTGCGCGCTTTCTACCCGCCTCCGCAGCCTCCTCGGACCCCGGCCGGCCGCCCTTCCGGAGACATGAAGAAAAGGAATGTCTTTCCCCTCTGACATCCGTTCGTTTTCCACGCGTCTCGGTCAGGCCCGTGCTTCCCACGTGGGGTCCCGGGAGGTCTCCCTCGTCTGGTGTACGGTCTCTCCGTCCCCCGCGCGCCCTCCCCTCCCCCCGGGAGCCGCCAGCGCGCGTCCCCTCCCTCGTCTTCCCTCCGTTTTGTTGTGGATCCCTCTCGTGTCGGCCGGGGACACGGGCTCCTACGAAGCTGTGACCGTACCGTGAGGGGCGGGCGTTTCTTCCCGGTTTTTTACACGGAACCAGAACACTTTGCAGAAGAGTGGTGACCCGCAAACAGCTCTTCTGTCTCCTGCGAGTCGGGGGGTCGCGGGGAGCCCCCCCTCCCCACCGAGCGCATCTCTGGGGGCGCAAAGAGCTCGGGATGGCTGTGGGCGCACCGCGCTCTGGGCTCCGCACGGTGCGTTGGCCACGCCCACCCCCAGATGTAAGACGGACAGACACTCGCGTCAGACTAAACTTCCCCTTTCCCCAGAACAAAACCCATTTTTTAAAGGGCGGGATGATGTTTTAACTTAGCAATACCTAGAAACCCACCCATACGACGGTCCTCCCCCCCAACGTATCCCCAGAAATGACTCTGGTGGAGAGAAGACCCGACAGGGTGCGCCCTGACGGGGAACAGCCATGGGCCCCCCCCCAAATTCGTGCAGACAAATGACGACTTCAGAGCTCAAGGAGCAGCCACGGTGGAAACGCAGCGTCATCGCAAAATCCAGGCGGGGCAGCGCGCGCGCGGGAGCTCGGATCCTGCGTCATTTTCAATAAAAGCGGCTTCCCCAGGGCAGCCGAGGGGTCTGACGCCAAGCAAGAATTCCAGATGTGGAAACCATGGCAACGGCTTCATTTACGAAGGTGGGGTCCCCGGGCCACTGGACACTGGACTGCGAGGTCGCGTTCCCCACTGTCCTGAGCCATACGATGGTCCTCCCCCAAACGTATCCCCAGAAATGACTCTGGTGGAGAGAGGACCCGACAGGGTGCGGAGAAATGGGAGTTTAAAGGCGGGAATAGCTCGCACCTGGCACCTGCGGGAGGCCCTGGGGCGGGGCCTGGACCCCAGGTGGCCGAGGACTGACTGTTCAAAAGGGAGGCGCTGGACTGAGGTGGGCAGGTGACCGCACAGCCCCACCCACTCGCGACACAGCGGCCACAGGCTTCTGCCCGCGCCTCGCCCACGGGACTCCGGGGCAGAGGTCACCGATGACGTCACCGATGACGTCAGCCTGCGTCCCGAGGCCGGTGGTCCCGTGTTGAAGATGGGGGTGAGGGAGCGAAGCCGGGATGGGAGAATGCAGCCAGGACACCCCAGGCTCCTCGGTGGGACGGGGGTGGGGGGTGGGGGCGGGGAGAAGGTCACGTGCTCATGGGAAACCCCCAGAATCCTGCTGGGCTGTCAGGTGCGGTGCAGGGCGCGCCGGGCCACCTGGAGAAGACAAGCAGGGCCGGCGAGGCCCCCCCCCCAAACCCCGGCCCGCTCCCCCCACGGGACACGGGCCGTGCAGTCCCCTCTTGCTTGACCTCGAAGCCGAGATGGTACGAAATAAAGGTCAAATGCGCGATGGAGGAGGAGGGGTCCCTTGGCCACACAACACGCATGAATATGCGCGCACCTGCGTGTCCCCACGTGCGCGCGGAGAGCCGGAGGCCGGCCCGGGTGGGGCCGCATCAGCAGTGCGGTTCTATCCGGTTCCATCCGGTTCCATCCGCGTGTCTCCCAGCGGTTCCGTGGAAAAGCAGCCGGAAAACCAGCCCCACAACAGAGACGGGATGAGGGGATCCTTACGCCTGAAGCACAGCGGCCCCGGGGTTCTATGGCCCAGACACCCCAGTGAGCCGAGTTGACGACCCCAAGGAAGCAACGTGGGCGGAGCCCCTGCCTCGCGGCCCCCCCTGTCCCCCCGCAGACGCAGGCACAGAGGGGCCTCCAGCTGTGGACTCTGCGTCCTTGGGGGGGGGGGCACGTGCTCCCCGAGGCCCAGGTGACCTGGACAGCTCCGGGCTGTGGCCTTTGAGAGAAGCAGAAGCAGCCACCCTGGGAAGACCGGGGTCCCCCAGTGAACCCCAGAGAGCTCCGCGCCCCAGGAGGGAACCCTGTCCTCCGGGCTGTCTTATCTCACCCACTGGCCCGCTGGGTCCCCTGACTGGAATAACCCTTCACCTCCGGGCGGGGTTTCTATCCACAGACCCCCCCCCCACGCAGGGAAGCGGGGTTCACGCCTGTCCCCCACACCTGTCCACCGCAGGAGGCGCCTGGCTCGTTTGTAAGGCTCACAAAGCCTCCTGCTGTGGGTGTCGCTCGGCTGTCTCGTCCACTGTGTGACAGTGGCGTCTGCGATGTTGGGGTGCTGGCCCCAGTCCAGGCTCTGTCTGTCTGTCTGTCTGTCAGCGGGGGACACTCGGTCTGCCCTCGGTGGGTCCTGCGTGTCGTCGCCCCCCCCCCTCCGCCCCCCTGGGTTTTCTGCTCTGATTATTTCAAAAATGGTGTCCCTTTTCCGTCCCGGTCTCTGTCCCCCACATCCCAGGTGGCTCACACACCAGCCGTCCCCGCTGCGGAAAGGGACCGTGGGCGGAGCTGTGCTAACACGTGGAGAGCAGAGATGTTTGTATGTAATGTAAGCAGCGCCTGGGGACACCGCCAGGCGTGTCGGGATACATACATGTCAAATAAAAGCACGCCAGGTGCGTGGGATCCGGAAGGTGCCCGGGGAGGGCGTGTCTCGCGTGGGATGGTCGCTGGGACCTGCCAGGACATCTTACTCTCACTCGTCATGACTTTTGGGTGTTTTTTTTTTTTTTCCCTTTTTCTTTTTTTTTTTTTTTCTGGAACTATTTCAGAAACAAAGTGACTCCATTTTCCAGCATAAAGCTATATTCTAACCACAGGGTAACGCTTCCTTTTTAACATGGAAATAAACATTGAAACCTTCTTGTTGCCTTGTTCTAGCCGCGTGTTGTCTTCTTAACCTCAGCGTCTGCGTGATGGGCTCATGGGTCTATTTTTTTTTTCTTTTTAGCCGAGATTTTCAGTCCTTTCGTACATGGGAACCAAAAGAAAACGTTGCTCCAAAGTTGAAAAAAAAAACCCAAACCTTTACCTTTAAAAAATATATTTATTTATTTATAAAATATATTTTATTGATTTTTTTTTTTTTTTTTTTTACAGAGAGGAAGGGAGAGGGATAGAGAGTTAGAAACATCGATGAGAGAGAAACATCGATCAGCTGCCTCCTGCACACCTCCCACTGGGGATGTGCCCGCCACCAAGGTACATGCCCTCGACCGGAATCGAACCCGGGACCCCTCAGTCTGCAGGCCGACGCTCTATCCACTGAGCCAAACCGGTTTCAGCTAGATATTTTTATTGATGTCAGAGAGGAAGAGAGAGAGAGAGAAACATCCATGATGCGAGAGAATCACGGATCGGCTGCCTCTTGCATGCCCCCCACTGGGGATGGAGCCCCAAACCTGGGCACGTGCCCTGACCGGGAATCCAACTGTGACCTCCTGGTTCATAGGTCAATGCTCATCCACTGAGCCACGCCGGCCGGGCGAGGACTGAATTCCTTATTATTTCATTATTTGCTTATTTTTGTCTCACACAGATGAAGGCCCTAACGCACTTCATCGCGCACCTGGAGGACAGCAGGTGTGGCCTATTCCAGCGATCCCATTAGAAATGCAGGTTAGGCCCTGGCTGTGTGTCTAGGGCAGCCTTGGGCAAACTACGGCCCGAGGGCCGGATCCGGCTGTTCTATCCTGTTCTCTTGCTCTCCCCTCCGCTCCTTTACTTTGAATTTTTATTCGTTCACACAAACACTCCATCCGTGCTTTTGTTCCGGCCCTCCGGTCCAGTTTAAGAACCCGTTGTGGCCCTCGAGTCAAAAAGTTTGCCCACCCCTGATCTAGGGGCCCCAGTGATCGGCAAACGCATTAGTCAACAGAGCCAAATATCAACAGGACAACGATTGAAATTTCTTTTGAGAGCCAAATGTTTTTTTAAAATTATTTTATTGATTTTTCACAGAGAGGAAGGGAGAGGGATAGAGAGTTAGAAACATCGATGAGAGAGAAACATCGATCTGCTGCCTCCTGCACACCCCCTACTGGGGACGTGCCCGCAACCAAGGTACATGCCCTTGACCGGAATCGAACCTGGGACCCTTCAGTCCGCAGGCCGACGCTCTATCCACTGAGCCAAACCGGTTAGGACGAGAGCCAACTTTTTTAAACGTAAACTTCTTCTAACGCCACTTCTTCAAAATAAGACTCGCCCAGGCCGTGGTATTTTGTGGAAGAGCCACACTCAAGGGGCCAAAGAGCCGCATGTGGCTCTCGAGCCGCAGTTTGCCGACCACGGGTCTAGGTGGTTAGAGTGTCTGTCTGAGCACCGAGGGGTTGCAGGTTCGATCCCTGGCCCCAGTTGGGGAGCGTGTGGGAGGCAATGAATATACTAGTATGTCTCTCACATCCATGTCTCTCTCTCTCTCTCTCTCTCTCTCTCTCTCTCTCTCTCTCTCTCTCTCTTTCTCTCCCCCCTCCCTCCCTCCCTTCTATTCTCTCTAAAAATCAATGAAAAATATCCTCGGGCGAGGATAAAGAAATAAAAAGCAGGTTCCCCTGTGTTGAAGCATCGTCAGTGTTTTGGGGAAATAAAGGTCCCGATGCGGTGAGACGCTGGGGATGTGGATGGAGATGGAGTGACCTTAGAGCAGCCGCCTCCCTCCCTCCCTCCCGCCTGACCCCTCGGGCTCCCTGCTGCTGACACTCAGCTGTGGGGTCAGGAAAGACAAACCGCAGGCCCCTCGGAAGTGAGCCGGGGGGAGCGGTGGGGTGGGGAAGCCGGTGGGACCCGTCAGACGTAGAAGAATTAGGAACGAAACCCTGATCAACGCCGGTTTATGTGGGAGACGAGCCACTTCAGGAACTTGGCGGGGGGCTCTGCGCCCGCAGAGGAAGCTCGGGGGACACGGGGTGGGTGTGGGGGGGGAACCAGCGCCCCCCCCCGCCCCCCAGGAGTTAGCCTCCGGGGATCCACCCTGGCCATTTACCACCAGAAGGTTCCCGCGTCCCCGCTGCTCCCAACACAGGCCATGCCGAAGCCCCACGCATGAGCAGCGATGGGCACTCACTCCATGTATGCCCTCTCTCACGGCCCACGTTCCGTGGAAAAATACCCTCTTTAATGAAAGCCACTTGTAGACCCGATTTATGCCTTTTCTTTAAAAAAAAAATGTATTTTTTTACTTCAGAGAGGAAGGGAGAGGGGGAGAGAGGAACATCCATGATGAGAGAGGATCCTGGACCGGCTGCCGCCTGCACGCCCCCCACTGGGGATGGAGCCTGCAACCCGGGCCTGTGCCCTGAGCGGGAATCGAACCCGGGACCCTTCAGCCCGCAGGCCGACGCTCTATGCACTGAGCCGCAGCGGCCAGGGCCTGGCTTTGCTTTTGCATTTGGTGTTGGGGGGCAGGGAAAGGCACGTGGCCAGAGCCGGGGCCGCCCCGGGTTTGCAGAGGGTCTGCGAGCTCCGCAGAACCGAACCGCCTGCAAGAGAGACAGCCGGGCCGGCGGCGTCTTCATCTGATGACCGCCCTTTGCTGGCATCGAGACTTGGGGTCAAAGCTGATGCGTCCAAACGCGTGGCGTGTTTTTTACGTGTTTTTTTTTTTTTTTTTTTTTTTTTTTAATTTACTTCGCTGCGGGCACTCAGACCCTGCCTTCTTGCTCTCTCCTCCTCTGAGGACCGGAAGAAGGGAGGCCCTGTGAGCTCCGAGGGCCTGCGGCGCCTGAATGGAATTCTCTTCTTTTTCCTCCACCAACACAGGCACGCGTGCAGCCGGGCCCCACGGGGAGGCCGCGGGGGTTTGTGGGAAACGGGAACCCTCGCTTCTGCGTTCCCACGCGTGTCCCCAGGGGGACGCCACCCCCCAGGACAGCCCCCTCTTCACACGGTGCGTTTTCTCTCCCATGCGTCTGCAGAGAAATGTCATCAAACAACTTTAATGCATTTTCCTTCACAGAAGGAACACTTTATAAAACAAATTTTTTATTTTTTTATTGATTTCAGAGAGGAAGGGAGAAACATCAATGATGAGGGAGAATCGCAGATGGGGTGCCTGCTGCACGCCCCCTGCAGGGGATCAAGCCTATAACCCGGGCCTGTGCCCTGACCGGGAATCGAACCTTGACCTCCTGGTTCCTAGATGGATGCTCAACCCCTGAGCCATGCCGTCTGGGCCTCATAACTCCCTGTAAAGTTCTGATGGTTTAGAATGTTGTGTTTTATTGGGCGGACAGAACTTTCCAAAATAAGGATGACCCCAGCCCTGGCTGGTGTTGCTAAGTGGTTAGAGCCTTGGCCCCTGCAATGCCTGGTCAAGGGCACTTACCTGGGTTGCAGTTCCATTGTCCGCCTGGTGGGGGCGCGTGTGGGAGGCAATGGGGCTTTCTCTCATTGGTGTTTCTCTCCCTCCGTCCCTCTCCCTCGCCTCCACTCTCTCTAAAAAAAAAGAAAGAAAGAAAGAAAGAAAGAAAGAAAGAAAGAAAGAAAGAAGAAAGAAAAAGAAAGAAAGAAAGAAAAAACAATGGGAAAACACCCTGGGGTGAGGATTAACCAAAAAAGATGCCCCCAGTCTCCGCTCCTTTATCTCTTTCTTATCTCTGCTGACTCCCCTCCTGGGGAAGTTCTCCCAGGGCTGGCCTGGGTGTGATTGACAGCTGTTCACCCCAATCAGACATCTCCAGTCAGCAAGGCCAGGGACCTTTCCCCCATAACGACCTAATGACGTGAGGGACCTGTGGCCAGGGCGGGTGTTTGTTTAAAGAGTCAGTATGGTCCTAGCTGGTGTGGCTCAGTGGATAGAGCATCTGCCTGCGGACCGAAGGGGCCCGGGTTCGATTTCAGCCAAGGGCACATGCCAGGGTTGCGGGCTCGATCCCCAGTGGGGGGGGGGGGGTGGGCGTGCAGGAGGCAGCCAATTGATGATTCTCATCATTGATGTTGCTCCCTGTCTTTCCCTCTCCCTTCCTCTCTGAAATCAATAAAAATATATTAAAAAAAAAACAAAAAACCACACACAAGAGTCAGTATGCGGGCTGGCCTTCCTTCCCGCCCACCTGGGACATGGCTTGATTTTTCTCCCACTCTGTAGGGAGGACGCCGAGAAGCACTGTTTGGATGTCTGTTCCCTTCAGCAGGAAAACAATTCAAGTTCTTAATCTTATGACGGAACCCTCCCTCCCTGTTGTATTTCCACTGCCAAGGGGAAGGCCGCCCTGCAGCATTGGGCCTGGGGGCAATCTCATCATTTCTCCCTTCAATGTAATTGAGCAACTTCAGAAGTCGGTGAGAGCGATTAAGGTGCGGAAGGTACTGACAGTCCCCCCCACATCCCCTTGTCCCCCCGCCGTCTCTGCCCTTTGGAAGCTGCGGAGCGCGGCCTCCGTAGGCACTTTGATGAGATGCGTCCTATTCTGTCGCTCACAATGAGCGTCTGCCTTCGTCTTTTCCTTTCTGAACTTCGTTTCTTGAAGCTGGAAATATCAAACGCGGCACCGAACCTCAGGGCCTTCGAAAACACATTACCTCCCGGCAAATCCACTTTCACAGTGGCCGTTATGAAAGGAAGCGAGCGCGGTTTTGAGTTGGGCTTTTGGAATACGCGTTGACTGTACAGTTTGATTTTTCTTTCCCCTGTGGGACTGGAGGCGTGAGTAAAGAAAGAATGTAGTAAGAAATTATTTAAAATCTTTCCCCCAGCTTTTCATGCTTGCATCAGTTTGTAAAATGAGAATAATTATGTAGATGCTGTGCATGCCTGGAGAAGGAGGGGGAGGAGGAGGAGGAGGAGGAGGAGGAGGAGGAGGAGGAGGAGGAGATGGAGGAGGAGGAGGAGGAGGAGATAGAGGAGGAGGAGGAGATGGAGGAGGAGGAGGAGGAGATGGAGGAGGAAGAGGAGGAGATGGAGGAGGAGGAGGAGGAGATGGAGGAGGAGGAGATGAAGGAGGAGGAGATGGTGGAGGAGGAGGAGGAGGAGATGGAGGAGGAGGAGGAGGAGATGAAGGAGGAGGAGGAGATGGAGGAGGAGGAGATGGGGAGGAGGAGGAGGAGGAGGAGATGAAGGAGGAGGAGGAGATGAAGGAGGAGGAGGAGATGGAGGAGGAGGAGGAGATGGAGGAGGAGGAGATGGAGGAGGAGAAGATGGTGGAGGAGGAGGAGGAGGAGATGGAGGAGGAGGAGGAGGAGGAGGAGATGAAGGAGGAGGAGGAGATGAAGGAGGAGGAGGAGATGGAGGAGGAGGAGGAGATGGAGGAGGAGGAGATGGAGGAGGAGGAGGAGGAGATGAAGGAGGAGGAGGAGGAGATGGAGGAGGAGGAGATGGAGGAGGAAGAGGAGGAGGAGATGGAGGAGGAGGAGGAGATGAAGGAGGAGGAGGAGATGGAGGAGGAGGAGGAGGAGGAGATGGAGGAGGAGGAGATGGTGGAGGAGGAGGAGGAGGAGATGGAGGAGGAGGAGGAGGAGATGAAGGAGGAGGAGATGGTGGAGGAGGAGGAGGAGGAGATGGAGGAAGAGGAGGAGGAGGAGATGAAGGAGGAGGAGGAGATGGAGGAGGAGGAGGAGATGGAGGAGGAGGAGATGGTGGAGGAGGAGGAGGAGGAGATGGAGGAGGAGGAGGAGGAGGAGATGGAGGAGGAGGAGATGGTGGAGGAGGAGGAGGAGGAGATGGAGGAGGAGGAGGAGGAGGAGATGGAGGAGGAGGAGGAGGAGGAGATGAAGGAGGAGGAGGAGGAGATGGGAGGAGGAGGAGATGGAGGAGGAGGAGGAGGAGGAGATGGAGGAGGAGGAGGAGATGAAGGAGGAGGAGGAGATGGAGGAGGAGGAGGAGGAGGAGATGGAGGAGGAGGAGATGGTGGAGGAGGAGGAGGAGGAGATGGAGGAGGAGGAGGAGGAGATGAAGGAGGAGGAGATGGTGGAGGAGGAGGAGGAGGAGATGGAGGAAGAGGAGGAGGAGGAGATGAAGGAGGAGGAGGAGATGGAGGAGGAGGAGGAGATGGAGGAGGAGGAGATGGTGGAGGAGGAGGAGGAGGAGATGGAGGAGGAGGAGGAGGAGGAGATGGAGGAGGAGGAGATGGTGGAGGAGGAGGAGGAGGAGATGGAGGAGGAGGAGGAGGAGGAGATGG
>NC_137779.1:30836629-30862027 GCF_963455305.1 Plecotus auritus
AGGCCTGGGGCAGCCGTTCCGCCCACTTCCAGGTGAGGGGCCCCGGCACCCGCTCGCGGCCACGGGCGTGGAAATTGGCTGCCTACAGCGCTTCCCGGCCCCGACCTCAGGCTCCCCGCACCGGCTGCCGTCCTGCGTCAGCTGCGTGGGGGATGATTCCGAAGCTGCGGGTTCGAGAGAGGCGCCCACCGGCGTGGGCGGGCGGGCGGGGCAGGCGGCAGCGTGGGGCCCGCCGCCAGGTGCCCGCAGGAGGAAGGGACAGGTGGTCCGAGGGGCCAGGGAGCCGGCCCGGCAGGCGGAAACCCGCCTCAGGCCACGTGCGGCCGGCGAGCCCCCGGGGGACACCAGGCACGTGCCGCCTGGGCGCCCCAGTGACGCCGCTGTGGTCTGGTCTGCTCGTGCCCAGGCCCACGCGGGAGAGCGAGGACGAGGAGGACGAGGAGAAGAAGGGGCGGGGGTGCTCGCTGCAGTACCAGCACGCCCTGGTGCGCGTCCTCACCCAGTTGGTGGCCGAGGCGCCCGACCTGGGCCGGCTGAGCCACCTGCTGGGCCCGGACTGGCAGCTGGACATCACCGACCTGGTGCTGGATTTCATGAAGGTGGAGGAGCCGCGGATCGCGCAGCTGCAGGGCGGCAGGACCCTGGCGGGCCGCGAGCCAGGCATCACCTCCGTGCAGGTACGAGCGCCCCCTGCCGGCCCCTCCCAGCAGGTGCAGGTGTGCAGGTGTGTGTGTGTGTGTGTGTGTGTGTGTGCGTGTGCGCGCACGCCACCGGCTGCATGTATAGTCACCCATTTGTTTTATGTTTTTATGCACCCCGCTACCCCCAGGGACCCCCTCCAGGCCCCGCCCCCCAGGCCTTCCCCTCCCTATTGTCTGTGTCCGTGGGGGATGCATGTACGCACACAAGGGCTTGGTTGATTACCTCCCACCCACGCGCCCTCCCCCGCCTTCCCCCCCCCAAGATTCCGCACTCTGTCCCGTGCTCACCAGTTTTTTAAAATCCGCATCCGAGGATATTTTTCCTGTTGGTTTTTAGAGAGAGGAAGGAAGAGCGAGCGAGAGAGAGAGAGAGAGAGAGAGAGAGAGAGAGAGAGAGAAACTTCGATGTGAGGGAGACACATCGATTGGTTGCCTCCTGCACACACCCCAACACGGGGTGGGCATCGAACCCACAACCCAGGCCCGTGCCCTTTACCAGGCATCGAACCCGAGACCCTTCAGTGCTGAGGCCGGCGCTCTAACCACAGAGCTTGCCGGGCTGAATTCACCAATTTTCGTCATCGGGAACCAAATCAGTTTTTGCCTTTTAGAGAGTTTTAGGAAAAATACACAATTTCTTTCACCTGCGCTAAACTAAACCCACAGCATACGCAGCCTCGCCCCCCCGCCCCCACCCCGTACAACCGGCACTTTGCACGTCACGGGGAGAAGACGCAGGACCTGGGAGAGCCGGTTTTATTTTCCACACCTGGAGGGCATTCCTCGCACGGTAGACAAGAAAGTATTAAAAACACGCCTTAAACGTAAAAAAGCCTCACAGTGCAATGCTCCCCACTTCATTGCAGCAACAGGACAGCTATGTTCCTGCCAGTTTTGACGGGTAATTACGGGGCAAGGGCGTGGCATCCTATCTAATAAAGAGGGAATAGGCTAATTGACCAGCACTCCGTCACAAAGATGGCTGCACCCACAGCTGAAGCCAAGTTCCCATAAGGAGCCTTAACGAGCAATCAGCAGGGACCTGAGGCTACGCCCTCCCCCGCCCCCATGGGGCTTGACAGGGGACTTCAGGTCGCATCCCCCACCAGGCAGGGCTTGACAGGGGACCTCAGGCCGTGCTCCCCACCCAGCAGGGCTTGACAGAGGACCTCAAGGTGCACTCCCAGTGCTGGGTCCGGGGAACTCAGGCCAAGCCCCCCACCCCAGCACCAGGCCGGGGAACCTCAGACCACACCCCCCGCCCGGCGGTGCTTGACGGGGGACCTCAAGGCACGCCCCCTACCCCAGTCTGGGCTGGGAGACCTCAGGCCATGCCCCCCGTCCTGGTGCCAGGCCAGGGGACCTGAGGCTGCACCCTCTCACCTGGCAGGGCTTGACAAGTGTGGGACTGGCCAGGTCTGGATCTAGCCCAATGGGGGCAGGGGCCAGCTGGGTCTGGATCTCACATGATTTTGAGGTGCATGTAGGTGGGCAGGGACTTGACTCTGGGTCCCGTGGTGCACCCCAGACTCTGACAGGAGGAAAGTTTTCATATACATTTTACTAATTTTCTTTCATCTCTGACACTTCTATTATAGAGAAAGGGCAAATAGCAATATTAAATTATTTCCTCTAATTAATTCCCTTTTAATGTGCACGAATTTCGTGCACTGGGCCACTAGTAGTTCTAATAACAATGTAACATGTTACCGCTCACAGTGAAGTCACTTTAGATGTTACATTGTGACCCGGCTGAGTGAACGTGCTCTACTTTGTATCACTTTCCTATCACTGTGCACCAGGTGAGCAGTTTAAGCGCCCCTGGTTTACAGGGTCCCGGCGCTGGGTTCTGGCCTGGTCTTGAGTTCCGGTCGGGGCCTGGGCTCTAGTCTGTGCTCAGGGCACCCCGAGGCTCAGGTCGAGGTGGGGGCCAGGCCGGGCTGGGCACGTGTGGGCTCTGGGGGAGGGTTCCTCCAGCTCAGGCTGTTGGAAGGTGAATTCCTCCGGGTGGGACGAGGAGGGTGTGTCCGTGTGGACTGTCCGCCCAGAGTCCCTCTCTGCTCCCGGAGGCCGCCCTCTGCCCCTCCTGTGGCCGCTCCATCGTCCCTGACGCTCGATCCAGTCCTTCTCGCACGGAATCGCCTGCCACAGCCAGGGAAGGCGCTCCGCTGTTTTGTTAGTCCGCCCCCGAGGATATTTCCTCATTGATTGTTAGAGAGAGTGGAAGGGAGGGAGGGAGGGGAGAGAGAGAGGGAGATATAGAAAGAGAGAGAGAGGGAGGGAGGTAGAGAAAGAGAGAGAGAGGGGGAGGGAGATAGATAGATAGAGAGAGAGAGAGAGAGAGATTAGTTGCCTCCTGCATGCGCCCGACCAGGGGGTTCTAACCCTTGACCCTTTGGTGCACTGGCCGATGCTCTAACCACTGAGCCACGCGGCCAGGGCTGGTTGCTGCCTTCCAGTTCACCCAGGCCCCCCCCTTGGGGGATACCCCGCCGCCACCAGGGGCTGAAGGAAAGGGAGGAAAGCGGACCAGGACGATGCCTCTCAGGCCGTCAGGCGGCTGGTGGGGTGAGCGCTTCGCTGCACAGGGTCCCCGTCAGCCTTCCGTTGGCAGAGAGCGTCGGGGTGGGACTGCGGCGGGGGGCGGGGCGTTACCATGGAGCGTGGGGGTGGGACTGCGGCGGCGGGGGGGGGCGGGGCGTTACCATGAAGAGTGGGGCCCCCACGGCCGCTCTCCCGCCACCGCCGCAGGTCCTCTCGCCGCTGTCGGACTCCATCCTGGCCGAGAAGACGGTGACGGTGCTGGAGGACCGCGTGGCCATCGCTGACCTGGGCGTGCAGCTGGTGGCCGGACTGTCCCTCTCCCTGCAGCCGCACCGGGCCGACCGCAGGGCCATCGTCTCCACGGTGACGGCCCAGGACGTCCTCCAGGCCCCTGGGCAGGTGAGAGCCGGAGTCCGTGTGTCCTCGGTCAGCGGAGACCACTTCCCTGCCCCCCCTCCCCCGCCCCCTCGGGTGGTCAGCACAGCTCCTGGAGCTGGGGCCGGATGCTCAAGCGGCCTCCTGCTTCGCGCCCGTCTGTGTTGTCTCGCCAGCGCTCAGGGGAGCAGACCCGTGTGTCCCACATGGTTTGTTAAAATACATGTTTTCATTGACGTCCGAGAGGAAGGGAGAGGGAGAAAGAGAGAGAAACATCCATGAGGAGAGAGAGTCATGGGTTGACTGCCTCCTGCTCGCCCCCCCCACTGGGGATGGAGCCCGCCACCCGGGCCTGTGCCCTGACCGGGAATCGAACCCTGACCTCCTGGGTCATATAGGTCGGCACTCAGCCCCGGAGCCCCGCTGGCCGGGCATCCTCGAGTCTGTTTCTCCCCATCGGCCCGTGCCCTGTGCCGTCTGCTCTGTCCGCCGCCAAAGCGCGTGGTTGTCGGTGCCGGACGTCCCCCGGCAGCTTCCTGAGCGCATCGCCACCGCGTGCCTCACGTCCTTACCGAGTCGCCACCTCTGACACTCTCCCCGCCCTTAAACCGCCCGCGTCATGGGCGAGGGCACCTCTTCCCGGCTCCTCCAGCCAACGCCGCCTTCATCTCCTGATAAGGAAGGTTGCGGGGGGAGGGAGGGGTGTTGGCTGCCCAGGAGGCTGATGGGCTGCACCCGAGTTTGGCTCAGATCCATCGCCCGACCTTTCCGAGTGTTTTCTGAAAGGTCAAAGCCAAATCCTGCTGCCTGGACGCACGGATTAGCACACGCACCTCGCGTGTTAAGGAGAGCACGGCGTTCGCTCCGCGCCCAGGGCTGTGCAAAGCGAGAAAATATAGAGGTTTCTCCCCGGCCAGCGTGGCCCAGTGGTTAGAGCGTTGGCTCTCCCACCGAAGGCTGGCAGGTTCGATCCCCGTCACAGGCACGTCCCTGGCGGCAGGCTCGATCCCCCGGCTGCATTCGGGAGGCAACCAATCCACGTTTCTCTCTCATGTCGATCTCTCTCTCTCTCTCCCTCCCCCTCCTGCCTCCCTTGCACTCGCTCTGAAAATGATTGGAAAAAAATTACCCTCGGGTGAGGATTCATAAAAAAAACGAACCCCCAAAACACCCTCAGGACGTTCCCTTTCCTCCGTTGGCACGTCTCAGGCGCGCGAGGCAGGGACTCCCAGTCACGGTCGCGACCCGAAGGGACCCGCTGACCACCCCGGGGTGCTTTGGTCTCGTTTCCCCCAGGAGGCGATCGTCAGCTCGTGGATCCTGTTCAGCGACGGCGCGGTGACCCCCCTGGACATCTACGACCCCCAGGACTTCTCCGTGTCCCTCTCGTCGCTGGACGAAATGGTGGCGTCGGTGCGGCCGAACCTGCAGCCCCAGTGGCCGGTGCTGGCCGCCGAGGGCGAAGGCCAGGGGCCCCTGGTGAAGCTGGAGATGCTTATCAGCGAGCCCTGCCAGAAGACCAAGAGGAAGAGCGTCCTCGCCGTGGGCAAGGGCAACGTCAAGGTCAAGTTCGACCCCCACGTGGACCGGGGCCACGGCGGCACCAACGACATCGAGGGCGTGAGTCGGGAGTACCAGGACCCCCTGAGCAACTCCATCCCGCGCGGAGGAGGCCGGGAGAGGGCGGCCCCGGGGTGGCCCCCCCACGGCGCCCCCTCCGGCCACGGCCCCGAGGACAGCGCCACCCCGCCGCCGTCGCCCCTGGGGAGGAAGGACACGAAGCGGCCCCAGAGCGGCGGCGGCGGCGGCCCCGACGCCTTCACGAGCTTCCCCACGCAAGGGAGGTCGCAGGGACCCCACCCCGCCGGCGACCTGACGGTGACCTCGCGGGGCCTCACCGACCTGGAGATCGGCATGTACGCGCTGCTGGGCGTCTTCTGCCTGGCCATCCTCGTCTTCCTGGTCAACTGTGTGGCGTTCGCCTGGAAGTACCGGCACAAGAGGCTGGCCGTGAGCGAGCAGGGCGCCCTCCCGCACTCCCACGACTGGGTGTGGCTGGGCCACGAGGTGGAGCTGCTGGAGAGCCCCGTGGACATCACGCTGCCGTCGGAGGAGTGCGCCACGCTCGACCGGGCGCTGCCCTTCGAGGAGAGGAACTTCCTCCTGAACGGGGGCTCCCAGGAGGCGCTCCCCAGCCAGCTGCTCAGACCCCCCGACTACGTCTACGAGAAGGACCCGAGACACCCGCCCGCCACCCCCTCGGGCCCCAAGAGGAAGCGGGTCAAGTTCACGTCCTACACCACCATCCTGCCCGAGGAGGGCGGCGCCTACACCGACTCCATCCTGTTCCACGGCGAGGACAGCGTCAAGTGGGTGTGCCCGGACCTGGGGCGGGGGGACCCCCGGGACTTCCAGGACTACATGGAGAGACTGCGGGACCAGATGTGAGCCACGCGGGGGCGTCGGGATTCACCTTTATGCCTTCTGTTTTCGCGGTGGGGGGAGCAGGGAGGGCGCCGTGGGCCGGGGCGGCACAGCGCGGTGTCTGCGGGGCCAGTCCGCCGGGGTCCCATCCGGAGCAGGTCAGAGCGCGGGGGAGAAAAGCCACTGGGGTGTTTTTTGTTTTGTTTTGTTTTTTTAAATAAATTTTTATGGATTTCAGAGAGGAAGGGAGAGAGGGAGAGAGAGAAACATCCAATGATGAGAGAGAATCACGGATCGGCTGCCTCCTGCCCGCCCCCCCACACTGGGGATCGAGCCCGCAAACCAGGCCTGTGCCCTGACGGGGGTGTAAGTTGGGAAATGTCCCTGAAGCAGCGCCTGCGGGTCCTGGAGAAACGGTCCCACGAGTCTAACCCGCTGCCTGGTCCCCGCTCCGTTCCGCGGGGACAAACCGCGCCCGAAGGACCTGGCTTGTCTTCCGGGGACGCACGCGGGGCCGCCGGACTCGGGAAGGACTCGGTGTTGACCTTTCCGGCCCCGGACCCCCCCCCCCCCCGAAGCACAGCGGGCGCCTGCTGCCCCGGCCTGGGATGGGCGCCCCGAAGATGCCCACCGTGCCGCCCTGGGCGCGGGGCCTGCGCGCTTTCTACCCGCCTCCGCAGCCTCCTCGGACCCCGGCCGGCCGCCCTTCCGGAGACGTGAAGGAAAGGAATGTCTTTCCCCTCTGACATCCGTTCGTTTTCCACGCGTCTCGGTCACGCCCGTGCTTCCCACGTGGGGTCCCGGGAGGTCTCCCTCGTCTGGTGTACGGTCTCTCCGTCCCCCGCGCGCCCTCCCCTCCCCCGGGAGCCGCCAGCGCGCGTCCCCTCCCTCGTCTTCCCTCCGTTTTGTTGTGGATCCCTCTCGTGTGGGCCGGGGACACGGGCTCCTACGAAGCTGTGACCGTACCGTGAGGGGCGGGAGTTTCTTCCCGGTTTTTTACACGGAACCAGAACACTTTGCAGAAGAGTCGTGACCCGCAAACAGCTCTTCTGTCTCCTGCGAGTCGGGGGGTCGCGGGGAGCCCCCCCCCCCACCGAGCGCATCTCTGGGGGCGCAAAGAGCTCGGGATGGCTGTGGGCGCACGGTGCGTTGGCCACGCCCACCCCCAGATGTAAGACGGACAGACACTCGCGTCAGACTAAACTTCCCCTTCCCCCAGAACAAAACCCATTTTTTAAAGGGCGGGATGATGTTTTAACTTAGCAATACCTAGAAATCCACTCATACGACGGTCCTCCCCCCCAAACGTATCCCCAGAAATGACCCTGGTGGAGAGAAGACCCGACAGGGTGCGCCCTGACGGGGAACAGCCATGGGCCCCCCCAAATTCGTGCAAATGACTTCAGAGCTCAAGGAGCAGCCACGGTGGAAACGCAGCGTCATCGCAAAATCCAGGCGGGGCAGCGCGCGCGGGAGCTCGGGTCCTGCGTCATTTTCAATAAAAGCGGCTTCCCCAGGGCAGCCGAGGGGTCTGACGCCAAGCAAGAATTCCAGATGTGGAAACCATGGCAACGGCTTCATTTACGAAGGTGGGGTCCCCGGGCCACTGGACACTGGACTGCGAGGTCGCGTTCCCCACTGTCCTGAGCCATACGATGGTCCTCCCCCAAACGTATCCCCAGAAATGACTCTGGTGGAGAGAGGACCCGACAGGGTGCGGAGAAATGGGAGTTTAAAGGCGGGAATAGCTCGCACCTGGCACCTGCGGGAGGCCCTGGGGCGGGGCCTAGACCCCAGGTGGCCGAGGACTGATTGTTCAAAAGGCAGGCGCTGGACTGAGGTTGGCAGGTGACCGCACAGCCCCACCCACTCGCGACACAGCGGCCACAGGCTTCTGCCCGCGCCTCGCCCACGGGACTCCGGGGCAGAGGTCACCGATGACGTCACCGATGACGTCAGCCTGCGTCCCGAGGCCGGTGGTCCCGTGTTGAAGATGGGGGTGAGGGAGCGAAGCCGGGATGGGAGAATGCAGCCAGGACACCCCAGGCTCCTCGGTGGGACGGGGGTGGGGGGTGGGGCGGGGAGAAGGTCACGTGCTCATGGAAAACCCCCAGAATCCTGCTGGGCTGTCAGGTACGGAGCAGGGCGCGCCGGGCCACCTGGAGAAGACAAGCAGGGCTGGCGAGGCCCCCCCCAAACCCCGGCCCGCTCCCCCCACGGGACACGGGCCGTGCAGTCCCCTCTTGCTTGACCTCGAAGCCGAGATGGTACGAAATAAAGGTCAAATGCGCGATGGAGGAGGAGGGGTCCCTTGGCCACACAACACGCACGAATATGCGCGCACCTGCGTGTCCCCGCGTGCGCACGCGTGTGAGCAGCGGAGAGCCGGAGGCCGGCCCGGGTGGGGCCGCATCAGCAGTGCGGTTCTATCCGGTTCTGTCCGGTTCTGTCCGGTTCTATCCGCGTGTCTCCCAGCGGTTCCGTGGAAAACCAGCCGGAAAACCAGCCCCACAACAGAGACGGGATGAGGGGATCCTTACGCCTGAAGCACAGCGGCCCCGGGGTTCTATGGCCCAGACACCCCAGTGAGCCGAGTTGACGACCCCAAGGAAGCAACGTGGGCGGAGCCCCTGCCTCGCGGTCCCCCCTGTTCCCCCCGCAGACGCAGGCACAGAGGGGCCTCCAGCTGTGGACTCTGCGTCCTTGGGGGGGGGGCGCACGTGCTCCCCGAGGCCCAGGTGACCTGGACAGCCCCGGGGTGTGGCCTTTGAGAGAAGCAGAAGCAGCCACCCTGGGAAGACCGGGGTCCCCTAGTGAACCCCAGAGAACTCCGCGCCCCAGGAGGGAACCCTGTCCTCCGGGCTGTCTTATCTCAACAAGGGCCGGCTGGGTCCCCTGACTGGAATAACCCTTCACCTCCGGGCGGGGTTTCTATCCACAGACCCCCCCCCCACGCAGGGAAGCGGGGTTCACGCCTGTCCCCCACACCTGTCCACCGCAGGAGGCGCCTGGCTCGTTTGTAAGGCTCACAAAGCCTCCTGCTGTGGGTGTCGCTCGGCTGTCTCGTCCACTGTGTGACAGCGGCGTCTGCGATGTTGGGGTGCTGGCCCCAGTCCAGGCTCTGTCTGTCTGTCTGTCTGTCAGCGGGGGACACTCGGTCTGCCCTCGGTGGGTCCTGTGTGTCGTCGCGCCCCCCGCCCCCCCCCCCTAGGTTTTCTGCTCTGATTATTTCAAAAATGGTGTCCCCTTCTCCGTCCCGGTCTCTGTCCCCCACATCCCAGGTGGCTCACACACCAGCCGTCCCCGCTGCGGAAAGGGACCGTGGGCGGAGCTGTGCTAACACGTGGAGAGCAGAGATGTTTGTATGTAATGTAAGCAGCGCCTGGGGACACCGCCAGGCGTGTCGGGATACATACATGTCAAATAAAAGCACGCCAGGTGCGTGGGATCCGGAAGGTGCCCAGGGGGGGCGTGTCTCGCGTGGGATGGTCGCTGGGACCTGCCAGGACATCTTACTCTCACTCGTCATGACTTTTGGGTTGTTTTTTTTTTTTCCCTTTCTTTTTTTTTTTTCTGGAACTATTTCAGAAACAAAGTGACTCCATTTTCCAGCATAAAGCTATATTCTAACCACAGGGTAACGCTTCCTTTTTAACATGGAAATAAACATTGAAACCTTCTTGTTGCCTTGTTCTAGCCGCTTGTTGTCTTCTTAACCTCAGCGTCTGCGTGATGGGCTCATGGGTCTATTTTTTTTTCTTCTTTTTAGCCGAGATTTTCAGTCCTTTCGTACAGCAGGACATGGGAACCAAAAGAAAACGTTGCTCCAAAGTTGAAAAAAAAAAACAAAACCCCAAACCTTTACCTTTAAAAAATATATTTATTTATTTATAAAATATATTTTATTGATTTTTTTTTTTTTTTACAGAGAGAAAGGGAGAGGGATAGAGAGTTAGAAACATCGATGAGAGAGAAACATCCATCAGCTGCCTCTTGCACACCTCCTACTGGGGATGTGCCCGCAACCAAGGTACATGCCCTTGACCGGAATCGAACCCGGGACCCTTCAGTCCGCAGGCCGACGCTCTATCCACTGAGCCAAACCGGTTTTGGCTAGATATTTTTATTGATGTCAGAGAGGAAGAGAGAGAGAGAGAAACATCCATGATGCGAGAGAATCACGGACCGGCTGCCTCTTGCACGCCCCCCACTGGGGATGGAGCCCGAAACCTGGGCACGTGCCCTGACCAGGAATCCAACTGTGACCTCCTGGTTCATAGGTCGATGCTCATCCACTGAGCCACGCCGGCCGGGCGAGGACTGAATTCTTTATTATTTCATTATTTGCTTATTTTTGTCTCACACTGATGAAGGCCCTAACGCACTTTATCGCGCACCTGGAGGACAGCAGGTGTGGCCTATTCCAGTGATCCCATTAGAAATGCAGGGTAGGCCCTGGCTGTGTGTCTAGGGGCCCCAGTGGTCGGCAAACGCATTCGTCAACAGAGCCAAATATCAACAGGACAACGACTGAAATTTCTTTTGAGAGCCAATTTTTAAAAAAAATATATTTTATTGATTTTTCACAGAGAGGAAGGGAGAGGGATAGAGAGTTAGAAACATCCATCAGCTGCCTCCTGCACACCCCCCACTGGGGATGTGCCCGCAACCAAGGTACATGCCCTTGACCGGAATCGAACCTAGGACCCTTCAGTCCGCAGGCCGACGCTCTATCCACTGAGCCAAACCGGTTAGGGCGAGAGCCAAATTTTTTAAACGTAAACTTCTTCTAACGCCACTTCTTCAAAATAAGACTCGCCCAGGCCGTGGTATTTTGTGGAAGAGCCACACTCAAGGGGCCAAAGAGCCGCATGTGGCTCGAGAGCCGCAGTTTGCCGACCACGGGTCTAGGTGGTTAGAGTGTCTGTCTGAGCACCGAGGGGTTGCAGGTTCGATCCCTGGCCCCAGTTGGGGAGCGTGTGGGAGGCAATGAATATACTAGTATGTCTCTCACATCCATCTCTCTCTCTCTCTCTCGCTCTCTCTCTCTTTCTCTCCCCCCTCCCTCCCTCCCTTCTATTCTCTCTAAAAATCAATAAAAAATATCCTCGGGCGAGGATAAAGAAATAAAAAGCAGGTTCCCCTGTGTTGAAGCACCGTCAGTGTTTTGGGGAAATAAAGGTCCCGATGCGGTGAGACGCTGGGGATGTGGATGGAGATGGAGTGACCTTAGAGCAGCCGCCTCCCTCCCTCCCTCCCTCCCGCCCGACCCCGCGGGCTCCCTGCTGCTGACACTCAGCTGTGGGGTCAGGAAAGACAAACCGCAGGCCCCTCGGAAGTGAGCCGGGGGGAGCGGTGGGGTGGGGAAGCCGGTGGGACCCGTCAGACGTAGAAGAATTAGGAACGAAACCCTGATCAACGCCAGTTTATGTGGGAGACGAGCCACTTCAGGAACTTGGCGGGGGGCTCTGCGCCCACAGAGGAAGCTCGGGGGACACGGGGCGGGTGGTGGGGGGGGGACCAGCGCACCCCCCCCCCCGCCCCCCAGGAGTTAGCCTCCGGGGCTCCACCCTGGCCATTTACCACCAGAAGGTTCCGGCGTCCCCGCTGCTCCCAACACAGGCCACGCCGAAGCCCCACGCATGAGCAGCGATGGGCACTCCATGTATGCCCTCTCCCTCACGGCCCACGTTCCGTGGAAAAATGCCCTCTTTAATGAAAGCCACTTGTAGACCCGATTTATGCCTTTTCTTTAAAAAAAAAAAAATGTATTTTTTTACTTCAGAGAGGAAGGGAGAGGGAGAGAGAGAAACATCCATGATGAGAGAGGATCCTGGACCGGCTGCTGCCTGCACGCCCCCCACTGGGGATGGAGCCTGCAACCCGGGCCTGTGCCCTGAGCGGGAATCGAACCCGGGACCCTTCAGCCCGCAGGCCGACGCTCTATGCACTGAGCCGCAGCGGCCAGGGCCTGGCTTTGCTTTTGCATTTGATGTTGGGGGGCAGGGAAAGGCACGTGGCCAGAGCCGAGGCCGCCCCGGGTTTGCAGAGGGTCTGCGAGCTCCGCAGAACCGAACCGCCTGCAAGAGACAGCCGGGCGGGCGGCGTCTTCATCTGATGACCGCCCTTTGCTGGCATCCGAGACTTGGGGTCAAAGCTAATGCGTCCAAACGCGTGGCGTGTTTTTTATGTGTTTTTTTTTTAATTTATTTTTTTTACTTCGCCGCGGGCACTCAGACCCTGCCTTCTTGCTCTCTCCTCCTCTGAGGACCGGAAGAAGGGAGGCCCTGTGAGCTCCGAGGGCCTGCGGCGTCTGAATGGAATTCTCTTCTTTTTCCTCCACCAACACAGGCGCGCGTGCAGCCGGGCCCCACGGGGAGGCCGCGGGGGTTTGTGGGAAACGGGAACCCTCGCTTCTGCTTCCCACGCGTGTCCCCAGGGGGACGCCCCCCCCCCCAGGACAGCCCCCTCCCCATACGGTGCGTTTTCTCTCCCATGCGTCTGCAGAGAAATGTCATCAAACAACTTTAATGCATTTTCCTTCACAGAAGGAACACTTTATAAAACAAATTTTTTATTTTTTTATTGATTTCAGAGAGGAAGGGAGAAACATCAATGATGAGGGAGAATCGCAGATGGGGTGCCTCCTGCACGGCCCCTGCAGGGGATCAAGCCTATAACCCGGGCCTGTGCCCTGACCGGGAATCGAACCCTGACCTCCTGGTTCCTAGATGGATGCTCAACCCCTGAGCCATGCCGCCTGGGCCTCATAACTCCCTGTAAAGTTCTGATGCTTTGGAATGTTGTGTTTTATTGTGCGGACAGAACTTTCCAAAATAAGGATGACCCCAGCCCTGGCTGGTGTTGCTCAGTGGTTAGAGCCTTGGCCCCTGCAATGCCTGGTCAAGGGCACTTACCTGGGTTGCAGTTCCATTGCCCGCCTGGTGGGGGCGCGTGTGGGAGGCAATGGGGCTTTCTCTTATTGGTGTTTCTCTCCCTCCGTCCCTCTCCCTCGCCTCCACTCTCTCTAAAAAAAAAAAAAAAAAAAAAAAAAAAAAAAAAATCCTGGGGTGAGGATTAACCAAAAAAGATGCCCCCCTTCTCCGCTCCTGTATCTCTTTCTTGTCTCTGCTGACTCCCCTCCTGGGGAAGTTCTCCCAGGGCTGGCCTGGGTGTGATTGACAGCTGTTCACCCCAATCAGACATCTCCAGTCAGCAAGGCCAGGGACCTTTCCCCCATAACGACGTAATGACGTGAGGGACCTGTGGCCAGGGCGGGTGTTTGTTTAACGAGTCAGTATGGTCCTAGCTGGTGTGGCTCAGTGGATAGAGCATCTGCCTGGGGACTGAAGGGTCCCGGGTTCGATTCCAGCCAAGGGCACATGCCAGGGTTGCGGGCTCGATCCCCAGTGGGGGGGTGGGCGTGCAGGAGGCAGCCAATTGATGATTCTCATCATTGATGTTGCTACCTGTCTTTCCCTCTCCCTTCCTCTCTGAAATCAATAAAAATATATTAAAAAAAAAAAAAAAACCACACACAAGAGTCAGTATGCGGGCTGGCCTTCCTTCCCGCCCACCCGGGACATGGCTTGATTTTTCTCCCACTGTGTAGGGAGGACGCCGAGAGGCACAGTTTGGATGTCTGTTCCCTTCAGCAGGAAAACAATTCAAGTTCTTAATCTTATGACGGATCCCTCCCTCCCTGTTGTATTTCCACTGCCAAGGGGAGGCCGCCCTGCAGCATTGGGCCTGGGGGCAATCTCATCATTTCTCCCTTCAATGTAATTGAGCAACTTCAGAAGTCGGTGAGAGCGATTAAGGTGCGGAAGGTACTGACAGTCCCCCCCACGTCCCCTTGTCCCCCCGCCGTCTCTGCCCTTTAGAAGCTGCGGAGCGCGGCCTCTGTAGGCACTTTGATGAGATGCGTCCCATTCTGTCGCTCACAATGAGCGTCTGCCTTCGTCTTTTCCTTTCTGAACTTCGTTTCTTGAAGCTGGAAATATCAAACGCGGCACCGAACCTCAGGGCCTTCGAAAACACATTACCTCCCGGCAAATCCACTTTCACAGTGGCCGTTATGAAAGGAAGCGAGCATGGTTTTGCGTCGGGCTTTTGAAATACGCGTTGACTGTACAGTTTGATTTTTCTATCCCCTTTGGGACTGGAGGCGTGAGTAAAGAAAGAATGTAGTAAGAAATTATTTAAAATCTTTCCCCCAGCTTTTCATGCTTGCATCAGTTTGTAAAATGAGGATAATTATGTAGATGCTGTGCAGGCCTGGAGGAGGAGGAGGAGGAGGGGGAGGAGGAGATGGAGGAGGAGGAGGAGGAGGAGGAGGAGGAGGAGGAGGAGGAGGAGGAGAAGGAGAAGGAGGAGGAGATGGAGCAGGAGGAGGAGGAGGAGGAAGAGGAGGAGGAGGAGGAAGAGGAGAAGGAGGAAGAGGAGGAGGAGATGGAGGAGGAGGAGGAAGAGGAGGAAGAGGAGGAGGAGGAGATGGAGGAGGAGGAGGAGGAGTGGGAGGAAGAGGAGGAGGAGGAGGAGGAGAAGAAGGAGGAGGACGAGGAGGAGATGGAGGAGGAGGAGGAGATGGAGGAGGAGGAGGAGGAGGTGGAGGAGGAGGAGATGGAGGAGGAGGAGGAGGAGGTGGAGGAGGAGGAGATGGAGGAAGAGATGGAGGAGGAGGAGGAGGAGAAGGAGGAGATGGAGGAGATGGAGGAGATGGAGGAGGAGGAGGAGGAGGAGGAGGAGGAGGAGGAGGAGATGGAGGAGATGGAGGAGATGGAGGAGGAGGAGGAGGAAGAGGAGGAGGAGGAGGAGGAGGAGGAGAAGAAGCAGGAGGAGGAGGAGGTGGAGGAGGAGGAGGAGGAGGAGAAGGAGGAGGAGGAGGGAGAGGTGGGTTGTGAGTAGGTGGATGGGATTTACCCAATAACAATGTAGGATCCCTGTGAAATGTAAATATCGATCAGTAATCAATCACTTTAAATGTCAGATAAAGAATCAATAATTTTTATTTTTTAAAATATATTTTGTTGATTTTTTACAGAGAGGAAAGGAGAGAGATAGAGAGTTAGAAACATCGATGAGAGAGAGACATCTATCAGCTGCCTCCTGCACACCCCCTCCTGGGGATGTGCCCGCAACCAAGGTACATGCCCTTGACCGGAATCAAACCTGGGACCCTTTAGTCCACAGGCCGACACTCTATCCACTGAGCCAAACCGGTTAGGGCAAGAATCAATAATTTAAAAAAAAATATATTTTATTGATTTCAGAGAGCAAGGGAGAGGAGAGAGAGAGAGAAACATCAGTGATGAGAATCATTGATTGCAATCTGGGCATGTGCCCTGACCAGGAATTGAACCGTGACCTCCTGGTTCATATGCTGATGCTCAGCCACTGAGCCATGCCAGCCAGGCAAGAAGCAATCCTATATAAGAAAGAGGGAATATGCAAATTGACTGTCACTCCGCCACAAAGATGGCTGCACCCACAGCGGAGGCCGAGTTCCCGTAATGAGCCTTAACAAGCAATCAGCAGGGCCCTGAGGCTATGCCCCCCACCCCCGCCCCCGTGGGGCTTGACAGGGGATCTCAGGCTCACCCCCCCTGCCCGGCAGGGCTTGATGGGGGATCTTAAGCCATGCCCCCCACCCCAGGGCCAGGCCAGGGGACCCCAGGTGCGCCTCCCGCCCTGGCCCGGACTGGGGGACCTCAGGTCACACCCCCCACCCTGGCACCAGGGCAGGGGACCTGAGGCTGCACCCCCCTGCCTGGCAGGGCTTGACAAGGGTGGGACTGAGTCTGGATCTAGCCCAATGGGGGCGGGGGGCTAGGTCTGGGTCTTTCGTGATTTTGAGGTGCACATGGGTGGGTGGGGACTTGACTCTGGGTCCCGTGGTCCGCCCCAGACTCTGACAGGAGGAAGATTTTCATATACATTTTACTAATTTTCTTTCATCTCTGACACTTCTATTATAGAGAAAGGGCAAAGAGCAATATTAAAATATTTCCTCTAGTTAATCCCCTTTTAATGTGCATGAATTTCCTGCACCGGGCCACTAGTAATTTTAATAAAAGCATACCCAAAGCAATATTTGAGACATACTTACACAAAAACTGTGGTGCATCGGAGCCTACGACAGGCCTACACTCCCAAATCCAGCCTTTCCTTCTCAACCTCAGCATTTGCAGCCCAAGTGTTCTCTGCTACGAACAGGAACCCGGACACAGAGGGAGGGCGTAGGCCTCGGCCAGCCCCAGCTCCGCCGCGTTCCCCTGCACAGTTAGCCGGCGTGGGCGCTGGGGATGCAGAGACCATGTCGTTCAATAGGATCTGCTATGAAAAATAAAGCCCAGAATACACCCCCCCCCCTTTTTCCTCCTTTGATCTGGCCCACTGCATTGAGCATCCTCCCCAGACTTAAAAAAACACCCCCCCCCCCGGAAAAAAAACCCTAAAGAATCCCAATGTACTCTAGTTAAAAAAAAAAGATCCATGGCCGGCCCGGCCAGTGTGACTCAGTGGTTGAGCGTTGACCTACGAACCAGGAGGTCACAGTTTGAATCCCAGTCAGGGCACGTGCCTGGGTTGCGGGCTCCATTCCCAGTATGGGCCGTGCAGGAGGCAACCCATCGATTCTCATCATTGATGTTTTCTTTCTCTCTCCCTCTCCCTCTCCCTTCTCCTCTGAAATCAATGAACATAAAAAAAAAACCAAACCAAAACGAACCTATAGGAATGATGATCGCCTGTGTCGTTGAACAAAGTGAGAGGCATTCTATTTGACAATAAAATAATAATGGTTTTCCCGTTCTGCCGCCAGCCGTAACTACTGCACGAGTTCAGTGTGGGGTGGGAATTTACTTACATTGTCGTACATATTTTGATCAGATAATTAGAAGATTTTTGTTTGCCACCTAACTATTTTTAGAGACGTACTATGGTGGGTGTGCTGATACGTTTTGCTCTCGGATCGCATGTTTCCAATACCACGTACGGTCCTGGGCCGGGGCCGGCAACGAAGACAAAACCAGGCCTTTAATCCTCCGACACGCACAGCCAAAGTGCAGAGGTGAAGTCATCTATGTATCTAAAAGGCTAATAATATGCAACGGGTCCCCTCAGGAGTTCGACCGGGAGTTCGATCGCCCGCTATGACGTGTGCTGACGACCAAGGGGGGCGACGCGGGATGAAGGAAGGCCCTGGTGGGCAGCCGGAAGGCCCCGATCAGCCCCGATAGCCGGCCAGGCCTAGGAACCCTGCCTGTGCACGAATTTCATGCACCGGGCCTCTGGTTTTTAATAATGACTCTGACCATTGGAACGGTTTTAATACTACCGTTTTATGGTCATGAGAGCGGTTACCGAGAAGTATACTGAAGAGACGTTGGTGGTGCGGATTACCTCCTGAAATCTCCTCTATTCTCCCAACAATCAATATATTTTATTGATTTTTTACAGAGAGGAAGGGGACTGAAATCTCCACGTTACCCTTTAGGGACACAAGCATTTCCCTGGAAAGGCTCAGAGTCCGGAATGAGACTCAGTCCTCTGACTCCAAAGGCATCAGGCTGGTCACCCTGACGACTACTCACGGTGTCTTTCCACGGGATGTGGGTGAATGTGTGTGTGAGGGGGAAGTGTGGGAGAGGCAGGACCCTTTTTTTAAAAAAAAATATATTTTTTATTGATATTTTACAGAGAGGAAGGGAGAGGGATAGAGAGCTAGAAACATCGATGAGAGAGAAACATCGATCAGCTGCCTCTTGCACACTCCCTACTGGGGATGTGCCCGCCACCAAGGTACATGCCCTTGACCGGAATCGAACCCGGGACCCTTCAGTCCGCAGGCCGACGCTCTATCCACTGAGCCACACCGGTTTCGGCGAGGCAGGACCCTTTTGTCTCCGCCCTCATCCCACAAGGATACCTTCAGCATCCTTGAGAAACTAAAGGAGACCTCAACCCAGGCTGCAGTGTGGAGGGCCTGCAGGGGGAGCTCTTGCGCCTGTGTGCTCATCCAGCAGGAGGAAGATTGTCTCCTCCCCCGGCAACAGCCCAGCCAATGAGAGACTGTCACAGCCCAGCCAATGAAAAGCCACTAAACTATGAACTCCCAGGTTCCTCCTCCCGACTCTTTGTTTACAACAGCTCCTCCTAACCCCCCCTTTTTTTCTACGAAACCAAGTTCCTCTCCTTGGCTCTTTGGACTTGGTCTGGTGTTACCTTAGTTCACATGTTCCCAGCTCTATTCTTGTTTTGTTTTTTTTTAAATATATTTTATTGATTTTTTACAGAGAAGAAGGGAGAGGGATAGAGAGCCAGAAACATCGATGAGAGAGAAACATCGATCAGCTGCCTCCTGCACAGCCCCTACTGGGGATGTGCCCGCAACCAAGGTACATGCCCTTGACCGGAATCGAACCGGGACCCTTCAGTCCGCAGGCCGACCGGTGAGCCACACCGGTGAGGGCTCTAATTCTTTCCTCTTCCTGAGTACGCCCATTTTGGCTGGTAAGGTAACTTTTATTTATTTTTTAAATAATTTTTTTATTGATTTCAAAGAGGAAGGGAGAGGAAGAGAGAGGTAGAAACATCAATGATGAGAAAGAATCATTGATCGGCTGCCTCCTGCACGCCCCCCCCCCCCCCGCCCCCATGGGGGATCAAGCCAGAAACCCAGGCATGGGCCCTTGACGGGAATCGAACCCGGGACCCTTCCGTCAGCAGGCCGACGCTCCATCCACTGAGCCACACCAGCTAGGTCAAGATAACTTTTATTTTTAAGGTCAAGGAAGCTGTGACACCATGGAGGAACCCAGTGAAGGTCAGGAAGAGGACAGACGGCCGTTATGAGGCTTTACACTTACGTCTCTCAGGACTCCAACATAAGTCTGCACTTGCTGTGAGGCAACGTTTTGAAAAAAAATGCCATCCTTATCGCGTGACTGGTACCATTGCATCACGATGTTTTTGCAAGTGTTGACAATATTTACTTAGAAAAATGTCAATATTTGCAATCGATACTCCACAGTTTCTGCCAACTTGCCTTGGTATTTCTCTTAAAAAAAAAAAAAAAAAGAAAGAAAAGGTGAGAGAGCCCTAGCCCAGGGGTGGGCAAACTTTTTGACTCGAGGGCCACCGTGGGTTCTTAAACTGGACCGGAGGGCCGGAACCAAAGCATGGATGGAGTGTTTGTGTGAACTAATATAAATTCAAAGTGAAGGAGCGGAGGGGAGAGCAAGAGAACCAGATAGAACAGCCGGATCCGGCCCGCGGGCCGTAGTTGGCCCACGGCTGCCCTAGCCGGTTTGGCTCAGTGGATAGAGCGTCAGTCTTCAGACTGAAGGGTCCCGGGTTCGATTCCGGCCCAGGGTACCTCGGTTGCAGGCTCCTCCCCGGCCGGGGCCCTGGTCAGGGCTCGTGCAGGCAGCAACCCATCGATGTGTTTCTCTCACGTTGATGTTTCTCTCTATCTTTCCCTCTCTCTTCCTCTCTCTCAAAAAATCAATGGAAAGATATTTTCAGGTGAGGATAAAAAAAAAAAATAAAAAATAAAAGGCCCTCCTCACGCACATGCATTAAAAAAAAAAAAAAAGTGTTGCAGCCGACGGCACGGCAATTTGTGAAATCAGCTTAATCAACACATAATTAAAGGGGAGTCATTTTTTATCCCCACAAACTTGCGCTTAACGGGACCTATTACCTTGTTGTAGTTCAGGCGGTGATAACCGTGAATTATGGTCGTTGGCAGGGAGAGAGGCAAAATTAGCTCCTGGGCTTCTTTCCAAAGTTAGGGCAAATTTATGACAGGTTCGATATTGACCGATAATATTTTAAAAGGCTTTAAAACGTTGTCAGCCCGGCTGGTTACAGGAATGTAGGAGACCCGCGTGCGGTAAGATCTTCTCTCTTCGAAGTGTTACTGGACCGTCCCCCAGGTGACAGCAGGGGTGACCTCTCCTTCCTGGGTGTCCCCACTTCCCAGGATGGACGGCGTTGTTAAGTTTCACCACGGGAAGCACCCCGACGCCCCCAAATGCAGCGAGCAGCTCTCGTGTAGCTCGCACCAATGGACACCCAGGCTGAAGGCGACCCGAATTCTCAGGGACCGTGGCACAGATGAAGAGAGTGGCTGCAGAGAGAGCTCAGAATGCAGGAAAGAGCTCGGGACCTGCTAAGGGGTTTATCTCGTCATTATTATTACACTAGGGGCCTGGTGCACAAAATTCGTGCGGGTGGGTGGGTCCCTCAGCCCGACCTGCACCCTCTCCAATCTGGGAACCCTCAGGGGATGTTCTGCTGACGGCTTAGGCCCGCTTCCCATGGTTCTCTGCTCTCTGCGGAACTGCCTGCTTGATGCCACCGCAGGCCCTGGTGTCTGCTCTCTGTGGGGGCCTGCTTGCCCTTTGCTGCCGGGGCCAGGGGCAAGCAGGGCCCTGCTGTCTGCTGGCTCGCTGCAGGAAACGTTCCCACCTCACCCCCAGCCGCTTGGCACCTGCGCACGTAGGCCTGGAGTGGCCGGGGGCATTCTGGGACCCTGGCTGCTCCGGGCCTACACACGGGCCTACATGCTCAGAGTGGCCTGGGTCCCGAGGACGCCCAGTGCGCGCGCAAGCAGCCGCCCTGCCCCCAGCTGCTGGGCACCTGTGCATGCAAATTAACCCGCCAGCTTTGTCAGGTTAATTTGCATACTCACTCCTGATTGGCTGGTGGGCGTAGCAAAGTGACGGTCAATTTGCATCTCTCTCTTTTATTAGTGTAGATTTGTTATTTTCTCACAGCTGTGGTAAACAATTTAAAAACAGCATTTATTTTTAAATGTTTTTTAAAAAAATTTATTTAACCCGTTAACTGCCACGTGTCCAAAACGGAAACCATCTCCACACACCATAGACGCTTATGGCATACAAAGGGTCAATAGGGAAAAGATAATTTAAAAAAAAACATAGGGATTTGACTAATAATAAGACTGATCCCAGCAGCGGTGTCTTCCATGTGTTTTGTTCCTCTTTTACGGATTCTCCGTGCGAGTCCTCTGTCCGCACAGTAACAACCGGGAAACGAATATGAAGGTAAAATTTATCTTTAAGTATTTTTTGCAAGAAGATGTTTACGCGGTCCGGAGCTTCTTCGGATACTTCGTTCCCCACGGCGCTACCAGAGAATTATTCAGTAGCATAGTCTCCGTCAGAAACATCACGTTTAAAGTGAAGTAAGTTTGAAAATAAAAAGAACGAACAAAACCCTCATGTACTTTACGTATAACTGAGATCAGGAAACGTCAGTCCTGTTCCCAGATTCAGAGGTTTAGGTAATCCTTCCGTGCCAAGCAGCTCAGGCAAACCATCGAGAACGCACACACACACTGCCGAAACCGGTGTGGCTCAGTGGATAGAGCGTCGGCCTGCAGACTGAAGGGTCCCGGGTTCGATTCCGGTCAAGGGCATGTACCTTGGTTGCGGGCACATTCCCAGTAGGAGGTGTGCAGGAGGCAGCTGATGGATGTTTCTCTCTCATCGATGTTTCTAGCTCTCTATCCCTCTCCCTTCCTCTCTGTGAAATATCAATAAAATATATTAAAAAAAAAAAATAACGTGCACACACAAAGCTTCACAGATGAGCTATAAAAACAGCCGGTTCTGCCGAAACCGGTTTGGCTCAGTGGATAGAGCGTCGGCCTGCGGACTGAAGGGTCCTGGGTTCGATTCCGGTCAAGGGCATGTACCTTGGTTGTGGGCACATCCTCAGTGGGAGGTGTGCAGGAGGCAGCTGATCGATGTTTCTCTCTCATCGATGTTTCTAGCTCTCTATCCCTCTCCCTTCCTCTCTGTGAAATATCAATAAAATATATTAAAAAAAACAACAAAAAAACAGCCGGTTCAATAAAAAGTCCCTGAAAATCCTGAAATGCCAGGGGCTGCGCGTTTATTACACCTGCTCCCGGTGGACTTAGGTGGCGTGGGGGGGTCTGAATCCCCCCAATTTCATTTCGGGGCGCCGTGTTTGCCCAGCCACCTGGGGCGGGGGACCGATGGGAAATGTTGCAGGAGATTAGAAAGAATTCAGAGTTCTTAAAGCGCACCCTCTCGGCCCCTACCTCCGACTGTCGTTCTCCTCCCCCACTTTTCCAGGACTTGTTGACACGGGGCGGGGTGGGGTGGGTGGGGGTGGGGGGGTTCCTGTCGCCCTGTCATTGGAATCCCGGTTTCTTTAGTCCAGAGCCCTAGAATTCGAGTTAAGTTTCCCTATTTTTACACGCAGGCGACTGGCTCCATTTCGCTTTGAACGCTGTGCAGAGAAAGGGGGAGGGGGAGAGAGATCGAGGCATCCGTGATGAGAGAGAATCACCCATCGGCTGCCTCCTGCGCGCCCCCTATTGGGGAATCAAGCCCATACCCCGGGGCATGTGCCCTTGACCAGAATCGAACCCAAGACCCTTCAGGCCGCAGGCGGACGCTCTCTCCACAGAGCCAGGCCGGCTGGGCTTGGACCGTCCCTATAAGCGAGGATATCAGCTGTGACAGGTTGGGGTCATTTCAAATCAAGTGTTAATCAATCATCCCAGCGCTCGGCGTGTGAAGCAGAAGGGCACTTTCTCGGGTTCAACAGCAGGGGGCGACGGTGTTCCAGACTTTCCTCCGCGGACCCGTGTGCAAATTCCTGGGGACGCAGACGGATACAATCCTAACAAGCAAATATCACCCCTCCTCCCTCCCGCCCCCCCGCCAGCGCCCTCCTCCCGCAGAGCCTGGGTGTCCTCCTTCGTTTGCCAGGGACACGTCACCCTCAGCTCCCGCGGGCCTCTGGGCGCAGGGACCCAGACGGATGAGGCCTCAACTTCCCCACGGGACCCGGCTCAGCTGCTCAGGAGCGAGACTCCCCTGGGGAGCCTTTAAAAAGATCCTCACCCAGGACGTGTTCTTTATTGATTTTAGAGCAAGAGGGAGGAGAGAGGGCGAGAGAAACACGGATCAGCTGCCTCCCGAAACCTGGGTGGGTGCCCTTCTGACCTGGAATCCAACCCGCGACCCGTCGGTCCACAGGAGAACGCCGCCCCCGACGGAGCCCGCGGGCCAGGGCTTGGGGCGCCGCCTTCGGCACCACGTGGTGCATCGGACGGAATCAAGTCCGAGGCGCAGGCCGGGATGAATTGTGAGCGATTTGCTCAGCTCGACGGACACGGGCTGTCCCCTTTGATTTCCTGCTCCTCTTAGGCGCACGCAGTGTGGGCGGGAGGCGTCACCCTAAGACCCAGAAGGGCCTTCATGCAACCCACGGGGTGTGCCCAGCCCTCCCGCCAAGGCCTGGGGGCGCGGGGGCGTGGGGGGAGCTGGAACAGGCGTGTGTGAGTGTGTGTGTGTGTGTGTGAGTGTGTGTGTGCATGTGTGTGAGTGTGAGTGTGTGTGTGTGCAAGAGTTTGAGTGTGTGTGCGAGAGTGTGTGTGAGTGTGTGTGCGAGTGTGTGTGTGTGTGTGCGAGTGTGTGTGAGTGTGAGTGTGTGTGTGTGTAATGTGTGAGAGTGTGTGTGTGTGAGTGTGTGTGAGTGTGTGTGTGTGAGTGTGTGTGTATGTGAGTGTGTGAGTGTGTGTGTGTATGTGAGTGTGTGTGTGTGAGTGTGTGTGTGTGTGTGTGTGTGTGTATGTGAGTGTGTGAATGTGTGTGTGAGTGTGTGTGTGTGTGAGTGTGAGTATGTGAGTGTGTGAGTGTGTGAGTGTGTGTGTGTGAGTGTGTGTGTGAGTATGTGAGTGTGTGTGTGTGTGAGTGTGTGAGTGTGTGTGTGTGTGAATGTGTGTATGTGAGTGTGTGAGTGTGTGTGTGTGTGTGTGAGTGTGAGTGTGTGTGTGAGAGTGTGTGTGTGTGAGTGTGTGTGTGAGTGTGTGTGTGAGAGTGTGTGCGAGTGTGTGTGTATGTGTTTATGAATGTGTGTGTGAGTGTGAGTGTGTATGAGTGTGTGTGTGAGTGTGTGTGTGTGAGTGTGTGTGTGAGAGTGTGTGTGTGTGAGTGTGTGAATGAGTGTGTGTGAGTGTGAATGAGTGTGTGTGTGTGCAAGTGTGTGTGTGAATGAGTGTGTGTGTGTGAGTGTGTGTGTGAGTGTGTGCGAGAGTGTGTGTGAGTGTATGAGTGTGTGAGTGTGTGTGTGAGTGTGTGTGTGAGAGTGTGTGTGTGTGAGTGTGTGAATGAGTGTGTGTGAGTGTGAATGAGTGTGTGTGTGTGCAAGTGTGTGTGTGAATGAGTGTGTGTGTGTGTGAGTGTGTGTGAGTGTGTGTGTGAGTGTGTGTGTGAGTGTGTGAGCGCCCCCTCTGGGCACATGGGGGCAGGGTTCAGGGGACATCTCGCCTCGGATCCCCGCAGAAGCCACGCGGAGCCAGTTCTGCAAGGCCCCTGCCCCATTAGCTCTTCCCCTGCACCAGCCGGAGAGGAGAAGCCAGAACAAAACCCTGTGCACCTTCTGTCTCCGTGGGCCTCGGGCTCACCCTCCTCCTGACCCCCGTCCCCACTGCTTTGAGGACAAAGACAATTCCCGCAACATCGGCTGCCGATACAGCAGGAGGTGTTTGCAAAGCTCCTATTCTGTGGTCACGCGCTCAGCTGGGGGGGGGGGGGCGTGGGGGGGGGCGCCTCGGAGGGCGGAACACCGGGTGAATGAGGGGCTTTGCAAGTCTGAGCGGAGGAGATGTGACCCGCATCCTCCCGGTTCCACACGCGGCTGCGGATTTACTACCCCCCCCCCCCCCCGCCCCCATGACGTTCCGATGGAAACCTTCGCGTGAACACAAAGCGATACATGTCATTAGTATTTGGAAGGGCCGGAGCGGCCGGATAAAAATGTGCATCTTTTATTAATCGGATGCATTTTGTAGAAGGAGATTAGGGCGCCCGGTTTGGGGCTAACGCCGCGGAGTTATTGTACGTGGTGGTGGAGCGGGGGAGGGCAGTTGGCCTGTGACAATGGATGGGCTTTTGTGAAACCCTCACTTTTTGTAAGCTGGGTGCGCCAGCCGACCCCTCCTCCCCCGTGGTGTCTTTTAAAAAAAATATCTACACTAATAAAAGGGAAATATGCAAATTGGTCACGACGCCCTCAAAGTAACAACTGAACAGCAGTCTGCATGGGGCGACCAGGCCAGCGGGGGGGGTGGGCAGTTGTGGGTGACCAGGATGATGGGGGAGGGGGCAGTTGACTGCAACCAGGCTGGCAGGGGGGCCAGTTAGGGGTGACCAGACTGGCAGAGGAAGGCAGTTAGGGGTCACCAGGCCGGTGGGGGGGGCAGTTAGGGGTGATCAGGCTGGCAGGCACAGGTGGTTATGGGTGATCAGGCTGGCAGGGGGGGCAGTTAGGGGCAGTCAGGCAG
>NC_137779.1:30862227-30874727 GCF_963455305.1 Plecotus auritus
CAAACCGGTCAGGGCAAGAATGAATAATTAAAAAAAATAAAAAAAAAATATATGTTTATTGTTTTCAGAGAGGAAGGGAGAGGGAGAGAGAGAGAAACATCAGTGATGAGAATCATTGATTGCAATGTGGGCATGTGCCCTGACCAGGAATTGAACCGTGACCTCCTGGTTCATATGCTGATGCTCAGCCACTGAGCCATACCAGCCAGGCAAGAAGCAATCCTATATAATAAAGAGGGAATATGCAAATTGACCGTCACTCTGCCACAAAGATGGCTGCACCCACAGCGGAGGCCGAGTTTCCGTAATGAGCCTTAACAAGCAATCAGCAGGGCCCTGAGGCTGCGCCCCCCCGCCCCGCCCCTGTGGAGCTTGACAGGGGATCTCAGGCTCACCCCCCCCTGCCAGGCAGGGCTTGATGGGGGATCTTAAGCCATGCCCCCCGCCCCAGGGCCAGGCCAGGGGACCTCAGGTGCGCCTCCCCGCCCTGGCCCGGACTGGGGGACCTCAGGTCACACCCCCCACCCTGGCACCAGGGCAGGGGACCTGAGGCTGCACCCCCCTGCCTGGCAGGGCTTGACAAGGGTGGGACTGAGTCTGGATCTAGCCCAATGGGGGCGGGGGGCTAGGTCTGGGTCTTTCGTGATTTTGAGGTGCACATGGGTGGGTGGGGGACTTGACTCTGAGTCCCATGGTCTGCCCCAGACTCTGACAGGAGGAAGATTTTCATATACATTTTACTAATTTTCTTTCATCTCTGACACTTCTATTATAGAGAAAGGGCAAAGAGCAATATTAAAATATTTCCTCTAGTTAATCCCCTTTTAATGTGCATGAATTTCCTGCACCGGGCCTCTAGTAATTTTAATAAAAAGCATACCCAAAGCAATATTTGAGACATACTTACACAAAAACTGTGGTGCATCGGAGCCTACGACAGGCCTACACTCCCAAATCCAGCCTTTCCTTCTCAGCCTCAGCATTTGCAGCCCAAGTGTTCTCTGCTACGAACAGGAACCCGGACTCAGAGGGAGGGCGTAGGCCTCGGCCAGCCCCAGCTCCGCCGCGTTCCCCGCACAGTTAGCCGGCGTGGGCGCTGGGGATGCAGAGACCATGTCGTTCAATAGGATCTGCTATGAAAAATAAAGCCCAGAATACACCCCCCCCCTTTTTCCTCCTTTGATCTGGCCCACTGCATTGAGCATCCTTCCCAGACTTAAAAAAACACACCCCCCCCGAAAAAAAACCCTAAAGAATCCCAATGTATTCTAGTTAAAAAAAAAAGATCCATGGCCGGCCCGGCCAGTGTGACTCAGTGGTTGAGCGTCGACCTATGAACCAGGAGGTCACAGTTTGAATCCCAGTCAGGGCACGTGCCTGGGTTGCGGGCTCCATCCCCAGTGTGGGCCGTGCAGGAGGCAACCCATCGATTCTCATCATTGATGTTTTCTTTCTCTCTCCCTCTCCCTCTCCCTTCTCCTCTGAAATCAATGAACATAAAAAAAAAAACCAAACCAAAACGAACCTATAGGAATGATGATCGCCTGTGTCGTTGAACAAAGTGAGAGGCATTCTATTTGACAATAAAATAATAATGGTTTTCCCGTTCTGCCGCCAGCCGTAACTACCGCACGAGTTCAGTGTGGGGTGGGAATTTACTTACATTGTCGTACATATTTTGATCAGATAATTAGAAGATTTTTGTTTGCCACCTAACTATTTTTAGAGACGTACTATGGTGGGTGTGCTGATACGTTTTGCTCTCGGATCGCATGTTTCCAATACCACGTACGGTCCTGGGCCGGGGCCGGCAACGAAGACAAAACCAGGCCTTTAATCCTCCGACACGCACAGCCAAAGTGCAGAGGTGAAGTCATCTATGTATCTAAAAGGCTAATAATGTGCAACGTGTCCCCTCAGGAGTTCGACCGGGAGTTCGATCGCCCGCTATGACGTGTGCTGACGACCAGTGGGGCGACGCAGGATGAAGGAAGGCCCTGGTGGGCAGCCGGAAGGCCCCGATCAGCCCCGATAGCCGGCCAGGCCTAGGAACCCTGCCTGTGCACGAATTTCATGCACCGGGCCTCTGGTTTTTAATAATGACTCTGACCATTGGAACGGTTTTAATACTACCGTTTTATGGTCATGAGAGCGGTTACCGAGAAGTATACTGAAGAGACGTTGGTGGTGCGGATTACCTCCTGAAATCTCCTCTATTCTCCCAACAATCAATATATTTTATTGATTTTTTACAGAGAGGAAGGGGACTGAAATCTCCACGTTACCCTTTAGGGACACAAGCATTTCCCTGGAAAGGCTCAGAGTCCGGAATGAGACTCAGTCCTCTGACTCCAAAGGCATCAGGCTGGTCACCCTGACGACTACTCACGGTGTCTTTCCACGGGATGTGGGTGAATGTGTGTGTGAGGGGGAAGTGTGGGAGAGGCAGGACCCTTTTTTTTAAAAAAAAATATTTTTTATTGATATTTTACAGAGAGGAAGGGAGAGGGATAGAGAGCTAGAAACATCAATCAGCTGCCTCCTGCACACCTCCCCACTGGGAATGTGCCTGCAACCAAGGTCCATGTCCTCAACCGGAATCGAACCCGGGACCCTTCCGTCCACAGGCCGACGCTCTCTCCACTGAGCCACACCGGTTTCGGAGAGGCAGGACCCTTTTGTCTCCGCCCTCATCCCACAAGGGCCTCAGGTGTACACCTTCAGCATCCTTGAGAAACTAAAGGAGACCTCAACCCAGGCTGCAGTGTGGAGGGCCTGCAGGGGGAGCTCTTGCGCCTGTGTGCTCATCCAGCAGGAGGAAGATTGTCTCCTCCCCCGGCAACAGCCCAGCCAATGAGAGACTGTCACAGCCCAGCCAATGAAAAGCCTCTATACTATGAACTCCCACCTTCCTCCACCCCACACTTTGTTTACAACAGCTCCTCCTAACTCTCACTTTTTTTCTACGAAACCAAGTTCCTCTCCTTGGCTCTTTGGACTTGGTCTGGTGTTACCTTAGTTCACATGTTCCCAGCTCTATTCTTGTTTTTTTTTTTTAAATATATTTTATTGATTTTTTACAGAGAAGAAGGGAGAGGGATAGAGAGCTAGAAACATCGATGAGAGAGAAACATCGATCAGCTGCCTCCTGCACACCTCCCACTGGGGATGTGCCCGCAACCAAGGTACATGCCCTTGACCGGAATCGAACCGGGACCCTTCAGTCCGCAGGCCGACCGGTGAGCCACACCGGTGAGGGCTCTAATTCTTTCCTCTTCCTGAGTACGCCCATTTTGGCTGGTAAGGCAACTTTTATTTATTTTTTAAATAATTTTTTTTATTGATTTCAAAGAGGAAGGGAGAGGAAGAGAGAGGTAGAAACATCAATGATGAGAAAGAGTCATTGATTGGCTGCCTCCTGCACGCCCCCCCCCCCGCCCCCATGGGGGATCAAGCCGGCAACCCAGGCATGGGCCCTTGACTGGAATTGAACCCTGGACCCTTCCGTCCGCAGGCCGACGCTCCATCCACTGAGCCACACCAGCTAGGTCAAGATAACTTTTATTTTTAAGGTCAAGGAAGCTGTGACACCATGGAGGAACCCAGTGAAGGTCAGGAAGAGGACAGACGGCCGTTATGCGGCCTTACGCTTATGGCTCTCAGGACTCCAACATGAGTCTGCACTTGCTGTGAGGCAACGTTTTGAAAAAAAATGCCATCCTTATCGCGTGACTGGTACCATTGCATCACGATGTTTTTGCAAGTGTTGACAATATTTACTTAGAAAAATGTCAATATTTGCAATCGATACTCCACAGTTTCTGCCAACTTGCCTTGGTATTTCTCTTAAAAAAAAAACAAAGAAAAGAAAAGGTGAGAGAGCCCTAGCCTGTTTGGCTCAGTGGATAGAGCGTCAGTCTGCAGACTGAAGGGTCCCGGGTTCGATTCCGGCCCAGGGTACCTCAGTTGCAGGCTCCTCCCCGGCCGGGGCCCTGGTCAGGGCTCGTGCAGGCAGCAACCCATCGATGTGTTTCTCTCATGTTGATGTTTCTCTCCGTCTTTCCCTCTCTCTTCCTCTCTCTCAAAAAATCAATGGAAAGATATTTTCAGGTGAGGATAAAAAAAAAATAAATAAATAAAAGGCCCTCCTCACGCACATGCATTAAAAAAAAAAAAAAAGTGTTGCAGCCGACGGCACGGCAATTTGTGAAATCAGCTTAATCAACACATAATTAAAGGGGAGTCATTTTTTATCCCCACAAACTTGCGCTTAACGGGACCTATTACCTTGTTGTAGTTCAGGCGGTGATAACCGTGAATTATGGTCGTTGGCAGGGAGAGAGGCAAAATTAGCTCCTGGGCTTCTTTCCAAAGTTAGGGCAAATTTATGACAGGTTCGATATTGACCGATAATATTTTAAAAGGCTTTAAAACGTTGTCAGCCCGGCTGGTTACAGGAATGTAGGAGACCCGTGTGCGGTAAGATCTTCTCTCTTCGAAGTGGTACTGGACCGTCCCCCAGGTGACAGCAGGGGTGACCTCTCCTTCCTGGGTGTCCCCACTTCCCAGGATGGACGGCGTTGTTAAGTTTCACCACGGGAAGCACCCCGATGCCCCAAATGCAGCGAGCAGCTCTCGCGTAGCTCGCACCAATGGACACCCAGGCTGAAGGCGACCTGAATTCTCAGGGACCGTGGCACAGATGAAGAGAGTGGCTGCAGAGAGAGCTCGGAATGCAGGAAAGAGCCTGGGACCTGGTAAGGGGTTTATCTGGTCATTATTATTACACTAGGGGCCCGGTGCACAAAATTCGTGTGTGTGGGGGGGTCCCTCAGCCCGACCTGCACCCTTTCCAATCTGGGAGCCCTCAGGGGATGTTCTGCTGACGGCTTAGGCCCGCTTCCCATGGTTCTCTGCTCTCTGTGCACCTGCCTGCTTGATGCCACCGCAGGCCCTGGTGTCTGCTCTCTGTGGGGGCCTGCTTGCCCTTGGCTGCCGGGGCCTGGGGCAAGCAGGGCCCTGTTGTCTGCTGGCTCACTGCAGGAAATGTTCCCGCCTCACCCCCAGCCGCTCGGCACCTGCGCACGTAGGCCTGGAGTGGCCGGGGGCATTCTGGGACCCCGGCTGCTCTGGGCCTACACACGGACCTACATGCTCAGAGTGGCCTGGGTCCCGAGGACGCCCAGTGCGCGCGCAAGCGGCCGCACTGCCCCCGGCTGCTGGGCACCTGTGTATGCAAATTAACCCGCCAGCTTTGTCGGGTTAATTTGCATACTCACTCCTGATTGGCTGATGGGCGTCACGAAGTGATGGTCAATTTGCATCTCTCTCTTTTATTAGTGTAGATTTGTTATTTTCTCACGGCTGTGATAAACAATTTAAAAACAGCATTTATTTTTAAATGTTTTTTAAAAAAATTTATTTAGCCCTGACCGGTTTGGCTCAGTGGATAGAGTGTCGGCCTGTGGACTGAAGGGTCCCAGGTTCGATTCCGGTCAAGGGCATGTACCTTGGTTGCGGTCACATCCCCAGTGGGGGGTGTGCAAGAGGCAGCTGATCGATGTTTCTCTCTCATCGATGTTTCTAAATCTCTGTCCCTCTCCCTTCCTCTCTATAAAAAATCAATAAAATATATAAAAAAAAATTTATTTAACCCGTTAACTGCCACATGTCCAAAACGGAAACCATCTCCACACGCCATAGACGCTTATGGTGTACAAAGGGTCAATAGGGAAAAGACAATTTAAAAAAAAACATAGGGATTTGACTAATAAGAAGACTGATCCCAGCAGCAGTGTCTTCCATGTGTTTTGTTCCTCTTTTACGGATTCTCCGTGCGAGTCCTCTGTCCGCGCAGTAACAACCGGGAAACGAATATGAAGGTAAAATTTATCTTTAAGTATTTTTTGCAAGAAGATGTTTACGCGGTCCGGAGCTTCTTCGGATACTTCGTTCCCCACGGCGCTACCAGAGAATTATTCAGTAGCAGAGTCTCCGTCAGAAACATCACGTTTAAAGTGAAGTAAGTTTGAAAATAAAAAGAACGAACAAAACCCTCATGTACTTTACGTATAACTGAGATCAGGAAACGTCAGTCCTGTTCCCAGATTCAGAGGTTTAGGTAATCCTTCCGTGCCAAGCAGCTCAGGCAAACCATCGAGAACGCACACACACTGCCGAAACCGGTGTGGCTCAGTGGATAGAGCGTCGGCCTGCGGACAGAAGGGTCCCGGGTTCGATTCTGGTCAAGGACATGTACCTTGGTTGCAGGCACATCCCCAGTGGGAGGTGTGCAGGAGGCAGCTGATCAATGCTTCTCTCTCATCGATATTTCTAACTCTCTATCCCTCTCCCTTCCTCTCTGTAAAAAATCAATAAAATATATTAAAAAAAAAAAAAAAAGAAGAAGAACGCGCACACACAAAGCTTCGCAGATGAGCTATAAAAACAGCCGGTTCTGCCGAAACCGGTTTGGCTCAGTGGATAGAGCGTCGGCCTGCGGACTGAAAGGTCCCGGGTTCGATTCCGGTCAAGGGCATGTACCTTGGTTGCGGGCACATCCTCAGTGGGAGGTGTGCAGGAGGCAGCTGATCGATGTTTCTAGCTCTCTATCCCTCTCCCTTCCTCTCTGTGAAATATCAATAAAATATATTAAAAAAAAACAAGAAAAAAAAAAAAAAACAACAAAAAAAAAACAGCCGGTTCAATAAAAAGTCCCTGAAAATCCTGAAATGCCAGGGGCTGCGCGTTTATTACACCTGCTCCCGGTGGACTTAGGTGGCGTGGGGGGGTCTGAATCCCCCCAATTTCATTTCGGGGCGCCGTGTTTGCCCAGCCACCTGGGACCGGGGACTGATGGGAAATGTTGCAGGAGATTAAAAAGAATTCAGAGTTCTTAAAGCGCACCCTCTCGGCCCCTACCTCCGACTGTCGTTCTCCTCCCCCACTTTTCCAGGACTTGTTGACACGGGGCGGGGTGGGGTGGGGTGGGGTGGGGTGGGGGTGGGGGACTCCTGTCGCCCTGTCATTGGAATCCCGGTTTCTTTAGGCCAGAGCCCTAGAATTCGAGTTAAGTTTCCCTATTTTTACACGCAGGCGACTGGCTCCATTTCGCTTTGAACGCTGTGCAGAGAAAGGGGGAGGGGGAGAGAGATCGAGGCATCCGTGATGAGAGAGAATCACCCATCGGCTGCCTCCTGCGCGCCCCCACCCCCCCCCCCCCAGGAAGTGGAGGATCTCTGGGGACCAGTGTGGTCGTCAGCTCCCCCGGGCGCAAACCCTCGCCGGAATCTGGTTGGAGATCTGAGATGCCGGAGCTGTGTCAGTCGTGGGGTCTGGGTGCATCTGGGAACCATCTCCCACCCACGAGTCAAGAGTGTGTGACCTCAGTCCCTAAGAACCGGTGACTACCCGGAGATCTCCGGGAAAAGATGGACAGGATGGCCCGGCCGGGGTGGCTCCGTGGCTGAGCATCGACCGAGGAACCAGGAGGTCCCCATTTGATTCCCGGTCAGGGCGCAGGCCCGGGTTGCGGGTTCGATCCCCAGTGTGGGGCGTGCAGGAGGCAGCTCATCCATGATTCTCTCTCATCACTGATGTTTCTCTCTCTCTCTCCCTCTTTGTTTCTCTCTGACATCAGTAAGAAGATATATATATATTAAAAAAAAAAAAACTAAAACAAAATTGTGGTTAAAAACAGAAAAGGATAGGATGGGGCTAAATGGAAGTGGGAGACACGTGGAACCCCATTTCCCCACTTACCTCCTTTTCTGAGAATTCCATTTATCAGCCGACATGAGGACCAGGCGGAAGCTGACGGGGAAAGACGAGAGGAAGGGCGTGATGGTATCCGTTCCTCTGCAACAGCGTTCACCAGCACAGAAGGCAAGTTCCCCCTCATTTAGTGACCGCCGCTCTTTATTTTTAAAACCATTTTACTGCTGATTCTCTTCCCCTCTGTCGTCCCACAGTCCGGAAGCCAGAAAAACCAAGTTCAGGTTCTCTCTCTGCCACTTAGAAGCTCTGGTGCATCAAGGATGGATCTCAGACTCTTTTCTCTTCTTTTAAAAAAGTGTGCATTCTGCCGAAACCGGTTTGGCTCAGTGGATAGAGCGTCGGCCTGCGGACGGAAGGGTCCCGGGTTCAATTCCGGTCAAGGGCATGTACCTTGGTTGCGGGCACATCCCCAGTGGGAGGTGTGCAGGAGGCAGCTGATCGATGTTTCTCTCTCATCGATGTTTCTAGCTCTCTATCCCTCTCCCTTCTCTGTAAAATATCAATAAAATATATTTAAAAAAAAATAAAGAAGTGTGCATTTTAATTTATCTCAGAGAGGAAGGGAGAGGGAGGGAAACATCCATGATGAGAGAGAATCATGGATCGGCTGCCTCCTGCACGCCCCCTATTGGGGAATCAAGCCCATACCCCGGGGCATGTGCCCTTGACCAGAATCGAACCCAAGACCCTTCAGGCCGCAGGCGGACGCTCTCTCCACGGAGCCAGGCCGGCTGGGCTTGGACCGTCCCTATAAGCGAGGATATCAGCTGTGACAGGTTGGGGTCATTTCAAATTAAGTGTTAATCAATCATCCCAGCGCTCGGCGTGTGAAGCAGAAGGGCACTTTCTCGGGTTCAACAGCAGGGGGCGACGGTGTTCCGGACTTTCCTCCGCGGACCCGTGTGCAAATTCCTGGGGACGCAGACGGATACAATCCTAACAAGCAAATATCACCCCTCCTCCCTCCCGCCCCCCGCCAGCGCCCTCCTCCCGCAGAGCCTGGGTGTCCTCCTTTGTTTGCCAGGGACACGTCACCCTCAGCTCCCGCGGGCCTCTGGGCGCAGGGACCCAGACGGATGAGGCCTCAACTTCCCCACGGGACCCGGCTCAGCTGCTCAGGAGCGAGACTCCCCTGGGGAGCCTTTAAAAAGATCCTCACCCAGGACGTGTTCTTTATTGATTTTAGAGCAAGAGGGAGGGAGAGGGCGAGAGAAACACGGATCAGCTGCCTCCCGAAACCTGGGTGGGTGCCCTTCTGACCTGGAATCCAACCCGCGACCCGTCGGTCCACAGGAGGACGCCGCCCCCGACGGAGCCCGCGGGCCAGGGCTTGGGGCGCCGCCTTCGGCACCACGTGGTGCATCGGACGGAATCAAGTCCGTGGAGCAGGCCGGGATGAATTGTGAGCGATTTGCTCAGCTCGACGGACACGGGCTGTCCCCTTTGATTTCCTGCTCCTCCTAGGCGCACGCAGTGTGCGCGGGAGGCGTCACCGTAAGACCCAGAAGGGCCTTCATGCAACCCACGGGGTGTGCCCAGCCCTCCCGCCAAGGCCTGGGGGCGTGGGGGCGTGGGGGGAGCTGGAACAGGCGTGTGTGAGTGTGTGTGTGTGTGTGAGTGTGTGTGTGCATGTGTGTGAGTGTGAGTGTGTGTGTGTGCAAGAGTTTGAGTGTGTGTGCGAGAGTGTGTGTGAGTGTGTGTGCGAGTGTGTGTGTGAGTGTGTGTGCGAGTGTGTGTGTGTGTGAGTGTGAGTGTGTGTGTGTGAATGTGTGAGAGTGTGTGTGTGTGAGTGTGTGTGAGTGTGTGTGTATGTGAGTGTGTGAGTGTGTGTGTGTATGTGAGTGTGTGTGTGTGAGTGTGTGAGTGTGTGTGTGTGAGTGTGTGTGTGAGTATGTGAGTGTGTGAATGTGTGTGTGAGTGTGTGTGTGTGTGAGTGTGAGTATGTGAGTGTGTGAGTGTGTGAGTGTGTGTGTGAGTGTGTGTGTGAGTATGTGAGTGTGTGTGTGTGTGAGTGTGTGAGTGTGTGTGTGTGTGAATGTGTGTATGTGAGTGTGTGAGTGTGTGTGTGTGTGTGAGTGTGTGAGTGTGTGTGTGAGAGTGTGTGTGTGTGAGTGTGTGTGTGAGTGTGTGTGTGAGAGTGTGTGCGAGTGTGTGTATGTGTTTATGAATGTGTGTGTGAGTGTGAGTGTGTATGAGTGTGTGTGTGAGTGTGTGTGTGTGAGTGAGTGTGTGAATGAGTGTGTGCGAGAGTGTGTGTGAGTGTATGAGTGTGTGAGTGTGTGTGTGAGTGTGTGTGTGAGAGTGTGTGTGTGTGAGTGTGTGAATGAGTGTGTGTGAGTGTGAATGAGTGTGTGTGTGTGCAAGTGTGTGTGTGAATGAGTGTGTGTGTGTGTGAGTGTGTGTGAGTGTGTGTGTGAGTGTGTGTGTGTGTGTGAGCGCCCCCTCTGGGCACATGGGGGCAGGGTTCAGGGGACATCTCGCCTCGGATCCCCGCAGAAGCCACGCGGAGCCAGTTCTGCAAGGCCCCTGCCCCATTAGCTCTTCCCCTGCACCAGCCGGAGAGGAGAAGCCAGAACAAAACCCTGTGCACCTTCTGTCTCCGTGGGCCTCGGGCTCACCCTCCTCCTGACCCCCGTCCCCACTGCTTTGAGGACAAAGACAATTCCCGCAACATCGGCTGCCGATACAGCAGGAGGTGTTTGCAAAGCTCCTATTCTGTGGTCACGCGCTCAGCTGGGGGGGGGGGGGCGTGGGGGGGGGGGCGCCTCGGAGGGCGGAACACCGGGTGAATGAGGGGCTTTGCAAGTCTGAGCGGAGGAGATGTGACCCGCATCCTCCCGGTTCCACACGCGGCTGCGGATTTACTAACCCCCCCCCCCCCACCCCGTGACGTTCCGATGGAAACCTTCGCGTGAACACAAAGCGATACATGTCATTAGTATTTGGAAGGGCCGGAGCGGCCGGATAAAAATGTGCATCTTTTATTAATCGGATGCATTTTGTAGAAGGAGATTAGGGCGCCCGGTTTGGGACTAACGCCGCGGAGTTATTGTACGTGGTGGTGGAGGGGGGCGGGCAGTTGGCCTGTGACAATGGATGGGCTTTTGTGAAACCCTCACTTTTTGTAAGCTGGGTGCGCCAGCCGACCCCTCCTCCCCCGTGGTGTCTTTTTAAAAAAATATCTACACTAATAAAAGGGAAATATGCAAATTGGTCACGACGCCCTCATAGTAACAACTGAACAGCAGTCTGCATGGGGCGACCAGGCCAGCGGGGGGGGGGGGGGGCGGGGGCAGTTGTGGGTGACCAGGATGACGGGGGAGGGGGCAGTTGACTGCAACCAGGCTGGCAGGGGGGCCAGTTAGGGGTGACCAGACTGGCAGAGGAAGGCAGTTAGGGGTCACCAGGCCGGTGGGGGGGGCAGTTAGGGGTGATCAGGCTGGCAGGCACAGGTGGTTATGGGTGATCAGGCTGGCAGGGGGGGGCAGTTAGGGGCAGTCAGGCAGGCAGGTGAGCAGTTAGGAGCCAGCGGTCCCGGATTGTGAGAGGGATGTCCAACTGCCCGTTTCGGCCTGATTCCTGGGGTTGGACCGAAACCGGCAGTCGGACATCCCCGAAGGGTCCCAGATTGGAAAGGGGGTCCAGGCTGGGCTGAGGGGACCCCCCCACCCCATGTACAAATTTTGTGCACCGGGCCTCTAGTATTTTTAATATATTACTGATTTCAGAGAGGAAGGGAGAGGGAGAGAGATAGAAACATCCATGATGAGAGAGAAACATGGATCGGCTGTCTCCTGCACTCCCCCCACTGGGGATCGAGCCCACAACCCGGGCCTGTGCCCTGACCGGGAATCGAACCGTGACCGCCCGGTTCATGGGCCGACCCCTGAGCCACACGTTTCTGCCTGTAACGACTCCCTCTGTGCTGTGGCATGCGCGGCCCAGGGTCAGAGGCGGCAGTGGCATCTGAAACCATTTCCCACGATCTCGTCGACGCGAACCCGTGCCTGTGGCTGGTCCTGCTTCTCTGGTGTTGATGTGGGTGGCCATGCGTACCAGCACATCCTCCAACCTAGGACAGAGGCATCTTCATACTCTGTATCCCCGCCCCCCCCGCCCCTCCCCCCCGCTCCCCGGAGCATCCGGACACCTGCTCACCTGTGAGCACAGACAACGCCCAACCCCTCCCCCCTCCAATACAGAGCCTGTCTCCTCGCACAGTGAGAAAGCACCTCCCAGCCCTGGCCGGTTTGGCTCCACGGTGAGAGCTTCCACCTGCGTGGACCAGAGTCGCGGGTTTGATTCCGGTCAAGGGCACGCACGTCACTGGCAGGTTTGACCCCCAGCCCCGGTTGGGTTGTGAGCGGGAGGCAACCAACTGATGATTCTCTCTCTCTCTCTCTCTCTCTCTCTCTCTCTCTCTCTCTCTCTCTCCCTTCCACTCTCTCTGAAAATAAATGAAAAAAATACATCCTTGGGTGAGGATTTAAAACAAAACAATGTGCCCCCAGCCCTGGCTCTAACCACTGAGCGCAGGGGCCAGGGTGAGGTCCCTAATTAGCCCTGACCTAACCCCCTACCCTCTGCCCTGAGCCCAAGGCAGCCGCCTACACGCCTCCCCGTCCTCCTCCCAGGCAGCCCAGCCTCAGGGCTCTAAGGAGGACGGGGAGGGTCCCTGGGTGCTAAGGACTGTCCGCCTCACTCTCAGGTCCCATCCTCCCTGG
>NC_137779.1:30879727-30932227 GCF_963455305.1 Plecotus auritus
CTGAGTGGCTTGTGAACGGATGGCTGGGGTAACGTTTCATGCCCTTTAAAGACGGGGAGAGGAGGGCGAGTGTTGGAGACTCAGTGTCTGACCCCTGCATTTCCAAAAAAAAAAAAAAAAAAAAGGTTTGGAGATCTCAAACTCGTTTCTCTGGTGGGGGGGGTGTTAATCCTTAGACGTCTCGCTCCTGTTTGATCTCAACAGCGGACCGCACTCCCCGGGGGCCACACGGACCCAATTATGAGTGTTTTGGCCGCAGATGTCTCTCCTTTCTTGAGAGCTCTGGGTGGGAAAAGATGCTTTCCCATCAGCCCTTGGTTTCAAGTCTGTTGCGTTAAGGCTCAAAACCCCTCGCTGTTCCCTCGAGGGACCGGGGAGACCCGGGAAAGAAGCGGCCGTGTGACGGGCGTGTCTTCCCAGAGCAGATCTGCACGGAAATTTCCACGGGATAATAATAATAAAAAAAAAATAGTAATCGAATTCCTCCCGCTCCTTCCCCGCCTCAGGAGCAGCCCCGAGCTTCTAAGGGGGAATATTTCCCACCCGGGGGGTCTCCACCTCGAATGTCCTCCGAGGGCTTTGTTTCAAGTGGACGAACCTGCTTGGCGTGGGCCCACACGGTCACGTCTCCACGTGAAGCCAGAAGGCAGGGGTGAGGGAGAACGGGCGGGGAGTCTGCACACGTGGCTCTGCCGACGGGAGCGTAAAGAGATACCAAACATCAGAGAGTAGATGGGCAAGCCCTCGCCAGTTCACACACAGGCCCCACCCCACGCCAGCCAGCCAGGGCGCCCCTGGAAACGTATGTCCAACGAGACAGGGGCCCGTGACTGCTCGTCGCGGCTTTTGTTTGGACGCTGCTCTCTGTCTGTGGGCATCGTGGGATCTTGTTCTCCTCCGGACACGCTGGACTCGGCTCTCTCTCCGTGGCTCCCAACGTGGGTCCCAAGGACGGTGGTGACTCGAGCCCATTGGGAGCTGGGCGCCCCGAAGGCTGTCTCGTGCAACCCTCCGGGGACACGGCCGTGGCGTGGGGAGGTGAAAGCAATCTCAGGACCTATTGGCCCCGATACAGCGTCATCGCTCGTCCCGCACACGGGCGACGGCGGGACCACCGGCCGATGGGAGAAAGACGGATGCCGGGTGCCGCCGCCGCCGCACTGAACTTTGAGATCAGACGGAGGGGCGATGGCTCCTCGGGGCGCGAGGCATTCACCAGGACGGGTCCCCGTGGCTCCACCACGCGTGCCCAGATTCTGAGATGGCGTTTAGGGCCCTTGGTTCGAGGACAGAATGCGGACCTGCCGGCCGATGTTTACGACTTTCCATATAAACTTCCAGACAAGGTCTGTCCTACGTTTTGCTTGGGGTTGGGGGACACAGAAGCGTCGGCCTGGGACTCCCAGGGAGCTGTGCCACAGTGACTGAGAGAGGACGCTGTCGGCCTGGAATTTCCCGTAAACCCGTCTGCAGGAGGCTATCCATCCACCCATCCATCCACCATCCACAGGCCAATCGCAGTGAAGATGCATGGACGACTTTGATTTCCTTTGTGTGTGTGAGCCTCATGCAGGGTCTAAGGGCTGACTTAGAAGGTCCGATCTGCTCCGCACCCTTAGGCCTGGCTGGCTGTAGATCTGCTCACGTACCCAAAACACACACACCCATCCACCATCCACCCATCATCCACCATCCACCATCCATCCATCCACCACCCATCCACCATCCATCCATCCATCATCCACCATCCATCCATCCATCATCCACCACCCATCCATCCACCATCCACCCATCATCCACCATCCATCCACCCATCCATCCACCACCCATCCACCACCCACCCACCGTCCATCCATCCATCATCCACCACCCATCCATCCATCATCCACCATCCATCCATCCACCATCCATCCACCATCCACCATCCACCCATCTATCCACCACCCATCCACCGTCCATCCATCCATCATCCACCATCCATCCACCATCCACCATCCACCATCCACCCATCCATCCACCACCCATCCACTGTCCATCCATCCATCATCCACCATCCACCATCCATCCACCATCCACCATCCATCCATCCATCATCCACCATCCATCCATTCACCATCCATCCACCATCCATCCATCATCCACCACCCATCCATCCACCATCCACCACCCATCCATCCACCATCCACCATCCATCCATCCATCATCCACCATACATCCATTCACCATCCATCCACCATCAATCCACCATCCATCCATCCCTCCATCCACCCATCCACCATCCATCCATCCACCATCCATCCACCCATCCACCATCCACCCATCATCCACCATACATCCATCCACCATCCATCCATCCATCCACCATCCATCCACCATCCACCCATCATCCACCATCCACCCATCCATCCACCCATCATCCACCATCCACCCATCCATCCATCATCCACCATCCACCATCCATCCATCATCCACCACCCATCCATCCACCATCCACCATCCATCCATCCATCATCCATCCACCATCCACCATCCATCCATCCATCATCCACCCATCATCCACCATCCACCCATCCATCCACCATCCACCATCCATCCATCCATCATCCACCACCCATCCATCCACCATCCACCATCCATCCATCCATCATCCATCCACCATCCACCATCCATCCATCCATCATCCACCATCCATCCATCCACCATCTATCCACCATCCATCCATCCACCATCCACCCATCCACCATCCATCCATCCACCATCCACCATCCATCCATCCACCATCCATCCACCATCCACCATCCATCCATCCATCCATCCACCATCCATCCATCCACCATCCACCATCCATCCATCCATCCATCCATCCATCCATCCATCCATCCATCCACCATCCACCATCCATCCATCCATCCATCCACCATCCATCCATCCATCCATCCACCATCCATCCATCCACCATCCATCCATCCATCCATCCATCCATCCATCCATCCATCCACCATCCACCATCCATCCATCCATCCATCCACCATCCATCCATCCATCCATCCACCATCCATCCATCCACCATCCATCCACCATCCATCCATCCATCCATCCACCATCCATCCATCCATCCATCCACCATCCATCCATCCACCATCCATCCATCCACCATCCACCATCCATCCATCCACCATCCATCCACCATCCACCATCCATCCATCCATCCATCCACCATCCATCCATCCACCATCCATCCATCCATCCATCCACCATCCATCCATTTATCCATCCACCATCCATCCATCCATCCATCCACCATCCATCCATCCACCATCCATCCAACATCCATCATCCATCCATCCATCCATCCACCATCCATCCATCCACCATCCATCCATCCACCATCCACCATCTATCATCCATCCATCCATCCACCATCCACCATCCATCCATCCATCATCCATCCATCCATCCATCCACCATCCATTCACCATCCATCCACCATCCATTATCCATCCATCCATCCACCATCCACCATCCATCATCCATCATCCATCCATCCATCATCCATCATCCATCCATCCATCCACCATCCACCATCCATCCATCCATCCATCCATCCACCCATCCACCATCCATCCATCCATCCACCATCCATCCACCATCCATCCACCATCCATCCATCCATCCACCCATCCACCATCCATCTATCCATCCATCCACCCATCCACCATCCATCCATCCACCATCCATCCACCATCCATCATCCATCCATCCATCCACCATCCATCCATCCATCCATCCATCCATCCATCCATCCATCCACCATTCATCCATCCACGTCACTTCCCAAGAACTTCTCAGTTTTCCATGAGCATTTTTCCAAGAAACCCTTTTTTGCTCACTTTAGAAGTTTTTTTTTTAATTAAAAACCCCCCCAGCAAATGAAAAGCCAACTGTCTGCCAAGTAGAAATGTCACATTTTTGCATTTAATTCCATTTTTCTACTTTCTATGGTTTCTTAGCAATGAATTGTGTGGTAAGCAATTCTTTAAAAAAAAATGCAAAGAGTCAGCAAGAATCAGGCATACGAAGTTCTTAAAAAAAAACACCCTAATGAGAGAGGTATTGTTGGGTGACGATGGCATTGCATTTCTCCTATAAATGGAGTATACCTTTCTCTCTGTTAATTCCTTCAAATCCCCGTTCCACTTCCGTCCTGCTTTAGGCTAATTGTTGCTCCCTGTCATTTAGACAGATGACTTCAAAGATCGCTCAGCGAGAGAAAGGACCGGGAGAATGTACGACATGCTGTCACCATCGATAATCCGTAATTATGGAATTAGGTATTTTAATTATGCCAACGAGCATGGCTTTTGAGTCACTGTCTAAATCCACAAAGCTCTCTGCAAATAGGTATTCACACCCGCTTTTTTGTTCTCTCTCTCTCTCTCTTTAGAATGTATTTTTATTGATTTCAGAGAGGAAGGGAGAGGGGGAGAGAGAGAGAGAGAGAGATAGAAACATCAATGATGAGAAAGAGTCATTGATTGGCTGCCTCCTGCATAACCCCTCCCCCCAGTCCCCGCCCCGGGGATTGAGCCCACAATTCGGGCATGTGCCTGCCCTTGACTGGAATCAAACCCGGGACCCTTCAGTCCACAGGCCGACGCGCTATCCACTGAGCAACACAATCAGGGCTGTTCTCTTTCTATTTTATTCAAAGCTCCAGACTGGACGTGAACCTGGGCACGGGACTGTGGCTGGCTAAGACTCCTAGCATCTCGGGTGAACTGGATCCGATTGGAAACGCTGCACTAAACGTCTCCCCCCGCCGCCCCCCCCCCCACGACCTCCGGGTCCCCAGGGGTGATCTTTGAGGCCGCCCCGGCAGTGGGCTTGCGTTTCACGCTAATAAACACACCTGCGCTCTCCCTCTCCCCAGAAATCAAAACCTGGGTACAGGACGGGCTCTGCCGGGCGGGGCTGAGGACCGCGTTGCCTGCCTGGGGGTCGGGGGTCAGGGGTCGGGATCCAGACGAGGAGCGCTTTCTTTGGGACATTTTAGGAAGCCAGCGAGGTGACCGTTTGGAATTGGCTGGGATCCGACGGAAGGATGGTGTGAAGAGTTGAAGTTCTGCTTGGGTGTAAGGTAGGAAGGCCAGCCCCCACCCCCCACCCCCGGCTTCCCGTCCCTTTCCCCTGCAAATTGGAGAAAGAGTCGGTTGGGAGGAGATGTTGAGCCCTGGCCAGTGTGAGGGCCCCACCGACCCAATGCCCACGCGCCATGAGGGTGTCGGAAGTGTCCGTGCCGCCAGACAGACCACGAGACACTATCCTATTTGAGCGGCGACACAGAGACAGCCGTGGGCGGTGTGTGCCGGCACGTGTGAAACATCCGGCTCACGCTTGACTTCCGTCAGGAACTCGACCCCAGATCCTGGGCGGGTGGTCACGCCGGCTGAGCTGGTTTAAATGACAGCCCTCGCTGCCAGGCGGGGAGGTGGTGGGGGGAGGAGATATCTGAGCCTTGCCTTAGTGACCCCCTCAGAACACAGCGCCGGCCAGATGGGCGTGGCTCAGGGGTTGAGCGTCGACCCATGAACCAGGAGGTCACGGTTCCATTCCCGGTCAGGGCACAGGCCTGGGTTGCAGGCTCCATCCCCAGTAGGGGGCGTGCAGGAGGCAGCCGATCCATTATTCTCCCTCATCATGGATGTTTCTCTCTCTCTCTCCCTCTCCCTTCCTCTCTGAAATCAATTAAATATGTACATGGAGTGGCCAGATGATGATCTCTGAACGCAGAATAATCTGGCCACTCTGTGTCTATCCTATAGAATAAAAGGCTAATATGCAAATTGTCCCCTCAACCAGGAGTTCGGCCAGCAGGCAGGCCGGCTAACTGCCCATATCCCCTCCCCCTGGCCAGGCTGGCCAGACCCCACCCATGCACAAATTCATGTACCGGGCCTCTAATCCTATCTAATAAAAGAGTAATATGCAAATTGTCCATCACCCCAAGACACAAGATGGCTGCCCCCATGTGGTCAAAGAAGGCTGCCCCCATGTGGACACAAGATGGCCACCACAAGATGGCCTGCAGGGGAGGGCAGTTGTGGGCAGTTAGGGGTGACCAGGCCAGCAGAGGAGGGCAGTTAGGGGTGACCAGGCCAGCAGTGAAGGGCAGTTGGGGGTGACCGGGTCAGCACGGAAGGGCAGTTAGGGGCAATCGGGTCAGCCAGGGAGCAGTTAGGCATCGATCACGCTGGCAGGGGAGTGGTTAGGGGTGATCAGGCTGGCAGGCAGAAGCGGTTAGGGGCAATCAGGCAGAGGCAGGTGAGCGGTTGGGAGTCAGCAGTTCTGGATTGTGAGAGGGATGTCCAACCGCCCTTTTAGGCCCGATCCCACCGGGATCGGGCCTAAACGGGCGGTTGGACATCCCTCAGAGGGTCCCAGATTGGAGAGGGGTGCAGGCTGGGCTGAGGGACACCCCCCAACACACACACGAATTTCATGCACTGGGCCTCTAGTGTGTGTGTATATATATACTGAGTGGCCAGATTATTATGCGTTCAGAGATCATAATAATCTGGCCACTCAGGGTATATTTACACAAGCGTACTGCATAAAACTTGTCACCAAATAATACCTCTCTCATTAGGACTTAAGATATATATATATCACACAGTGCCGATGGTCGCCTCCGGCTGCCAGAGCAGGAGCAGCTGAAGGGTAGTTATTTTTGGGGCTAATTATAGCTGCTCGTAGACTAGAGAGACATGATCTCAGCCGACTTTTTTTTTTTTTTTTTTTTTTTTTTAATTCTAAAGAGAAATGAACTGATGTGAGGAAATCAAAAGCTTAGAATTCAGGTAGGAGGGTGCCCGTGAGTGACACAGTTAGCTAGTGAATGATCAGGGACATTCTGATGTCGGGGATGAAGGAGCAGCGTGCCTCCCATCCGTGTGTTTTGATCTCTTCCTCTTCCTCCTCCTCCTCCTCCTCCCTCTGCCAGTTCCCAGATGGTGAACGGCCTTCGAAGCAGTGTCAGCGCCACTGGATGTAAGAGGCGGGCGACCTCCTTGTCAATTTCAGACGATGAAGTCTCTGCGCCTCGAGAGCTCTGAGCCCCACACCCGCTGCTAATGAAGGAGAGCCGTCGCCGCCACCCAGCCCGAACGTTCCGGAACGAAGGCTCGGCCTCGAGGCCACCCTGCACCAGTGCCCAGCTCTCCTAGGAGATGCGCCCGCCTACCTTGAGAACACCCTCCACCGCAGCTTTGCAACAAAGTATCCAACTGGCAAAGCGAGTTGTCAACATTGTTGCAAAAGCCGAGTTCCGAGGAACGAATCCTTTTGCTCGCGGCCGGGCCTCTCTCCCCAAGGGGGTGATGCTGGTGTTGATGGGTCTGACCCACGCTCGCTGCCTGCAGCGCGTCCCCAGCCAAGGCAAGTGCGGAGGGACGCAGTTTCCAGGAGCGAATTGTTGAAGACGGTCGTAGGGTAAAGGCGAGGCTGGGAGGATCAGCAGGGGCACTGTAACGGGACGAGCCCTGGGCCCGCGCTGCCTGTCCTACGGGAGCCAATTCAGCAGACACAGGGAGGAACCATGTGAGCGTTGATTCCCGTCCTGCCGGCAGCCTGGGAGAGCAGCAGGGCACCCACAGACATCTGCTCTGCACCCCCCATAAGCCAGCTGCTTGTATTGGGTAGAAGGACAAGGATTACAGGGGACGAAGGCAAAGGTGTGCCAAATGGGCAGTTCACAGGTCATGCGGGCTGGAGATTCGCAAAGGCCTATGGGTATGCAAAGGCCTGTGGGTATGCAAAGGGCTGGCGGCTCTGGGTTCTACATCCAGGCTGGTCATCTCTCCATGCTGACAGGCGGCTCCCTGATGGGGAGGATGGGCCACATTCCTGGGTGAGCTCCCGGGTCCCCAGGGTATCTCCCAGCCAGGAGAGAAGGCACCCCCTTTAATCAGAAGAAAGCAATCACGGTGAACAGGGCAGGATTCATATTTCTTACCGCTCTCTAGCTGGTCCCCACTAGTCCGTTTCTGCCCCTGTCAGGACCCACGGGAAGTCCCAGGGGAAAGGGAGATGAGCAATTAGAGGGGCAGACAGCTCCTCCATCCCCGGCCCCCCCCCCCCCCCCCGAACCCCGCCATCTCCCGCACGGGGATGGGCCAGGGCCTCCGGGCAGAGCCTCCTGCAGCCCCGATAGCGAAGTTACAACAAAGCCGCCTGCTTGCATGAAGGATGCTTCTCCATTTAACAGGTAATGGCCTCCTTGGCTCCTGGGCTCCGCGCAGCCCCGGCAGTGCTGGCAGTGGCTCCCTTCCTGGGAAGGCTGGTCTGTGAGGCTTTTCTTCTCTGCGTCTTTCATGTGCAAATGAGCTCATTAGCTTTAAGGCTGCTAAAGTTCCCGCGGCTCCGTTTGTCAAGGAGAAGGTTTGGATAACACGGTGTTTTTTTTCTTCTAAATGTATTATTATTGTTGCCATTATTTTTGCAGAGCTGAGGACCGGCGTGGGAAATTAGAAGTGATGACAGAGGCGGGGGGTGGGGGGGTGGGGGGGGGGAGGCAGTTGCACGTGTGAAGCTGGGGTGGCGCTGGCGCTGGAGGGTAACGGGCCCTTTGGCTTCCATGCGGTCGACGTGACACCTGGAGGGAGCCGGGAGTGGTGCATGTCTGGTTGGCAATCCTTTCTCCTGGGTTTGTTTTTGTAAAAATATTTTTATTGATGTCCGAGAGGAAGGGAGAGGGGGAGAGAGAGAGAGAGAAACATCCATGAGGAGAGAGAATCATGGATCCGCTGCCTCCTGCACGCCCCCTCCTGGGGGTCCAGCGAGCAACCCGGGCCTGTGCCCCGAACTGGAATCGAACCGTGACCTCCTGGTTCCTAAGGTGGATGCTCAAGCCCTGAGCCACACCGGCCGGGTGTGCTGGCTCACTTCTGGCCTCGGGGACCTCTCGATGGAGAGGAGACGCGGGTGGGCCGGGGGCAGCGGGAAAGGTGGTCCCGGATCCCGCCTGTCTCCTTGGTAAGCCCTCTGGATGGGGGAGAGGGGGAGGTAGCCGTGGCATGGCCGGGGGTTCTGTCCTTGTCCCCCGAGGAAGCTGTGACCGTCACTAAATGCCCTGAAGCACACAGCAGCCCTGCCAGCACAGGGCTGTGGTCCATAGTCTGGCACGGAGTCTGGCCGAGCGAGATGCTCGGTGCCCGGAGCACCGGCTGACCCTGCTGCCGCCCCGACATCTCCCGGAATAAAGCCGCCAACGGCCCGAGCGTGGCTGGCAACGCAGGGCGGGTGAGGCCGGGCCCAGGCCGATGGCCAGGGCGTTCGCCCCGCAGCCCCCAGGGCACCGGGTAAGGACTCATGTGCTGCAGAGCAGACACAGCGGCTTCATGACAACGTTTCCCCGCGAAACGCGTGGTGCTGGTTCCCACATCAGAGCCGCTCGTTAAGGAGACGCGCTGGCTGTGATGGGCCATGTTCTGGGAGGCCCTTCCGTTTCCTGTCCTTCTTTAAATTGCCGACGTGGTTCATGGGAGAGGGGGTGGTTCCCCCAAAATCTGCCAGGAAGGTGAAATGCTAGCGATTCAGGAAACCCCGCGTGTTACTGTCTTCCCAGGCGGCGGGACTTGACGGGGCGGAAAAGGGTGTTTTTGACATTTCCCTGCGTCGCCACAGCACCGGCGCCCACGTGATCACACGCAGCAAGAATCTGAATGTAAAATAAAGGACCCGAATGTGAGAATGCCTTTCTTTTTCTAAAAAAAAAAAAAAAAATACTTTTATTAATGTCAGAGAGGAAGGGAGAGAGAGAGAGAGAGAGACAGAGAGAGAGAGAGAGAGAAACATCCATGAGGAGAGAGAATCATGGATCGGCCGCCTCCTGCACGCCCCCCACTGGGGATGGAGCCCACAACTGGGGCCTGTGCCCTGATCCGGGAATCGAACCCTGACCTCCTGGTTCCTAGGTGACGCTCAACCACTGAGCCACCCTGGCCAGGCCACTCCATCGTTTTCTTCTTTTCTTTCTAGCTTTATGGAGACATCACGGACAGGTTACAGTGTCCAAGTTCAACGTACACAATGTAGCGAGTTGACACGCATGTATCCGCTGCAGAACGATTCCCACCAGGAGGCTCGTTACCGTCCTTGGCCTCACGCCGTCACACTGTGTTTGGCGATGCGGACTCCCAACATCTGCTCTCTCAGCAGCGTTCACACGCAACACGCTGGCTCACTGGTGTGCACCGCCCCCCCCCCCCCCGCCCGGGACGTCCCGGGAGGTGCGCATGGGACGACAGGAAGCTTGCACCCTTGACCCCCTTCACCCACTCCCTCACCCCACCTCCTGCCGCCGGCACCCGGCCATCTGTTCTGTTTCTAGGAGTTTGTTTTTTTCGGATTCCACAGGTAAGCGGGACAAGAAGACCTGCCACCTGCGACAACCGGGTGATCCCCTGTCTTTCCTGTTCCTCTCCTCCTTTCCGCTGCCAATGAGATCAAGTCAGGTACGTGGCTATGACGTAGGGGCAGCGTGGTATGACGTAGGGGCAGCGTGGTATGACGTAGAGCATGTGGCTATGACGCAGGGGCAGCGTGGTATGACGTAGAGCACGTGGCTATGACGTAGGATGGCGGGCATATGGCATAAGCCACGTGATTATGATGTAGGAACCGCGTGGCTATGAGGGACAGCCTGGATATGACGTAGGAGCCACGTGGCTATGATGTAGGGGCAGCGTGGATATGACGTAGGAGCCACGTGGGTATGACGTAGGAGGGCGGGGATATGACATAAGCCACGTAATTATGACGCAGGAGCCACGTGAGTATGACGTAGGAGCCACGCGGATGTGACGTAGGGGCAGCGCACATATGACGTAGGAGATGCGTAGAACTACTGACTACTTAAAACTCATACGCTCGCGTTTCTGGTGAGTGGGCTCATGAACAGCGGCCATAAAAAACGAACGAGTTTAACTGTTTTGACTTAAAACGGGGCCCGTTTCAGGGACCATGAGCCCATCCACTTGCAGCAATGTACCTCTCGGCTTTGCGAGTTTTGAGCATGAAGCACCCGGCCCGATCATCCCCGGATGGACGAATAAATGAGAAGCAGGTTTTTTAAAAGATGGGAAGTGGATATAATTAGAAAGCTATTAACTGTTTCTCCCACTCCGGCATCGGGGAGTGAGCCACGGGGGGCCTGTCCTCCAAATAATTAAATTTCCAAATTAGCTCTGTGGTTTCAGAGCGCCCCGATTTAATCATTTTGTTAAGTTGGAGTGTGTAACGGTGAATGTTGGGAGGTCTGGTTCCTGCCCCCCCTCCCCCCCCATATTTTTTGGGGGGACTTCAAAGCAGCATCCAGGAATTAGGATACCCCAGGCAGGCACCTCTCCTCGGAGGTTGCAGTATTAATACTCGGATTTGCAGGGCGGGGGTGGGGGGGTGGGGGGTGGGGGGGTGGGGGGTGGGGGGTGGGAGGGGGTGGGGATCGAGGCCCTGAGAGTCGAAGCTCCTAACAGCGCTGGGTCTGAATCCACGTCCCCGCTCCTTCTTGACCGCGTCCTGATGAATACATGCACACGCGCAGGAAGACGGGGAATGGACGTTTGACGGAGCCCCGGGCATAGATCCGCAGCCAGCAGCGTTGAGGGGCTGAGGGCAGTGTGACCCTGGACGTGTGCCCTGACCGGACTCGAACCCTGACCTCCTGGTTCATAGGTTGATGCTCAGCCCCTGAGCCCCGCGACCGGTCTGCACCACGGACCGACCGTGATGAAGCCTTTACCGGGGCTTGATGTTCACTGTCCCCGGCTCTCCCTCTGGACCTGTCTCTCCGTGGGGCCGGCTAATCCGCGTCAGGTTTTAATTACGCAGCTGTCACTCGCTCGTTAGTCCTGGCGCGGTGGGACTGGGGGGGAGCCGGCGCCGGGCCAGGAACGCTCCTGACAACGAGGGGACACCACCAGCCGGGGGTGCGGTCAGCCCTGGAGCGGGTGCGTGCAGAGCTCATGGCAATGGGAGGGGGGGGGCATCACAGGCAGACACGGACGGCCCAGTCCAAGTCCACACGGGTCCACGCTCCCATTTCTCCCAGCTTAGCAGGGCGCGTGGACTCTTAGGGCAGTCAGTGAGAGGGAGGGAGGGGGGAGGGGGAGGGAGGGGGAAGGGGGAGGGAGGGAAGGAGGGAGCAGGGAGGGAGGGAAGGAGGGAGCAGGGAGGGAGGAAAGGAAGGGGGAGGGAAAGGGGAGAGAGGGAGGGGAAAGGGGAGAGAGAGAAGGAATGGGGAGGGAGTGGGAGGGAGAGAAGGAAGGGGAGGGAGGGAGGGGGAAAGGAGAGGGAGGGAAGGAAGGGGGAGGGAGGGAGCAGGGAGGGAGGGAGGGGAAGGAGGGAGGGGGAAGGGGGAGGGAAAGGGGAGGGAGGGAAGGAAGGAGGAGGGAGTGGGAGGGAGGGGAGGAAAGGGGAGGGAGGGGTGGGGGGTAGGGAGGGGGAAAGAGGAGGGAGGGTAGGAAGGGGGAGGGAGGGAAGGAAGGGGAGGGAAGGGGAGAGAGGGGCAGGGAGGGAGAGGGGGGCCCATATGGAAGGTGGCGGGGTTCTTCCGTGCTTGGTGTTGCTGGGACAGCCCCCCTTGTGATCCAAGAAAGATGGCGCCTGCCTGGTCACAGGGCTGTCACCCTGGGGGAGTCCCGGATCTACGTCCTTGGCTGCGGGGGCCTAAGATGTGTGTGGTCCTCCTGGGGCATCAAATACGCCCTGACTGCTCACCGGAGCCCCCCACACAGGGTTCACGTGGTTCCTGCCCTCGGGGTGCAGTGCAGAGACGGGTGTGGGCCGGCGAACAGCCTCCCGTCCTCACGCCTCAGGCAGGACAGCGGGGCAGGGGCTGCTGCACCCGCACCCGCTGGGGGAGGACGCAGAGGCGCTGGACGGCGAGGAGCTTCCCAGGTCCCCCAGCCCGAGTCCCCGCCCCCAGCAGCGGGCTTGAGCCTGTGTCCCACTGCTTTGCATTCTTTTTTCTAAAAATATATTTTTATGGATTTCTGAGAGGAGGGGAGGGAGGGAGAGAGAAACATCCATGATGAGAGAGAATCACGGACCGGCTGCCTCCTGCACGGCCCCACTGGGGAGGGAGCCCGCACCCCGGGCCTGTGCCCTGACCGGAATGGAACCGTGACCTCCTGGTTCATAGGTCAATGCTCACCTGCATCCTTGCTCCGTCCTTCCTGAGGTCCCAGAGAGAGTGCTGTGGGGGGGGGGGGCACCTTCCTTCTGCTTCCTGCCCCCCCCCGGGGGGTGGGGGGGTGGGGAGTGGGGGGGCCCTCTGTGCCTCTGAGTCTGCGGGGGACGGGAGCCGTGCAGTGACGTCATGCTCCGTGGTCTCAACGGGAAGAAAGTGCCGCTGGGCGTGACGTGGCCTGTAAATCACCCCGAGCGGCTCCGAGGGCACCGACCCCCGGGGGGGGGGAGGGGCTCCCTGCGCCCGCCCTTCCTGCCGCTGCTCTCCAGGCGCTGGGGTCACCTTCCACTCCGGGATCGATGGATCGATTTATCGCCGGAAGCGCCGGGCCTTCAATTCCTGCCGCGGCCTGTGCGGGGGCTTGTCCTGGGGCGGGGGCCACGGGCTGTCCTCGGAGGGGAACCTGGGCCCCGAGGAGATGGGCTGTTAGGCCCGCTGGCATCTCTGCTGGTTCTCCTGCGAGCATTTTCTTACCCCCGCAGTGTTTCTAGAACATTCCTACCCCTGCCGTGCTTCTAGAACATTCCTACCCCTGCAGCTTCTAGAACATTCCTACCCCCGCCGTGTTTCTAGAACATTCCTACTGCTGCAGTTTCTAGAACATTCCTACCCCCGCAGTACTTCTAGAGCATTCCTTACCCCTGCCGTGTTTCTAGAACATTCCTACCCCCGCAGTGTTTCTAGAACATTCCTACCCCCGCAGTGTTTCTAGAGCATTCCTACCCCCGCAGTGCTTCTAGAGCATTCCTACCCCCGCAGTGCTTCTAGAGCATTCCTACCCCCGCAGTGTTTCTAGAACATTCCTACCCCCGCAGTGTTTCTAGAGCATCCCTACCCCCGCAGTACTTCTAGAACATTCCTACCCCCGCAGTACTTCTAGAACATTCCTTACCCCTGCCGTGTTTCTAGAACATTCCTTACCCCTGCCGTGTTTCTAGAACATTCCTACCCCCACAGTGTTTCTAGAGCATTCCTGACCCCGCCGTGTTTCTAGAACATTCCTACCCCCGCAGTGTTTCTAGAGCATTCCTGACCCCGCCGTGTTTCTAGAACATTCCTACCCCTGCAGTTTCTAGAACATTCCTACCCCTGCAGTTTCTAGAACATTCCTACCCCCGCAGTGTTTCTAGAACATTCCTGCCCCTGCCGTGTTTCTAGGCGTGGGCCGTCACCTGCTGGAAGAGCTTAGAAGGCAGGAGCAGCAAAGGCAGGCAGGGCAGCTCCCAGATGGTGTCTAGCGGAAGGCGCTGTCCACGGTGCTGACCCGCCCACGCGGGTCTCGGGAAGGAATCCCTCCGGGCTGAGTGCCATGATCGCAGCGGCTTTAGCCACCCTGGTCGGCGTCAGTCTCCGGGAATCTTGTGAATCTGATGTCGCTGGTCGGGGCTTTAGTAAATAAATTCCAACGCGGGCGATTAAACCGAGGCTGAGCGCCCCCTCCCCCCCCACACCCCCCCACCCCCCCACCCCCCCCCCGCCTGGCCAGTAGAGAAGTCAGCATCACCCATCGGCACGAAACTTCTTTCCCAAGCTGGGGAGCATTCCCCCCATTTTCTGCAAATGCGTAACATGTGGGTTTCGAACACCATCTTGTTAGCTGAAATTTCCCAAGTTGCCCCCAAAACCTACTCTGTGAGCGGTCGCCCGGATGCATTGACTCATTTTGGAGCCTGACACCCGCTCACTCTGCTCCTTGGAGACCACTCACTTCCCCTGGCGCACAGCACCCTCTCTCCTCAGCCATGTGCGGGGGGAGGAGGAGGAGGGGGGAGGAGGAGGAGGGGGGAGGAGGAGGAGGAGGAGGGAGGAGGGAGGAAGAGGAGGGAGGAGGGGGAGGAGGGGGAGGAGGAGGAGGGAGGAGGAGGGAGGAGGAGGAGGAGGGAGGAGGAAGGGGAGGAGGGAGGAGTAGGGGAAGGAGGAGGAGGGGGAGGAGGGGGAGAGGGAGGAGGAGGGAGGAAGAGGGAGGAGGAGGGGAAGGAGGAGGAGGGGGAGGAGGGGAAGGAGGAGGAGGAGGGAAAGGAGGAGGAGGAGGGGGTAGGGGGATAGGGAGGGGGACGGGGAGAAAGAGCCCTGGCCTGTGTGGCTCAGTGGATAGAGCGTCAGCCTGCGGACTGAAGGGTCCCGGGTTCGATTCCGGTCAAGGGCATGTACCTCAGTTGCAGGCTCCTCCCTGGCCTGGGCCCTGGTCGGGGCACGTGCAGGAGGCAGCCCATCGATGTGCTTCTCTCACACTGATGTTTCTTTCTGTCTCTCCCTCTCTCGTCCTCTCTCTCAAAAAAGTCAATGGGAAAATATCCTCGGGTGAGGATGAATGAGAGAGAGAGAGAGAGAGAGAAGGAGAAGGAGGAGGGAAGTCGATGTCTGTGGCCATCACTCTTCTTCCCCCCGAGAGTAACCGGGCTGTGGGGGCGTCATTACTCATCTCCGCTGCTGGAAACGGGATGGACAGAGTTGGAGAAGCCAATTCTGAGAGCAACCGTGTCCCTCCCTCCCCGGCCGGGCGCCGGCTGAGGGCCTCGAAGCCGCGCGTGCCCGTCGGGACAGGCGGCTCCAGGCCGTTCTTTTTTTAAAAAAACAAAACCGATTCTTAAAACTGCCTCGCATCCTCCTCCCCGTTCACCCATGTCCTCCGCTGGGAGAGGGAGGCCAGCTGGGAGTGACACAGGCCAGGCCGGCCTCTCCGTGCCGGGGCCTCGCGTGAAAGAGGCAGAGCAGAGCGCCCACGGAGAGGCGCTAGGTTCACGGGCTCACCGGTCACACGGTTCCATTTATACGACGCGTCCAGAGCAGGCGAGGCCGCCGAGAGAGGACCAGCGGCTGCCCGGAGCGTGTGGGGTTACGGGAGAGACTGCTGGTGACAGGGGTTCTCTGTGGGGCTCGAGGAAAATATTCAGAAATGGACTGTGACCAGGTGGTCCTGTGACTCGGGGGGACAGGTGCGAAATCGCTGAACGTTGTACTGTGATGGGGTGAACCGCACGATGTCTGTGTACACGATCCTGTATCATAAAGATGTCCTAGGCAAAGGGTCATTCCACCGAGAAGCGTTAGCGACCGACCGCGGAACGACCGGGTCATGGGTCAGCGGGAGGGTGGGGCAGCGAGCTACCAGTGGGCAGCGGAGAGCTACAGGAGGGGGCAGGGCAGCAAGCTATGAGGGGGGGGGGCAAGGGGAGGGGGGCAGGGGGAGCTACAGGAGGGTGGGGCAGTTAGCTACGGTCGAGCTACTGGTGCATGGATCCGTGCTATTAGTATCTTAATAAGAAAGATGGGCTTTGCCCTAGCCGGTTTGGCTCAGTGGATAGAGCGTCGGCCTGCGGACGGAAGGGTCCCGGGTTCGATTCCGGTCAAGGGCATGTACCTTGGTTGTGGGCACATCCCCAGTGGGAGGTGTGCAGGAGGCAGCTGATGGATGTTTCTCTCTCATCGATGTTTCTAGCTCTCTATCCCTCTCCCTTCCTCTCTGTAAAAAATCAATAAAATATATTTAAAAAAAGAAAAAAAGAAAAGAAAGATGGGCTTACACGAAAAGGAACCACGGCGTCCGGCCAAGCAAGTACAATGTTGAAGCCGTGGCTCAGATGGCTGGGTGTCGCCCCGTGTCCGGAAAGGTCGCTGTCAGGGCACATGCCCGGGTTTCAGGCTCCATCCCCAGGAAGTGGCGGGCGGGGGGCGGCGTACAGGAGGCAGCCGATCCACGTTCTGCTCTCACGTCGAAGTTCCGCTCGCCCTCTCACTTCCTCTCTCTCTCTCTCTCTCAAAATGGATACAAACATCTCACAAAACAAGGATTCAAGGAGGACCCAGAAGGCAATGCCTCGAACACAAGCTATGTCTTCCGCCCACACCAACGCTCCCCTTAAGTGTTCAGTCCGAACGAGAACGTCACGAAAGGTGGCAGAGACCACGCCTGTGCCCTGGGTCCCGGGGCGGCTCCTGTGTTTGCCACCCTCCTGACCTGGAACGGTCCACGGCGAGCAAAGACCGATGTTTTCCAGAAAAAAAAAAAAATGACACGCGAAGAGACGCTGCAAACAGGTTGACGAGGAGGTGGCACGTTCATTCTGGTTTCACAGACGGAACCTGGAGCCAAACTCATTTTATTTATTTTTTATTATTATTTTTAATATATTTTATTGATTTTTTACAGAGAAGAAGGGAGAGAGAGGGATAGAGAGTTAGAAACATTGATGAGAGAGAAACATCCATCAGCTGCCTCCTGCACACCCCCCACTGGGGATGTGCCCGCAACCAAGGTACATGCCCTTGACTGGAATCGAACCCGGGACCCTTCAGTCCGCAGGCCGACGCTCTATCCACTGAGCCACACCGGTTAGGGCTTAATATTTTTATTGATTTCTGAGAATCAAACCTGGGACCCTTCAGTCCACAGGCCGACGCTCTATCCACGGAGCCACACCGGTCAGGGCTCCAAACTCATTTTAATGACACGCTTTGCAGACCAAAACGGGACGGAAGAAAGAAAGAAAAAAAAATGTGATCGGCGTCGGTGTTCAACACGTCCGGCGGACTAAGCCGTGATTACTTCTCTGTAAATGAAAATCTCCGCCTGCAGACAGCACCTCGTGGCAATTAGGACTGGGAAGAGTAAGGATGGAATTAAAGATGCTCATCTTTTATTAATCGTATACATTTTTCATAAGGAGGCTATTTTTACTAGCTCAGGCTAGACACACACACACACACACACACACACACACACACACACCCCAACCACCACCGTTGTTTGACAAAACGGTGGAAATGACCGGCGTGTGACAATTCCACGCTGTTTCCCAAACCTCTCCGTGTGCAGGGGCTCGGGTGAGCCGAGCGCATCTGGGCGGCGCCTTCACTTCCCACCACAGACCGTCTGCGGGCGGTTGCCCGCCCCCCTCTGCCAGTGGCTCGCACGCACCTGTGACCTGTCCCCGGCTCCTGCCTGCTAACCCCTGGCTGTCCAGAGCGGGAAGCCAGCCAAGAGCCGCGGGCTCCCACCTCCAACCTACACCTCACGAGCAAAAGCTTCTCTCCCTTGGAGGCCTGGGGGACGAGAAGCCGGAGCTGGAACACTTTAGCGGACACGGGAACGCTTCCGTTACCTTTGACCTCACACGCGCGGCTGATGGCCCCACAGAGAGAAGGCCCCGAGGGGTGAAGCGAGGACTCTGCAAGGAGCCACCGCTCAGAGACGGAGCCATGACCCACGCCACGCGTATCAGACTCCGAAACCCGTTCTCTCTCCGCCACGGGCGCCGCGTCTGTTTGCGGGTTAGGAAACGGGCTTTTCCAGCCGGCACAGACTTCTTTCTGCAGCATTTGCCTCGGTTGCATGGGACGTGAAGATTCTGCCCGCTTTGTGAAATACGAATCTCTCTCTCTATAAAAGGCTAATATGCAAATTAGAGAGCGGGAGTCCCATGCCTTGCTATGACATGCGCTGACCACCAGGGGGCAGTTGGCGGGATGCTGAGGGAGCGAGGGACGGAGGAGGCTGGGAGGCTGGGAGGGCCAGGCCCAGGGACCCTTCCCTGCACGAATTTCGTGCGCGAGGCCTCTAGTACAAAATGTGCGTGGGAAACAGGCCTGGATGTGGCTCTGAGGGTGAAGCCAGGCAGAGGTCACCCACATTAGAAGGCTGACAGCTATCCCCAGGTTCCCCGGGGCTGAACGCGCCGGCCTGCAGAAGGTTCCCGGAGGGCTTATGTATGTGACGCGGCATCGGAAATACGCCTTTCCCCGTAACGATCGCAAAACCAGGCATCCCGCCCCCGTGTGTATTATAGATGGTTCCGACGCCCAATGCTCGGGACGCCTCTCCTGTCTGCTGCACTGATTTACGTTTTCTGATCAAATCTCTCTCGTGCCATTTTCATCCGAGGAGGAAAAAAAAATAAAGCACGAGGCCGCGCCGTGGGAAACGGTCCCGCGAGGGAGACTGTCCGTGTGGGTCCGGCCACCGCGGGCCGGGCTGGGCTGCCAAGGACCCCAGGTGGCCTCTGGGCGCGGCAGGCGTGGGGAACCCCGTGCGGGAGGGCACCCCAAGGGGAGTGCATAGGGGCTGCGTCTGGTTTCAGATGCCCACACTATTTGGGGGGCTCATCACCCCACCACCGTCAACTCAGGGCTCCACGTGACCCTGCTTGCTTTTCCCCGGCTCTCTCCCTCCTGCCCCCGCGCCCCTGGGCCCTTTCGTCCCGGCGACGGGAGTGCATTGCATTCAGGAGACCTGGTTCCTCTAACGCACACCCCCACTCCGTTCTCTCCAAAGCGCTGGCTCTGTCGAGAGTTTAAACCAGGCGTCCTCAAACTACGGCCCGCGGGCCACACACGGCCTGCCGAGGACATGGATCCGGCCCGCCGGGGGCCGCTGCCTGTCCTGCTTAGCAGCCGACGCGTCCCGGGGCCCGCAGTGCGCATAGGAATTTGTTCATAGTTTTTTTTTTAAACTATAGTCCGGCCCTCCAGCGGTCTGAGGGACAGTGACCTGGCCCCCTGTTTAAAACGTTTGAGGACCCCTGGAAACTGTTATGAGCCTCCCAGCTGCCTTAGACTTGTTTACTTTTTAAAAAATTGAATTTTTTTAGACAGAGCGGAAGGGAGAGGGAGAGAAAAAGAAACATCATCTATCGGCTGCCTCCCGCACGCCCCGCACTGGGGATGGAGCCCGCAACCCGGGCCTGTGCCCTGACTGGGAATCGATCGAACCCTGACCTCCTGGTTCAGAGGTCGACGCTCCACCCCTGAGCCCCACCAGCGGGGCACAGACCTGCTTACTGTTCGTGGGCTCGGCTTCTGGGTTTTCTTTGGGGGCAAGAAGCCAGACACGCCCCATCTGCTTGGCTATACACATGAGTACAGGGAAGGTGGGGACACGCACGCCTGGCGTGCTAGCCCGTGTCCTCCGGCACAGGGGTGCCGTGTGACTGCAGCCGCTCCCCCCCGGCGGTGTTCCTCGCCCCCAACCCCGGGCTCCCAGTTCTGTGGGGTTTGGGTGGCTCCCCCAGCAGGAGCCCCGGCGGCGGGTGTGGTGGAGAGAAGAACCAGCCACGGTGGAGAAGGCCAAGATCGCTCCCCCAGAGGAGACGGCGGAATTAAACATGCGTCTCCCTCCCTCGGGTGCGCAACATTCATTTAAATGTTTACTTAGCGCAAACACATGCTAATGAATTTTCCGTGAAATTAAATCAACTCATCGAACCTCCTTGCCGAGACCCGCCACGGGAGAGGAACGCCGGGAGCCACCGGTTAATTCCCGCGTCTGACTCGCGAGCCCGGGAGAAGGGTCCCTGTGAGGGATCTGCTCTCTCTCCCAGGACAGAGTCCTTTTTACGGCGTGTGGGGCGCCCTCACATTCCCAGCCGGGGGTGGGCACAGCTGGGCCACCACCCCCATCGTGCACGCGAGGGAGTGGGGAGGGGGGGAGGGAAGGCGGGCTCAGGGAAGCCAGGACCCACGGGCACCCTCAGCAGGAAGTTGAAATGACACGGGGGTGGGGTGGGGTGGGGTGGGGGGGTGCAGAGCCACCCTCGCCGCCCCCAAGTGGAAACACACCTGGGACCTGCCCATCGCCATTTGCCAACAGCTCTCAGCTCTGTTCAGAGCCTCAGAAAGTTGACCTTGCCGGGCCGGTGAGGCTCCGTGGTTGAGCATCGACCTAGGAACCAGGAGGTCACGGTTCCATTTCCGGTCAGGGCACAGGCCCGGGTGGCGGGCTGGATCCCCCGTAGGGGGCGTGCAGGAGGCAGCCGATCCGTGATTCTCTCTCATCATGGATGTTTCTCTCTCTCTCCCTCTCCCTTCCTCTCTGACATCAATTTAAAAAAAAATAAAGTTGACCTTTATCTTCTGGCTTCCGGTGGGAATTGGCCAATGGATAGCACCCACTGGACCCCGGGGAAGCGGGAGGAGAGACGTCCAGGGCGCCCCTTCCTTGCCCCCGTCTCTGATTTGGGGCCAGGACGCGGGCAAACCCAACGATGCCCTCCCAGGGCTCGACCACACACACCGGGTGGCTGTTTCGTGGAGCGGTGTGTGTCTCATGGCGTACCAGGGGGTCCTCAAACTACGGCCCGCAGGCCACACGCGGCCCGCCGAGGACATGGATCCGGCCCGCCGGGTGCCGCTGCCTGTCCTGCTTAGCAGCCGACGCGTCCCGGGCCCGCAGTGCGCATAGGAATTTGTTCATCGTTTTTTTTTTTAAACTATAGTCCGGCCCTCCAGCGGTCTGAGGGCCAGTGAACTGGCCCCCTGTTTAAAAAGTTTGAGGACCCCCGCGCCGTACACGATACGCTAGGAAAGACTCCGTCTGCATATCGAAGTCACGGGACGATGCCATTCCTCAGGGATAACTTACCCAACGTCAGACGGAACTACCGAAAACGGTTCGTTTTCACTAGTCATCTGAATCGGAGTTCTTCCCTATCTCTGTGCAAATGTCGGGTTCCTTGGCCGACCTGATGTTGTTCAGGACCGTGAGATTGCCTAGTTCAAAAAGTTAAAATTAGTGACGTCCTGTGGCGAGAGTGGGACTTCAAGAAAAACCCGTGTTCATTGATGTCAGAGAAGAAGGGAGAGGTTAGATTAAACATCCATGAGGAGAGAGAATCATGGACCGGCTGCCTCCTGCACGCCCCCTGCTGGGGACCGAGCCCCCAACCCGGACGTGTGCCCTCCGTGGGGGGAATCGAACCCTGGACCCTTCAGTCTGCGGCGGTCCGACACTCTATCCACGGAGCCACACCAGCCGGGGCTGTAGTGAGCCCTTTTCATATCTGCCCAGCAGCATAATCAGGCATCGATCCCTCTGGAACCAATCATACTTGCATTTGAGAAGAATCAACATCGGCTTCTTACGAGTTGGGTTCCCAGCGTCGTGCCTGGCCGCCCAGAGCCCGCCCTGCCTTCCCCCTCCCAACCCCGCCTGCCCCGGTTCCATGGGCTGTCTGAGTTTCCACTGTAATTTATGTCCTCTCTGGGAGGGCAGCTGATCATGCAAATGGGTCCTAATTGTGTGTTTTCCTCTCGCTGCTGCTTAATGAGGAATTAGGGAAACAATTTGGTTCACGCCTGCCGAGCGAGACCAGACCGGGTGGTGCTGGGGGAAGCTCTCTGCCTATTTTTAACCTCCGAGTGGCAGAGCAGCGCCCACGTGGGCACGGGCCGTCTCCAGGGCTCAGGGACATGGACTCTACCGGGGCATTGGGGTTCCGGAAGTGACCGGGAGGCTGGAGACGTCCGGGGACTTGGGTTGTGACCTGATGTTTCTCTCTCTCTCTCTCTCTCTCCCCCTCTCCCTTCTTCTCTGAAATCAATTAAAAAAAAAAAAAAAAAAAGAGCCCTAGCCGGTTTGGCTCAGTGGATAGAGCTTCGGCCTGCGGACTCAAGGGTCCCGGGTTCGATTCCGGTCAAGGGCATGTACCTTGGTTGCGGGCACATCCCCAGTACGGGGTGTGGAGGAGGCAGCTGATGGATGTTTCTCTCTCATCGATGTTTCTAACTCTCTATCTCTAACCCTTCCTCTCTGTAAAAAATCAATAAAATAAAAAAAGGAAATAAATAAATACATGGATAAACAAATGGAGAAAGAGACAGAGAGAGAGAGAGAGAGAGAGAGAGAGAGAGAGAGAGAGAGAGAGAGAGAGACAAGGTAGCTGGTGGGAGATACATTGTATCTGGCCGTCAACGTGCAAGAGAATTCTATGCCTGTAGCTTAGAAAAGTTTTTTTTTTTAAATATGTTTTTATTCATGTCAGAGAGGAAGGGGGAGGGAGAGAGAGAGAAACATCCATGATGAGAGAGAATCACGGATCAGCTGCCTCCCGCACGCCCCCTGCTGGGGACCGAGCGAACTGTGACCTCCTGGTTCCCAGGTTGAAGCCCCGCGGGGCTAAGTCTTGTTTCGCTCGCCAGCGCGCCCTCCAGCGCCCGGTGTGGGAATCGAGTCCCATTTCTGGGTTCCGGTTCCATCTCTTCGCTGCAAACGCAGACGTTTGTCATTTCATGCTGCCCGCGAGCTGCTCTGCAGGCACCGACAGGAGCCGCCGCCACCGGGACCAGGAACGAGGCTCCGTTCCCCGTTCCCCGGGGCTCCTGGCGCCGCCTCCCTGCTGCCTTGCGCCCGTCCTCACCTATTTCTTGCATGGAGGTGACTCCGTGTATGTTTTCTTTCCACGGCTAATGGGCTATTCGTCTGCACGCCTATCCGTTCCCTGCTTCTCTGCAATCGAGATCTTGATGTATTTACCTGGGCGCAATCATATATTTTCTCGGCGCACCTCTTTCCTATCACTCGCGGCAAATTCGCTATAAAACCCGCTCCCGACACTCCGACAAACGTCCCGCGTGACACGGGAATGTTTTATACGCGGATGTTCCTTTAAACGCTGGCGCGGCAAGTGCTTGCTGCCTCACAGGGACCGCGGGTGGGGGACACGCGCCAGCGCCGGCGGCGCACACACGGGCCTCCTGGCACCCAGACGCCTCATCTCACTTCCCGAGCGTGTGCGCAGCTTCCAGACGCAATCCACGCCCAGGCTCGGCGACCAGGAAAGCTGCCCAGGCTTCGGGTAAAAGGGGTTTCTGAGGGAGAAAATAGCTCCTTCCGGGGCCCTTACTGGTGTGTTTTGAGGATTAAGCAGAGTAACGCGGGCGCAGCTTGTAGCGCGAGGCTCCCACGGAAAATATTAGGAGCTGCCTTCGTTATGAAGTGTGCGTGCTCCTGAAAGAGGGGGAATTTCCAACTCTTTATAAGCAAAGAGGTCAGAGCTCCCACCAATCAGGGGGCACCGGCTGTGAGCTCCAACCAATCAGGGGGCACTGGCTGTGAGCTCCAACCAATTAGGGGGCACTGGCTGTGAGCTCTGACTAAAACAGTGGGCACTGGCTGTGAGCTCCAACCAATCAGAGGGCACCAGCTGAGAGCTCCAACCAATCAGTGGGCACCAGCTGTGAGCTCCAACCAATCAGGGGGCACTGGCTGTGAGCTCTGACTAATTAGTGGGCACTGGCTGTGAGCTCCAACCAATCAGGGGGCACTGGCTGTGAGCTCCAACCAATCAGAGGGCACTGGCTGTGAGCTCTGACCAAATCAGTGGGCACTGGCTGTGAGCTCCAACCAATCAGGGGGCACTGGCTGTGAGCTCTGACTAATTAGTGGGCACTGGCTGTGAGCTCCGACTAATTAGTGGGCACTGGCTGTGAGCTCCAACCAATCAGGGGGCACTGGCTGTGAGCTCTGACTAATCAGTGGGCAGTGGCTGTGAGCTCCAACCAATCAGGGGCACCAGCTGTGAGCTCCAACCAATCAGAGGCCACCAACTGTGAGCTCTGACCAAATCAGTGGCACTGGCTGTGAGCTCCAACCAATCAGTGGGCACCAGCTGTGAGCTCCAACCAATTAGGGGGCACTGGCTGTGAGCTCTGACTAATCAGTGGGACTGGCTGTGAGCTCCAACCAATCAGTGGGCACCAGCTGTGAGCTCCAACCAATCAAGGGGCACTGGCTGTGAGCTCTGACTAATCAGTGGGCACTGGCTGTGAGCTCCGACTAATTAGTGGGCACTGGCTGTGAGCTCCAACCAATCAGAGGGCACTGGCTGTGAGCTCCAACCAATCAGGGGGCACTGGCTGTGAGCTCCAACCAATCAGGGGGCACTGGCTGTGAGCTCCAACCAATTAGTGGGAACTGGCTGTGAGCTCCAACCAATCATTGGGCACCGGCTGTGAGCTCCAACCAATCAGAGAGCACTGGCTGTGAGCTCTGACCAATCAGAGGGCACCAGCTGTGAGCTCCAACCAATCAGAGGCCACCAACTGTGAGCGCCGACCAATCAGGTTCTCTCTCTGTCTAGCCCCCTCCCTCTCCCTCTCTCTAAAACTCAACGGGGGAAATATCTTCAGGTGAGAATGAACAACAACCAAACCCACACAAAACAAAGAAACCAAACACTCTGGTGAGAACGAGGGGGGGGGGGGGGATGAAGGAACAGCCAAGCTCCTGCCCGTGTGCCCACCGCCCACCTGCTGCCCTCGTCCAGGGGTGCCCTACGTGCATCCACTCGGCCCAGTCCCTCCTCATCACTGACAGAGGGGCTGCCCGCTCGTCCCCTCACCATCTCGGGGTCTCAGGGGCAAACGGTCAGTGTGCCATCCATGGGATTGGCTCAGAGACCTCAGCATGTTTTAAAGAGTAAGATGTAAGCCTGGCCGGCGTGGCTCAGTGGTGGAGCCTCGGCCTGGGAGCCAGGAGGTCACGGTTCGATTCCAGGTCAGGGCACAGGCCCGGGTTGCGGGCTTGATCCCCAGTGTGGGGTGTGCAGGAGGCAGCTGATCCATGATTCTCTCTCATCATGGAGGTTTCTCTCTCTCTCCCTCTCCCTTCCTCTCTCTGAGATCATTAAAATATATATATATATATATATATATATATATATATATATATATATTAAAAAGAGTAAGATGAGTAAGATGCGATATCATGATAAGGACTTGCATGCGATCACCTGATCAATGATCCCTGGCGGCCAGCCTGCGTGGGCCCTGGGGTTGCAGCTGAGGCCAGAGGGATGCATTTGGCTGCTGGCAGAGGCCGATGAGCTCACGGGGCCCTGGAAAGGCTCTCCGCCCGGTGACAGGGTTCTCCCAGGTTCTGGCAGGAATCTGCTTTAATGAGCAATGAAGGCTCATCCCGTAATTAAAGGCGGACACCCTCGGGGGACGTGACGGTGCCTTCATTCATTTGGAGTCTGGTGAGGGCTTCTGGGCTCCGTCCAGATTACAGAAAGAGGATCCAGGAGAGTTAGGAGGAAAGAGAAAAAAGAGAGCAACCCATCACCTCCGTTTCTCCAGAAACCCCTCTCCCTGCGAAGCACGGTGCCCTCTGGCTGAGGAGGCAGCCGCGTGCCCAGGTGAGGACAGTCCTGTTCTCTCCCCACGGGAGGCGGGGCTTGGAGAGGGAGGCAGTGACGGAGGCTGTGGGACACCTGACCGGCCGGGACACAGTCCATCCTGGGAGGACTGGGCCTCCACCCTGGGGTGTCCTCGCCGGGCTGTTCAAAGTCCCCAGGTGAGAGGCAGCCATACCCAAGCAGCTGGGCTTCTGCCGGGGAGGTGAACGGACTCCCAGAAGCAAGACCGGTTCCTGTTTGGCAGATGTCTGCAGGGGGGGGGGGGGGCATGGCCGCATCTGGCCACCGGGTGGGGCCGATGGGCTGCCGTCTTTGTTACCAGGTGGTGACTGACTGCTACAGTGTCCTGAGATGTCAGAACTAAAATGGGCCACATCCCGCCCTGGCCGGTGTGGCTCAGTAAATAGAGCGTCGGCCTGCGGACGGAAGGGTCCCGGGTTCGATTCCGGTCCAGGGCACGGACCTCGGTTGCCGGCTCCTCCCCAGCCCGAGCCCCGGTCAGGGCGCGTGCAGGAGGCAACCCATCTGTGTGTTTCTCTCTCACGTCAATGTTTCTCTCTGTCTCTCCCTCTCCCTTCCACTCGCCCTAAAAATCAATGGGAAACATCCTCGGGGGAGGACGAATAACAACAAAAAGACATAAACATGCAAACACTGTTACACCCAGGAGAGCATGTAGAAAAAGGAGTCGGCGGCGTTTTCTTTTCTTTTCTTTTTTAAAAAAATATTTTATTGATTTTTTACAGAGAGGAAGGGAGAGGGATAGAGAGCTAGACACATCGATGAGAGAGAAACATCCATCAGCTGCCTCCTGCACACCCCCCTACTGGGGATGTGCCCACAACCAAGGTACGTGCCCTTGACCGGAATCGAACCCGGGACCCTTCCGTCCGCAGGCCGACGCGCTATCCACTGAGCCACACCGGTTTCGGCAGCGTTTTCTTCAGAGAAACGTAACTGGGCTCTCCCAGGCGACCGGGTCCCCGAGAATGGCCGCCACCTGCCCTGTCACGTTCCGGGCTGTTGCCGATGGCTCCGGCCGCTGCGGTGTGAACACTGTCCTGGGTGATGCCGGCGTGGTGGCCCGACCCCCCCCCCCCCCCACGTTCGGGAACTGGTGAACCTGGAGGGTCTTGGCGCTGCTCCTCAATGAGGTCATCGTCCTCCCTGATTCCTCGGTCACCGCGGCTCACGCTGCGGATCAGGCGTTGGTCGTTCATGAAAGGCCCCAGCACAGTGACGGCGCCCGCCCCGAACGTCAGTCGACTCGAGGAAGTGCGTTTTCCGTCTCACGGGCTGCGGGGAGGGAGGGCTCTGCTTCTCCCTGTCACTCAGGCTCTGGGCGGTGTGTCTGTGACCACGCCACCCCTGGGCCTAGCGTCTCAGGGCCCCGGCGGGCCCCTTGCCTTTGGCCAGCCGAGGAGGGCGGAGAGCAGCATGAGGTTCCCGCAGGAGGATGGGAAGGGCCACACCTGGAAGTGCCATACAGGGATCTTGCTCGTATGGACTGTCACACGCCCGACTTACTGCAGTGGAGGCCGGGAGTGGAGGCTGGGAGGGGGAGGCTGGGAATGGAGGCTGGGAGGGGGAGGCTGGGAGTGGAGGCTGGGAGTGGAGGCTGAGAGTGGAGGCTGGGAGGGGGAGGTTGAGAGGGGGAGGCTGGGAGTGGAGGCAGGGAGGGGGAGACGGGGAGTGGAGGCTGGGAGTGGAGGCTGGGAGGGGGAGACGGGGAGTGGAGGCTGGGAGTGGAGGCTGGGAGGGGGAGACGGGGAGTGGAGGCTGGGAGTGGAGGCTGGAAGGGGGAGGCTGGGAGTGGAGGCTGGGAGGGGGAGGCTGGAAGTGGAGGCCAGGAGTGGAGGCTAGAAGGGGAGACTGGGAGTGGAAGCCAGGACAGGGAGGCTGGGAGTGGAGGCTGGGAGGGGGAGGCTGGGAGGGAGAGGCTGGGAGTGGAGGCAGGGAGTGGAGGCTGGGAGAGGGAGGCTGGGAGGGAGAGGCTGGGAGTGGAGACTGGGAGTGGAGGTTGGGAGTGGAGGCTGGGAGGGGGAGGCTGGGAGTGGAGGCTGGGATGGGGAGGCTGGGAGGGAGAGGCTGGGAGTGGAGGTGGGGAGTGGAGGCCAGGACGGGGAGGCTGGGAGTGGAAGCTGGGAGGAGGGAGGCTGGGAGGGAGAGGCTGGGAGTGGAGGCGGGGAATGGAGGCTTAGAAGGGGAGGCTTGGAGTTGAGGCCGGGAGTGGAGGCTGGGAGTGGAGGCAGGGAGTGGAGGCTTAGAGGGGAGGTAGAGAGGGGGTGGCACTGGGGAGCCCATCACCTGCCTTCATGCTGACTGCACACCTGTCTCAGCGGCAGTAGACAGGCGGGGGAAGGACGTGAGTCGCTCCCACATTCTTGCTGACAACGGAGTCACAGAGCATCACGCAATTTCGTCTGAGAAACCCTCAGACAACCCGCTGCAGAGTACACGCTCTTCCTTTCTCTTCCGCCCCGACGACATCTAGTCATTTCTTTATTATTCCGGACACTTTCCCGGCTTCGAGTGCTTTCTAACTGCCCATAAAATTCATGCCAATAAAATCCATAACAATTCAGCCCCGAGAGCTCATGATGGCAAAGTCAATTTCTTTCCCGCTGGTAGGGACGGTTTGTATATCAAGCTTTTATGTATTTATTTATTTTTAAATATATTTGTATTGACTTCAGAGAGGAAGGGCGAGGGGGAGAGAGAGAGAGAGAGAGAGAGAGAGAGAGAGAGAGAGAGAGAGAGAAAGAGAGAGAGAGAAACATCCATGATGAGAAAGAAACATCAATCAGCTGCCTCCTGCACACTCCCCACTGGGGATGTGCCCGCAACCAAGGTACGTGCCCTTGACTGGAATAGAACCTGGGACCCTTCGGTACACAGGCCAACGCTCTATCCACTGAGCCACACTGGCCAGGGCTCTGCCTCCCTCCTTTCTCTCCCTCCCTCCCTCCGTTCCCTTCCTTCTCCTTCTCTCCTGCCTCCTCCCTTCGGCTCTCTGTTCCTCCACATGCACCCGAGTGTTTTTTTATGAACAAAGGAGAAGGAATAAGGGATGAAAGGAAAGAGCGTCGGGTTGGCTGCATCTCAGGCGCTGCTCGCCTCTGCAGCGTTTGAGACGCTCAGCCTCACGTGTTTCACTCCCCTACGCCTTCCTCTTCCCCCAAAGCGCCCTCCCCCTTTATTGTCTTGGGCAGGGGTCCTCAGACTTTTTAAACAGGGGGCCCGTTCACGGTCCCTCAGACCGTGAGAGGGCCGGACTATAGTTTAAAAAAAAACAACGATGAGCCGAAACCGGTTTGGCTCAGTGGATAGAGCGTCGGCCTGCGGACTAAAGGGTCCCGGGTTCGATTCCAGTCAAGGGCATGTACCTCGGTTGCGGGCACATCCCCAGTAGGGGGTGTGCAGGAGGCAGCTGATGGATGTTTCTCTCTCATCCATGTTTCTAGCTCTCTCTCCCTCTCCCTTCCTCTCTGTAAAACATCAAGAAAATATATTTAAAAACAAATAAACAAACAAACAAAAAAAAAACGATGAACAAATTCCTATGCGCACTGCAGGCCCGGGACGCGTCGGCTGCTAAGCAGGACGGGCAGCGGCCCCCGGTGGGCCGCAGGTGGCCCGCGGGCCGTAGTTTGAGGACCCCTGGTCTGGGGAAGTTCCCGGGAAGCCAAACCTCGGTTTTAATTGTGCACTGATCGCTCAGCACCTCCCTCTGAGAGAGGAGTTCAGAGAAGCAGATGAGGAGCTTTGTTCATCTATGTGGACTGTGGAGGCGGGACAGGGGCCGTGTCCCCAGGATGCGGGAGGAGCCAGACACCCCGAGTGTCGCGCTGCCAGCCATCTGGGCATTTGAGTGCGTCCTCATACGGGAAGGCAACGGGCTGCTCGTGTGGATTATTATGTTTTAAACTAGAGGCCCGATGCACGAAGATTCGTGGAAGCATGGGCCTTCCTTCCCCCTGGCTGCCGGCCCCGCCTTCCCTCTGGCCGGAGCCGCCTTTCCGCCTTCCCACGCTGCCCAGAGGCCCGGAGCGGCTGGGGCGGTGCGGAACACCTGCATGGTCGCCATGGCGATGACCCAAGCCTCCCGCCCGCCCCAGCTGCTGGGTGCCTGTGTATGCAAATCAGCCCGCCATCTTTGTTGGGTTAATTTGCATACTCACTCCTGGCTGGCTGGCGGGCATCACGAAGGTACGGTCAATTTGCATCTTACTCTTTTTATTAGTGTGGACGAGAGGCCGGTTGCACGAAGAGATTCACGCCACAGGCCTTCCTTCCCTTGGCTTCCAGCACCGGTTTTCCTCCGGCACCCGGGACCCGGGCCTGCGCTCCGGCCAGAGTCTGCCTTCTTCGTCTTCGCTGCAGACTCCGGAGTCTGCAGTCTTGTCTTCGCTGGGGCACCCCGCTCCTGTAGATCCCTTTGCCCCCTCCACCCCCCACCCACCCTCCCTCTCATAGCAGGCGTCTCCTGCCCCGCCTGGCCACTCTGCGCCTGGAGCAGCTGGGCAGCCGCCATCTTTGGCTTTCTAATTAGCATACTCACTCTGATTGGCTGTGGGCGTAAGGGTCAATTTACATGTTTGTCTATTATTAGGTAAGATTAGTGTAGATTGATTTTGAGAGAGAGAGGAAGGGAGAGAGAGAGAGAGAGAGAGAGAGAGAGAGAGAGAGAGAGAGAGAGAGAGAAACATTGGTGAGAGAGTGCAACATAGACCGGTTGCCTCCAGTACGCCCCCCACCTGGCATGGAGCCCGTAACCCGGGCATGTGCCTCGACTGGGAATCGAACCCACAACCCTTCGACGCATAGGACGAGGCGTAACCAAGCGGGTCACACTGGCCAGGTCTGGGTTCTTTTATTTATTTATTTATTTATTTATTTATTTATTTATTTATTTATGCTATTGCAAGTTGTTTTATGAATGGACTGTGGGGAAAACCCTAACACAATGACACAGCCTGAAAACCGTCCCAGGTCGATGCATTTCCCTTCCCAGGGGCGGGCCCTTGCCCCTAGACCCCATCATTCGTTTTTTTTTTTTTTGGTGCTGCTCAGGATATTTTTGTTTTTAATTACAGCTGACGTTCAATATCCTATGAAGCATCTCGTGGAGGAAGTTGCCAGCCCGGCGGACTTTTTCTAGATTTTCGAAGCAGCAAGAAATGACACAGAACGCGAGATGGTGTTTGCCATTTGCGGGGGAGGAGGGGGGAGGGGAAGTCTTTCCAGTGACGTCAGGCCCCCCGGGCCGCCTCTGGCTGCCTCGCTCCCCCCCTGCCTGGCCACCCCATGAAGCTCACGGGCACCCAATCAATCGCTAAACCAGCCTTGGGTGCCAGCGGCCGCTGGTGGAGAACCCATGGGTGGTGGGCACGCAGCCAGCAGGAGCTGGCTCTCACGGCGAGGCGGGAGCATTCCAAGGTGGCGGTCGGGAGCCAAGTGTGCGCTTCTGTTCAGCTGTGTCAGGCTCTTCCCCAACTCCCCCCAGCAGGAGGCAGAGCTTGGAATGTGAGCTAATGCCGCGCCCCGTGCCAATTCCTCCCTCCCCTAAACCGCGGGGGAGGGGGCCTTCAAGGTAGACATAGCTGGGCCCTGCCGGGGCGGCTCCGTGGTTGAGCATCGACCTAGGAACCAGGAGGTCGTGAGGTCAATTCCCGGTCAAGGGCACATGCCCAGGCTGCGGGCTCCATCCCCAGGGTGGGGTGTGCAGGAGGCCGCTGGTCCAAGATGCTCACCATGGATGCTTCTGTCTCTCTCTCTCCCTCTCTGAAATCAATACAAATATATATTTAAAAAAAAAATAGCTGGTGAGTCTTTTATTCTTCCCGCTGTTATTGGGGGTGGGGGCGCTACCTCCTCACTGTCCATTCACCAGCGCATGTTGGTCGCGATACCAAAAACCGTTTGGCGGATTAATTGAGAGTCTGGCTGAGTGTGCCGACGGACCCGGCCAGCGGCTTTGCAAGAGCCCTCCTCGCAGTGAATGGTGACCAATGAAACTAATGGCGCGATAAATACCCTGCTGGCAGCTGGCGGGAAAAACCACCAGCCACAGCCTCTCTTTGCGGGGGGCGGGGGGGGGGGTGCGCAGCAGGGGGGAGGGGAGGTTTAGGTTCCGCGCTGCAAAGGAAAACACCCCCCAAGCCCGGCAGGCGTGGCTCCGTGGTTGAGCTTCGAGCTATGACCCAGGAGGTCAGGGTTCGATTCCCGGTCAGGGCACATGCCCGGGTTGCAGGCTGGATCTCCAGTAGGGGGCGTGCAGGAGGCAGCTGATCCATGATTCTCTCTCATCATGGATGTTTCTCTCCCCCCCCCCCCAACACCCCCTCTCCTCTCTGAAATCAATAAAAATTTATTTTAAAAAACCACACACACAAAACCACCAAAAGCCAAAAACCCAGGGATTGTGCCCGGCATGTTATGTAACAGAGAGCTTGTACCTACTCTCTGAGTTTCGGCCCCCCACGCCCCCCCCTCCCACCTCCCCTCCCCTCCCGCGTCAGGTGGAGGCGTAAACAATGGATGGGGCTGGCGGCTGAAACAATGTTGCCACTTCGGTCGCTTTACGCACCGAAGCCCTTTAAGGCCCCATTAGATGCTGATCCATCTTCAGTGCCTGACGTACATTGTATCGCGGCTGGGGATACATCTGTTTCCGAGGGCTGATGGCTTCCGAGCTGCGCGCACCGGGCTGGAGGGGCAGCCGCGCCGCTAGAACGCGTGCGCCTGGGTACGGAGGGCGGGGGTCCTGATGGGTCAGCCCCCCGCAGCCGTTAATGAGGCGGCTGCGGCGGGGCAGATGCTCCGGGGCCTGACATGTTCGTTGACCTGACATTCAAAGGCGGATGACGACGGAGCGACACGCGCCGGAGGAGGCCGACCCTCGCGGCACTCGCCCCGCCCCGCCGGGCCCGGCGCGCCCCCGTGAATTCACTTATTACCCTTGGAACGGGGACACATCATGGAAATGGTTCAGAAACAGAAAAAGGCCTGCAGCTTCCAGGGGAGGTGGCTCAAGGTCAGGGACGTTCTGGATTTGACAGAGAGAGAGAAAAGGACTGTTTTTTTTTCTTTTTTCTTTTTCTATTTTGAACAGTCTAACCATGGAACCGAGGTACGTGCGCTCTTGATTAGGAGTTGAACCCGAGACGCTTAGGGTGCACGGGCTGATGTTCTAACCACTGAGCAAAGCCAGCTAAGGCTGCCTAGTCTCTCTTTTTTTTTTTAAAAAAAGTATTTTTATTGATTTCAGAGAGGAAGGGAGAGAGAGAGAAACAACCATGATGAGAGAGAATCATGGACACGCTGCCTCCTGCACGCCCCACACTGGGGATGGAGCCTGCAACCCAGGCATGTGCCCCGACTGGGAATCAAACCGTGACCTCCTGGTTCATAGGTCGACGCTCAACCCCTGAGCCACACCATGGGCGCCCAAAATAATGCCTTGTGCTGGGGGAAGGGGGAGGCTTCACGTGCCCAGGATGACCTTGACGGGATCCGGTGGGCGCTGCCAGCGCGGGAGGTTGGTATTTCCACACCCCAATGTGGGAGGTCAGAGAGGAGACATGTCAGGGTCCCCCTCCCCCGCCCTGCACCTGCGTGTCCCGTGTCCACTCCATCAGCTGCCCCTGGTCAGCCAGCTCCCCCGGCAGCGGGAGGCCCGGATCCTGCCAGCAGACCCCCACGCTCCCCGCGCTGACCCCCTGCGCTGCCCGCCACCTGCTTCCGCCTGGATGGGGCTGGCGGCGCCTGCCAAGTCGTAGCGTGTTCAGGCCTCATTAGCGTCTGGATGCCATCGGAGCGGGACTGATTTACCGACGTGTCTGTGAATTCACGGATCGGTCTGCAGCCAGCAGTCGGAGGAGAAGGAGAGAGAAACGATTTCTGGGTAAGCCGTCAGCTGGACGGAAATCTGTCCATCTCAGAGCCTCAGGGACGGACCGAGGGCGTCAAGGATCCGGGGTACCAGTCTGCGGGGGCGGTGGGGGGTGGAGGTTCCTGCTCATTCACCTCCCCTAACGTCCACCCTTTGGACAGACTCTGCATCAGGGTGATGGCAACCAGGGAGAAACGACGGAGCACTTTACTTCAGATGTTTCTGCTCTCTGTTCTGGAATTTCTACTTATTTTTCCCTCTAAGGTTCCACTTCTTTCCCTTTTTTTTTTTTAAAAAAAAATATTTTATTGATTTTTTACAGAGAGGAATGGAGAGGGATAGAGAGCTAGAAACATCAATGAGAGAGAAACATCGATCAGCTGCCTCCTGCACTCCCCACACACTGGGGATCGAGCCCACAACCAGGGACTATGCAGGGGTGGGCAAACTTTTTGACTCGAGGGCCACAATGGGTTCTTTTTTTTTTTTTTTAATATATTTTATTGATATTTTACAGAGAGGAAGGGAGAGGGATAGAGAGCTAGAAACATCGATGAGAGAGAAACATCGATCAGCTGCCTCCTGCACACCTCCCACTGGGGATGTGCCCGCAACCAAGGCACATGCCCCTGACCAGAATCGAACCCGGGACCCTTCAGTCTGCAGGCCGACGCTCTATCCACTGAGCCAAACCGGTTTCGGCCACAATGGGTTCTTAAACTGGACCGGAGGGCCGGAACAAAAGCATGGATGGAGTGTTTGTGTGAACTAATATAAATTCAAAGTAAAGGAGCGGAGGGGAGAGCAAGAGAACCGGATAGAACAGCCGGATCCGGCCCGTGGGCCGTAGTTTGCCCACAGCTGGACTATGGCCTCACCGGGAATCGAACCACGACCTCCTGGTTCCTAGGTCATCGCTCAACCCCTGAGCCACGCCGGCCAGCCGTAACCACAACTCTTAAATCCCTAAGATCTAAAATACTGGCGTGACCCAGGAGTCTGTTTCTCTTGAGGTTCTCTTCCCCCCCCCCAGTCCCCCCCCCGCCCCCCTGGTCTGTGTAGCACATTGGAATTCTCTGGGGCCTTTGTTCCTTTATCATTATTCATTTGTAACGAAATGTTGGACACTTAACGCGAGACAACGTGAGGCGCTGGGTAATCTCACGTGCTCCCAGGGAGGCTGCGTCTGGGCTCTGGCGACAGGGAGAGGGCAGGCCGTCCGCCTGAACCCCGTCCCACACGGACGGGATCCGCAGCTGCTGTTCATCCTGTTCAGGCTTTATTTCTGGTCACGCTTAATCCGGAGTCGTAACCGCTACATCTTTTTTCCTTTTGTACGAAGGCCCAACTTCTGGGTAGACTCCAACACGGATTTTTGACCCTTTGGGGCCCTCATCGAAGCGTCTCTGGGAGGCAGCTGTCTGCTGGTCTCCGGGCGTCTCTCTGTGACCGTCAGGGGTCCGAGGGCGTCTCCAAGGCTGGCAGAGGCTCGCATCCTTGTTCCCTCCTCTGTGGGTGTCTACTCTGCCTCTGCCTTGGCCCACCTACTCCATCTCTCTGTCCCTAACCCCGGGCCGTGGCTGTTTTAACCATTTATCGGAAGGGCCCCCCGCAGCCGGGGCAGACATACTAGGGGTACCGGTGACTAATGCGGATTTTTCCCAATAGATGGAGTCACACACCTGCTGATATACATGCGATGTGATGTGTGTGCTATGTTGTTGTATTGCTCCTTCGGAGGACCGCTTGCTCCGATCGATGGCACACGCGCTTTCTGAGCGGCACTTCCACACGGACGAAGAAGTGGACAATGGGGTCTCTGAATGGTCTGCCTCAAAACAAGGAAAGTTCTATTGGGACGGTATCCACAAATCACCTGACAGATGGGGAAATGTCGAGCTAATGATGGGCATTACTTTGAATAAAGCACTTTTGGTGTTTCTCTTGAAATTATCGTGTTTTCTTTGATGGCAAAATCCGCATCTATTTTTTTTTAAATATATTTTATTGATATTTCACAGAGAGGAAAGGAGAGGGATAGAGAGAAACATCGATGAGAGAGAAACATCGATCAGCTGCCTCCTGCACACCTCCCATTGGGGATGTGCCCGCAACCAAGGTACATGCCCTTGACCGGAATCGAACCTGGGACCCTTCAGTCTGCAGGCCGACGCTCTATCCACTGAGCCACACCGGTTTCGGCAAAATCCACATCTTTAACCGGTATTTGGATTAGGACTATAGAAGGCACCAGCTCTGGCTGGTTTGGCTCAGTAGATAGAGCATCGGGCTGCGGACCGAAGGGTCCCGGGTTCGATTCCGGTCAAGGGCATGGTCAAGGGCATGTACCTCAGTTGCAGGCTCCTCCCCAGCCCAGGCCCTGGTCAGGGTGTGGGCAGGAGGCAACCCATCGATGTGTTTCTCTGATATCGATGTTTCTCTCTGTCTTTCCCTCTCTCTAAAAATCAATGGAAAAATATCCTCGGGTGAGGATTAAAAAAAAAAAAAAAAAAAAGAGGGAGAGAGAGAGAGAGAGAGAGAGAGAGACTTCATTTATTCCTTTTACACACCATATATTTATTGTATTTTAATAGAATTTACTTGGTAACACTGTTTTAGGTTCGCAGCAAAAGTGAGGGGAAGGTACAGAGACGTCCCTCACACCTCTGCTCCCCCACAACTCTGCCCCCCCACAACTCTGCCCCCCCCCCACAACTCTGCCCCCCACACACACACCTCTGCCCCCCCCCCCCCCCCCCAACGCACGGCCTCCCCTTCACCAAGGCCCCCACCCGGTGGGACCTTCGCTGCCACGGGGAGACTTGGTCGCCGCGCCTTCCGTGTGAAGCTGAGCCAGGAAGCGCACATCTGGCCCGTTCGCGGGGCCGTGCATCATCGTCCCCGTTTAGCTTTGTGCTTTCTTGCAGTTTTGCGGTTTGGAAAAAGCATCGCCTAATCAGGAGGTTCGGTGAGCTCAGCTGGCTCCCTCAGCTCTGTGACTTCCTGAGCGGCTGGGGGCGGGGGAGGGGGGGGGAGCGGGCGGCGGGAAGGCGGGTGAAAAGAATGGGTTGTTTTGAAATTTTGTATCAATCCGCTCACATTTCAACGTTGTTCCGGGTTCTATGAGCCGACGTCAGGAGAGAAACGCGCAAGGAATCAGCGGCTTTCTCCGTGGGCGAGCGCTTACCGCGCGGAGACATGGGCGTCTGCGGCGGAGCAGCAGGTGTGAGAGATCGGTTTTTTAAAAAAATATATGTGTTGTCAAAACCGGTTTGGCTCAGTGGACAGAGCGTCAGCCTGCGGACTGAAGGATCCCGGGTTCGATGCCGGTCAAGGGCACGTACCTTGGTTGCGGGCACATCCCCAGTAGGAGGTGTGCAAGAGGCAACTGATGGATGTTTCTCTCTCATCGATGTTTCTAGCTCTTTATCCCTCTCCCTTCCTCTCTGTAAAAAATCAATAAAATATATTAAAAAAAATAAAAATAAAAAAATATATGTGTTTATGGACGTCAGAGAGGCAGGGAGAGGGAGAGAGAGAAACATCCATGAGGAGAGAGAGTCATGGACCGGCTGCCTCCTGCACGCCCCGCACTGGGGTCCGAGCCCGCCACCAGGGCCTGTGCCCTTGACCGGGAATGGAACCATGACCTCCTGGTTCACAGGTCGATGCGCAGCCACGGAGCCACGCCGGCCGGGCCCAGGTGACGATTGTCGCTTTCGCCCAGGACACACCCACGGCGTCCACCTTCCCTGCAGGGAGGCCCTGGCCGTGTGCACAGACCGGGGGACACAGGCCCGCTCACGGCTGGTTCCAGGGCAGGTGGGTCGGCTCCCTCCGCTACTGACAGGCGAGACCACGGACGGGTCTCCTTCCTGTGAGCGTCACACTGAACATCCGCCCCTCCCCCACCCCCCACCCTCCCCACCCCCACCCCCCACCCTCCCCACCCCCGTCACCTGGTGCTGCCACGTGCACATCACCTGGGCAGTGCGGGCTCCATCAGCACCGCCTCGTCAGGGAGGGGGAGGGCCTTTCAGCAGGGCCGAGGCTGGCGGGGGACCTTCTCTCTCTCTCTTTTTTTTTTTTTTAAATATATTTTATTGATTTTTTACAGAGAGGAAGGGAGAGGGATAGAGAGTCAGAAACATCGATGAGAGAGAAACATCGATCAGCTGCCTCCTGCACACCTCCCACCGGGGATGTGCCCGCAACCAAGGTACATGCCCTTGACCGGAATCGAACCCGGGACGCTTCAGTCCGCAGGCCAACGCTCTATCCACTGAGCCACACCGGTTTCGGCAAGGCGGGGGACCTTCTCAGAAAGCCCCCCCACGCGTGAGGGCTGGGGACGGGCATGCTGGGCAGCGGGTGAGACAGCGATGGAGTGGAGATGGCTGATGAGATCTGACGTTCGCACGCAGAGCCCTGCCTCCTGGCGCTCTTTCTGTGAGGAGACGCCTCCTAAGCAGAAATCAGCATTTCCGGCCCAGGAGCGAAGGCTTGGCTGCAGGACCAGGCCCACAGCTCCCCAAAAAACCAAGAGTGAACCCCGGGACCCCACTCCTGCTCCCGGGAAGAGATCTGGACTTGGCAGCGGGCTTTTCACACCTGACCTTCAGGTAAAACAGAACGGTGCCTGCACGGACGATGTATTGTTAACCTAATAGCCACACGCACACACGTGTACTTATATGCACACGCTAGAGGCCCGTTGCACGATATTCGTGCAAGAACAGGTCTTCCTTCCCTTGGCTTCAGTCCCAGCCGCCCGGGAGCCGGCACGTCCCCGCTCCCCGGCCGCTCGGAGCCAGCAAGTCCTCGCTTCTGTCCAGAACACCACTCCAGTAGCTCGCTCCGCCGCCCCCCTTCCCCTCATAGCAGGCGTCACACCGCTCTGCCGTACCTGCGTATGCAAATTAACCTCCATCTTTGTAGGGTTAATCTGCATCCTCACTCTGATTGGCTGTGGGCGAAGCGGAGTGATGGTTAATTTGCATGTTTCTCTTTTATTAGGTAAGATGATGTCTACATACCTATCTATCAGGGTGGACCATACACACCCAAATTGGAGACGTGGTGGATGACACGTTATCCGAGTACAATTTTCCAAATGTGCTCAGTGCCTGCCTTTCCCGCCTGGCATGGCGTCCGTTCTCAGATCGCCGGCTTTGTGAGGACAAAGACCAAGCTCTGGGCTCCAGAGAATGCGCAGGGGGTACACTGAAATTTTATTCCAGGGGCCACGTCACCATTTGGTTACGTTGAGTCAAGTTGAAGGGCATGCCAAGTACATCTTTAGCCCAGCCGGCGTGGCTCAGGGGTTGAGCGTGGACCTAGGAGCCAGGAGGTCACGGTTCGATTCCCGGTCAGGGCACAGGCCGGGGTGTGGGCTCCATCCCCAGTGTGGGGGCGTGCAGGAGGCAGCCCATCCATGGTTCTCTCTCATCGTGGATGTTTCTATTTCTCCCTCTCCCTTCCTCTCTGAAATCAATTAAAAAAAGATAGGAAAAAATAACATTTTACATAAATCGGGTCCTCTTTGACCCACAGCCGGGGATTTTCCCGTGTGCTGTGCGTACACAGAAACGTTCTGTAACGGAACAAGCTGCATGTGGAGATGCAGGCCCGGGGGTTGAGTGTGACGGTGCCCTACAGACAGCGGGCTTTTCCTGGATCCGGTGGGTGCTCCTTCCTCCACCCCGTTTATTTTTTAAAAAAATATATTTTATTGATTTTTTTTACAGAGAGGAAGGGAGAGAGATAGAGAGTTAGAAACATCGATGAGAGAGAAACATCCATCAGCTGCCTCCTGCATACCTTCCACTGGGGATGTGCCCGCAACCCAGGTACATGCCCTTGACCGGAATCGAACCCGGGACCCTTCCGTCCGCAGGCTGACGCTCTATCCACGGAGCCACACCGGTTAGGGCCTCCGCCCCGTTTTCATAAAGGACTAGACCCGTGGTCGGCAAACTGCGGCTCGCGAGCCACAGGCGGCTCTTTGGGCCCCTGGAGTGTGGCTCTTCCACAAAATACCACGGCCTGGGCGCGTCTATGTTGGAGAAGTGGCGTTAGAAGAAGTTTCAGTTTAAAAAATGTGGCTCTCCAAAGAAATGTCCATCGTTGTCCTGTTGATATTTGGCTCTGTGGACGGATGAGTTTGCCGACCCCTGGACTAGACTCTCTAGTCCCTAGAGAGAACACGGAGTCGCCGTTTGGGGTTTTAGTGGCTCACCTCCCTGTTCCTCGAAGGTGCGGGGGGTCCCCTGATGCCCTTTCACCCTTGGGGCCGACACACGTCACCCCCCATCAGAAACAAAAGCCTCCCTCCACAGAGGAGGCTTCAGAGGCAGGTGGCCCCGGGCCAGGTCTCACGCATTTTAATTTTTCATGGAGAAGCAATCTCTTTCATTGCAATTTAATTTATTTGACCTAACAAATCCTCATTCACGGGTTCTGCTGATACATTCAACAGACTTTATAAATCATTCATCGCGATCCAGCTCGTCATAAATTCACTCCGCCTTTGGAATCGGGCCCGGGAGCTAATTCTGTATTGCTACTTGCGGGCGATCCATAATTCATAATCACTGTTTCCTTCCCGGGGCGGCAGGTATTAGATTCTGTAAAATGGCAAAGTGTGCTGAGGGAGCGTGCGTGTGCATGCGCGCACACACACACACACACACACACACTCCTAAAAAACCCCACACAACAAAAATCCAGGTATTCTCCAAGGTCAGAGGACTGCCAGCAGCTCTCTCTCTCTCTCTCTCTCGCTAAAATGAATTTTTATTGATGTCAGAGAGAAAGGGAGAGGGAGAGAGAGAGAAACATCCATGAGGAGAGAGAATCATAGATCGGCTGCCTCCTGCACGCCCCCTACTGGGGATGGAGCCCACAACCTGGGCCTGTGCCCTGACTGGGAATTGAACTGTGACCTCCTGGTTCCTAGGTGGATGCTCAGCCACTGAGCCACACCAGCTGGGCCCAGCAGCTGTTTTAAAGATACGTTAGGGAGAAAAAAAAAAAACAAAAAACAACTTTTGGAAAGAGATAGAGAGAAAAAGAATCTGTATCAGAATAACAGGAAACAGCAGGGAAAATTCCCATTGCTTATTTCAGCAAAAAAAAAAAAAAAAAAAAAAAAAAAAATGATGTTCAAGTTTTATGGTAGTCGGTGGCCTGTGACCTAGAATAACTTTTTTGTTGTCCAACATTGAAATTTATCTCCGATGTTCAGATAGGTAAATTGAAAGCCCTGGGAATTCTCAGCGCCATCAATTTCCGGCGCGGCTTTGAAATGAATGGGGGTTGCGCCGGCTCCGTCCTTCCCGTCTGGCCCGCCTGTTATTTACGGAGCGCGGCGTGGAGGGTAGCGGCAGCGGGGCGGGTTCGAGGCCGAGGGAAGCCGTCTATGTGATCCCAGTCGGGCACGTGCCCTCCTTGAAAATGCGTGGGAAACGCCTTTACACATGGAGACACTTATTCAGGCCTCAGAGACTACGGCGGCGTCTCCTCGTCAAAAACGGGACCCTGAGCCCGCCATGCCTCCGTAGAGGGTGGATGCCCTGTGGACGGCGGGGGGGGGGGGGGGGGTGTCCTCTCCTCTCGGAAGCCTGCTGCCCCGCAATTGAGAGCTTCCTGGACACAGAAAGAGGCGGGACTTCCCACCGGATACGCTCCCTGGGGGGCCTTTGGAAACAATGTTTTAAAAGGTGTAACAATGTTACCAGCCCAGGGCCGGCCATCTTCCCAGCCCGGCTCACCCTGCTGAGCCCTGTGACAGGCGCAGCTGCTGCCGATGGTGATTTTATGTGAAGTGAGCTGCTCGCGGGGAATGAGAGCACAGGGCAGGTGCCCTTCCACCTTGCGGCAGGGGCGGGGCGGGGGGGGGGTGTGGTTGGTTGGCACCTGATGCTGCGTTGCCCAATTGGTGGTATTTTTGCATAGAGTGGCCCTCCGTGCAAATCACTCCTTCTGGGACTTGCTGCTGCCCCCCCCCTGCCCTCCCCAAGGGGCCTCAATGCGAGGGGCCTCGCTGTGAGTGTCTCACTCTGTAGGAACGAAACAATGTCCAGGGCTATATCTTTTATTTTTATTAGGAAAACGTTTGTATTGATTTCAGAGAGAAAGGCAGAGGGAGGGAGAGAGAAACATCAATGATGGGGGAGGGTCGCTCATCGGCTGCCTCCTGCAGGCCCCACACTGGGGATGAAGCCCCCCAGACTGGGTATGTGCCCTGATGGGGGAATTGAACCCTGACCTCCTGGTTCATAGGTCGCTGCTCAACCCCTGAGCCACGAGGGCGGAGCCCAGGTCTGTAACCTTCATTCCACACCTAAAGCTGCTGAGAGAAACAGCACCCATTTCCCCGCCCGGACTTCCAGCTCCACGTGTGGACGGATATTGTGTCCGTGGGCCGGGCTTCACGCCAGCGGCCCGCCTGCCGCCGCTGGGCATCCAGGACCCTGTTTGTCGCAAAAAGGCGGGGCGGGGCTGTGGGAAAGGTGGCGGAGTGAGTCGGGCGGGACCTAGGCCCGGCGCTGCGACCAGTGTCAGACGGCTCGGCAAAGGCTGGGCAGCGAGCAGGAGGGCTTTGGTCTGGAGACACGGGAGCTGCGGCAACCAGCTGCGAGCAGGTGCCTGGCGCCTTCAGGTGGGAGAAGGGCGATGACGTCACACTTTGTAAGAGAAGAGGCGGGGCTCTACCATCGCCTTTCTGTGAACCTGAGTACAGACACCTGCGGGAGAGTGCCATCCTGCCCGGGGCACCTGGGCCTGGGCCCGCCTCACTGGGGGGGGGGGCACCTGGGCCTGGGCCCGCCTCACTGGGGTGGGGGCACCTGGGCCTGGGCCCGCCTCACTGGGGGGGGGCACCTGGGCCCGCCTCACTCGGGGGGGCGTCACCTGGGCCCGCCTCACTGGGGGGGGGCACCTGGGCCCGCCTCACTGGGGGTGCAGGGGGGGGGGAGGGCACGCCCAGCTTGCAGACGTCCTGGCGGAGCCGCTCTCAGCAGCGGCTGGGGTGCCCCCCGCGCCCTCACCACCATCTGTGGGTGTCACAGGCCAGGAGCACCTGCCTCTCTCGGACTCCAACGTCTCAAACCCGCGGAAGCACCGACCGGGAGCCGCGCAGGAGGAAGGAGGGGGCGTGAGGACGAAGAGAAAAGGCGGGAAGGGCCAGGGAGGTGCTCCCTGAACAGCCGCCTGAGACGCAGGAGCGTGTGTGAGCCGGCGGCTCCCTAACCACCGAGCACCGGCTCTGCGGGGAGCGGAGCGAAGGAACGCGCCGTCCCCGCCTCGAGCTGTCCCAGCCTCGCCGTCCCAGGGTGCGTTGCAGCCACGCCGCCGCCGCCTCCGCGCATCTCACCATGTCAGCAAGGAGCGCTCCTGGGCTGTGAATTTACTTGGGTCGGTGGCTCCCGATCAACAGGCGTGTTCTGAGCGGACACACCTGCGCGCCGCTTCCAGAGACAATTAAAAACGAGTTGCTTTCCGCGCACCCGAGGACCGGGAGGAGGTCTCCCCTGGGAGACGTTTATAGCGGGGCGGCAACCCTGTGGGGGCTGGTCCCAAATTCGGTTCTTTAAAAAAATATATATATGTATTTATTGATTTCAGAGAGGAAGGGAGGGAGAGAGAGAAACATCAGGGATGAGAGAGAGCCATGGACCGGCTGCCTCCTGCACGCCCCCCCCCCCCCCCCCCCCCGGATGGAGCCTGCAACTGGGGCCTGTGCCCTGACCAGAATCGAACCGGGACCTGCTGGTTCCTAGGTCCACGCGGAACCGCGGGGCTGGCTGCTCCTCACCCCACACTGAAGCAGGCCCTGGAATTGTCTGCCTCCCCATGACCTCCCCATGACCTCCCCATGACCTCCCCATGACCTCCCCAGGCCCCCAGCGAAGGGATGCAGGCCTCAGGAGCAGAGCCCTGGAATTGTCTGAGGAACCAGATGGTGAGGTGGTTCTGTGTGCGCACGCGCATCTTCCTGGGGACCGCGCCCACTGACGTCATCAGCTCCGCTCAGCCGGACCCTGACCCTCCCGCGCTGGGAGGCCCTCCTTCTTAGGCTGAGCCCGGCCAGGGTGCCTCCGGGGAGGGCGCTGCGTACCCCGAGGCTGGTTCACACCCCAGCTCCACAGTCTGGCTGCGTGACTCATCTAGAGGCCTCGCCTCCGGGCCTCAGTTTCCCCAACTGTCAAATGGGTCCGCTGAGTCTCCTAACAGACGCCCGGACGTTATTCGAGCCCGGGCTGAAGGGCTCATCCTCATGAGCCTGCGCCTTGTCAGCAGAGCTGACCCGCGTGGCCATGGCGCTGCACAGCAGGCGTCTAAACTGTGAACTGAGCCCGGCCCGGGTGGCTCAGGGGTTTGAGCGTCGACCTAGGAACCAGGAGGTCCCGGTTGATTCCAGTTCAGGGCACCTGCCCGGGGTTGTGGGCTCGACCCCCAGTGGGGGGCGTGCAGGAGGCAGCCGATCCATGGTTCTCTCTCCTCATGGATGTTTTTCTCTCTCTCCCTTCCCCTCTAACATCAACAAAAATACAAACTGTGAACTGGGCGCCAACACATCCGAGGGTCCCCCACAGCCTACATGTCTGCAGGAGACACAAGGCACAGGGGCGGCGGCTGACCCTCCCCCCCAACCCCCCAGACCCATTCCCAGGCCTGAGACCCCCAGGAACCCCGACCCTGGCCCTGAGCGGGGCCTGGACGCAGAAGCAGGGTGTTTGCTGAGCGAGGGGAGCTGGGAGGCTCGCTCCGCTCGTCCCACATTCCTCCGCCGTCTGTGGAAAGGATCCCGGAATGCTCGTTCTTAATTAGAGAGGCAGAAGCAGGGACGAACAAAAGCCCTAATTCACAACGAAATCGCAGCGATGCTGACGGGAACAAAGGGCGGGGATTGCGCCACGGCTACCCAGCAGGACCGACAATAAAAGTCCGAATTAGGACGGACAATAAAAGTCCAAATTAAGACGGATAATAAAAGTCCGAATCACCAGCATAAAGGAGGAGGGCATTGGGCAACCACACCCGACTGCCTGGGCCCGTTCGTAGCCGCCTGGGTGCGTGGAGGGAAGGCGAGTCAAACCCCAAAGAGAGCAGCCGTGCTTTTGGGGGGGGGGGGGCTGTTGGCCAGGCGCTGCCACGGAGCAGGGAGGAGCCGCCACCACCTCTCCAGCACCTCTGCTTCTCCCTCTAAATACACGGGGGTCAGCGTGCGAGTCCTTTGGGGGCCCGGGGGCCCACGGCAGACAAGGCCCTGTCACCACAAGTCAGTGCAGAGACATTCATGAGCCCACGGCCTCCTCATGGTCACCGGTGGGGCCCCCACGACACCCTTATCCCCCCCACCTGTGCCTCCCACATCCTCCCCCTGCGCCCCGCGCACACGCAGGGGGGAGGGCAGCCGGCAGCCTCCGGGCTAAACGTGTTGGGAGCTCTTTCCAATGGGTGACTCGCCAGCAGTGACAAGTCAATCATCTTTTTTTTTTTTTTTTTTCCTATTTCAGAGAGGACGGGAGAGGGAGAAAGAGAAACATCCATGATGAGAGAGGATCCTGGACCGGCTGCCTCCCGCATGCCCCCCCACTGGGGATGGAGCCCGCCACCCGGGCCTGTGCCCTGACGGGGAATCAAACCCTGACCCCCGGGTTGCTAGGCGTCCACTTCCTGGTGCGATGAACGCGGACACAGTGGACTGATGTTTCCTGAAGCCCCACTGAGGCCAGTCCCTTCGGCCTGCCTGTCCGTGTCTCCGTTTCCTGGGCTGTACATCAGGTGACACGGGCGCCAGCCTGGTGGGTGCTGGCGGGCCGGCCGCCGCCGCCGTGTACACGGAACAAGGAGGACAGAGTGGCTCGGAGGCACGCTGCCGCGGCCGCTGGGACGGCTCAGGGCAGTAGCCCTGGGGACAGGGATGGAGGTGAGACGTGGACCCTGCCCTCAGGGACAAGCGTGTCAACACACACAGGACCTAGAGTGCTGCGTCCCTGATACGCATGTCCACGTGGAGGGCAGACACACAGGGGCGAGGACGGGGGTGTGTGTGCAGACCTGCGGGAAGGAGGTGGCTGCACTTGGGGGGGGGGGCAGGGACCATGGGAGGTTGGCCGGCACGGGAAGTTGGCTGTGGGAGCACACTGACCACCAGGGGACAGCTCCTGCGTTGAGCATCTGCCCCCTGGTGGTCAGTTTGCGTCATAGCGGCTGGCCGGTCGTAGAACGGTCGTAATGGAAGCCTTCTGAGAACTGCCAGGTGCCTCGGTGACCGCCAGGGACATTAGGAGCCTTGGCTGGCAGCTCCAGCCGATCCCCCATCTCTCCTTCAGTCCTGGTCTCTGGGTGGATGGAGATGAGGGTCAGGCAGAGGAAGAGGAGGATGGACAAATACGGGGAGAGGGGGTATCGGTTTCAAGAGGTAAGAAGAACCGGCCGCCTTAAATGAACTCAGAGGCAGCGGCAGACAGAGAGAGGATGGTTGTGTGACCCACCGAGGACCGACATGAGGATAGAGACGTCTGGCGAGAAGCCGACGGAGAGGCCGAGGGCTGGTGAGACGCCACAGGGGGCAGCCCGCCTGAGAACGGCGGGCGGAAAGACGGACAGAGGGAGCCAGAAAGACGGGGCGCAGAAACAAGATAACCCCGTCTTTACCCTTCGCAAGCGAACCCATTGGGATGTCTGCACGTGCCCCCCTCTGATAAATTATTCATCGTTTTCTCTTCCTAGGCGGGCCTCTTTAAGGATTAATAGATCAAGAGAATGCTGTGCTCAATTATTACAATCCCAAGTCATTCTGACGTGCCACCCCAGTACTGATGATTAGTATTTCAAGACTCGGATCCGAATGAATGGAAGTGCTGGATAGAGATCTGTTTTTGTCTTCACAGCTGTCGGATATTAAATCCAACTGCATCACTTCCTTGCCTGAGCCTCTGAGCATGTGCGCAGGCTTGTTTTTCTGGGGGGGGGGGGTTGGGGGGGGCGACCTTTATCTTGCTAGAGAAACACACTCGCAAAGAAAAGCCTTTGGATCTTTCCTCTGTTTAGAGAAGAGTCCGCTCTTTCTCTTCAGCTCAATGCTGTAACTGTCTTGGAGAAATTAATAAATAGATTTTCTCTTTTTTGTTTGTTTGTTTTTAAAAAATATGTTTTATTGATTTTTTTTTTTTTTTACAGAGAGGAAGGGGGAGGGATAGAGAGCCAGAAACATCGATGAGAGAGAAACATCGATCAGCGGCCTCCTGCACGCCCCCTACTGGGGATGTGCCAGCAACCAAGGTACATGCCCTGGACCGGAATCGAACCTGGGACCCTCACTCCGCAGGCCGATGCTCTATCCACTGAGCCAAACTAGCCAGGGCTAGATTTTCTCTTTTTACAACAAACTCAAATTGCAAATTAATCCATCATCTGTTTTCTTGTCTTTGTAATATGTTTCATTGATTTTCCACAGAGAAGAAGGGAGAGGGAGAGGGAGAAACATGGATGAGAGAGAAACACCGATCAGCTGCCTCCTGCACACCCCCTACTGGGGATGTGCCCGCAACCAAGGTACATGCCCTTGACCGGAATCGAACCTGGGACCCTTCAGTCCGCAGGCCGCCGCTCTATCCACTGAGCCACACCGGTTCAGGGCCGTCACCTGTTTTCTTAATCCCTTACCTGAATCCCGCTCTTCTTTGACCTCTGACGAGATGACTTCTCACCAGACCCCTCTGGGGCTCAGCGGTGCTGCGTTGTGCCGATGGCCAGCCGTGCTGCCGCCAGAATGGTCAAGACCCACAGCAAGGCCACGGGCAGCCTCACGCCGCCCTCAGCGCAACCTCAGACCCGAGGTCCCCCCTCTCTCCACTTCTACGGAGAAAGCACCCGGTCGCCCGTCAGGGACCCAGTGGCTGCGTCAGGCTGAGCTTCCGATGCACCTGCGTTTTCACCAGGAGGTCCTCCCGTCATCCTGGCGAGCGATGCCGGGGGAGGGCTCGGGGACTGGCAACGTAGGCAGAGTCAAGCGCTGGGTTCTGGGTGTATTTTGGAGCTCAGAGGCACGGCGACCTGCTGATGGGCTGGATGTCGTTGTTACCAATGGGGAGGCGGCATGACGGCTCCTTAGATGTTTCATCCAAGCCACCGGGGGGACGGTGGTGCCATCCGCCCAGACGGGGAAACCCTCTGTGCCACACGGAGAATGGGATTCGAAGGGCCTGCCGAACCCCCGGATGACTCACCGCGTAGCAAACCCTTTTAGGTTACATTTCCCTCACCAACGGCGGCAGGAGGGCCCAGGACCGGGAACCCCACTCTCTCAGGCGTTCTCAGGGTTACCGACGGCGCCCTTTGACCTGGAGCTCCCAGCGGTATCACGGCTTAATCACTCGCGAACTGGGAGCATAAAACGGCTTAATCCTCGGGCGGTGGAAGGAGACGGGTGAGACACGATGGCCTCTGTCCAAACGGCTGTCTCACAGCTAATTGCTCCAGAGGCACCCGCTGCTCTCATGCTAACGGGGGTCAGCGTGTCCTGCCTGGGCGGTGACATCGGACAGCTGCACCCCTCAAATCAGCGACGGTCTCCTGCCAGAGGCCACGGCCATCTTCACAGGTGACGCTTCGCCCGGTGACTCCCATCTCGGGTGGGAAGGGGGAGAGCTGGGACGCGGGAGAGGCGGGCTGTTAGGTCCTGTCCGCCTCTGCCTGGCTGGGCATCCTAAGCACATTCTCTCCGGGTCTGGGGAGCAAGTGAAGGCCCGGGAGAAGGTCACCCCGTGCCTCAGTTTCCCTTGGAGACTGGCGAGACGATCTCCAATGTCACCAAGCCGGTCAGGCACCGTCTGTGGGCTTCCGGTTATGGACACGTCGAGCTGGGTGCGCGTCGACCTACGAACCAGGAGGTCACGGTTCAATTCCGGGTCAGGGCACATGCCCCAGTTGCGGGCTCCATCCCTGGTGTGGGGCGCGCAGGAGGCAGCCGATCTATGATTCTCATCATTGATTTTTTCTTTCTTTCTTTTTTTAAAAAAATATATTTTATTGCCGAAACCGGTTTGGCTCAGTGGATAGAGCGTCGGCCTGCGGACTGAAGGGTCCTGGGTTCGATTCCGGTCAAGGGTACGTACCTTGGTTGCGGGCACATCCCCAGTGGGGGGTGTGCAGGAGGCAGCTGATCGATGTTTCTCTCTCATCGATGTTTCTAACTCTCTATCCCTCTCCCTCTCTGTAAAATATCAATAAAATATATTAAAAAAATAAAAATATATATTTTATTGATATTTTTACAGAGAGAAAGGGAGAGGGAGAGAGAGTTAGAAACATCGATGAGAGAGAAACATCCATCAGCTGCCTCCTGCACACTCCCTACTGGGGATGTGCCCGCAACCAAGGTACGTGCCCTTGACCGGAACCGAACTTGGGACCCTTCGGTCCGCAGGCCGACGCTCTATCCACGGAGCCACACCGGTCAGGGCTCATCATTGATTTTTCCATCTTCTCTCCCTCCCGTTCCCCTCTGAAATCCATAAAAATTATATTTAAAATTAAGAAAGGGAGTCCATGGCGCTGGCTGAAATCGTGCCACGAAAGAGACAGAGGGGGTGTGGGGAGGGTGCGGGCCGACGTGGAGGTGGCAGCTACCCAGGATGTCCCCGAATGTCCCCCCTTTCCTCGTTAACGTGGATGCGAGGCCGCCTGGACCCGGCTCTCGTTTATACCGGTCGGACTCCGGTAAAACGGGTTTCGTTACACGTCATTTCGCCACTGTCCCGGGAACCTATCGGATCGCGACGTGACGCGATTTCCTGACATCATGGTTCCACGCCCTGACGTTATCTGTACAAGCTCCCCCCCCACCCCCCACCCCTCCCCCCCACCTTACCAGGGTACTCGGAACATCAACATCTCTTACCGTCAGCTAACGTCTGCTGGTTTGTTTTCCCAAAGACAACATCTCTGTTTGGGATCCCTTGTCTTTTGTGTATAAATCCGAAGGCATGTTCACGCTCACACAAATAAATACAGCTCCCCGTCCTAGGATTTCGTGGTCACATGACGTCCATCTGCTGTCTGTGTATCCAGCCAGCCAGCCAGCCGCTCGGCTCTGCGTATTGGCGGATGGGGAACAGCAAGAACAACGACTCCCTCACATCACTCATCCTTCCACTGGGAGGTGAGGGGTTTGGGCTTGTCCCTTACGTTGAACATGTGGATAATGAACTAGAGGCCTGGGGCACGCGATTCAGGCACTCGGGGGGGGGGGGGGGTCCCTCAGCCCGGCCTGCACCCTCTCGCAGTCCAGGAGCTCTTGGGGGATGTCCGACGGACGGCTTAGGCCTGCTCCTCTGCACTCCTGCGTTGAGCGTCTGCCCCCTGGTGGTCAGTGCGCGTCATAGCGACCGGTGGTTCGGCCGTGTGGTCGATTTGCATAGTACCTTTTTATTATATGGGATAGGTTTTGTTTTAAATGAAAACGATAAAGCCTTGAAGGAAAGAAAGAAAAAAAAAAGCCACACACAGGCGCCCATCCAGATGCAGGGCAGGCAGGGGTGTTGGCTGGGGGAGGCCACACCTTTCCAAGCGGCCAGGGGCCAGGGGCCAGGGGCAGGTGCTGTGGGGAGCGCTGGGCGGAGCTGCAGGACGGAGCCTCCGTTCCTCACGCTTGGGGGAATCGGGAACCCCAGGTCAATAAAGGGCTTGATGTGTCTTGATGGGCCGTCGGTGAACTGGGGACAGGACGGGCCAGGGGCAGGTGTCCAGGGAGACTTTTGGGGGAGGGGAGCGCAGGGCACGTGTGGCCTGCACGCTGGTCTGTGATCGCCATCTAGTGGGCGCCCAGGGAATAAGGAATAAAGTGTGGCATGTTCATAAAAAAAAATAATAATAAATAACCATCCACTTGTGGACGGAAGGGTCCCAGGTTCGATTCCGGTCAAGGGCATGTACCTTGGTTGCGGGCACATCCCCAGTAGGGGGTGTGCAGGAGGCAGCTGATGGATGTTTCTCTCTCATCGATGTTTCTAACTCTCTATCCCTCTCCCTTCCTTCCTGTAAAAAATCAATTAAAAAAAATTTAAAAAAAGTTGTTTCTTGTAGGAATCCCTCCCATGTAGTCCCATAATAATAATAATAATAATAATAATAATAATAATAATAAAATAACCATCCAGGCGTTCAACGATTTCATGGCCGCGATGCCTTTCATGACCGAATTCACCTTAAAACATAAGACCAAGCGGGGAGAGGCCAGTTAAAGGTGGTAAGCAATAAATGCTTTTTATAAAAACGTTACCAATGCACGCACCAAGTGGGTGTCGCGTTTATTACAGAGCCGTGCCCACACAGAGAGCTGTGAAAGCCTCCCCGGGAATCGCCATGCGTATCTCGGGGAAGAGAGAGAAAGGGATCAGGAGGGAAAGGGGCGCGTGAGGGCTCGCCCTCAGCCTGAGCCATTTCCTTTAAAGTCTCGGAGGAAATAGGCCGAAACGTCTCGAGTCCGCCCGTCGGGGGCTGGGCCCATGGGTGTCGGCGGATGACCCCCCCCTTCTCCCCCCCGCCCCGGCCCGTTTCTGGAACCTGCCGGGTTATTTTAATTGGAAGCTCACGTGACCACGTCTCTCTTAGCAGATGCTGCTTTTCTTTTCGTCCAAAGTACATTTTTTTTTTGCGGCGTCAATGCTCCGAGAAACGTCCCATCTGACCCTTCCGTTATCTCCCAAGCCGCGGCCCAACCTCCTGTCCTACTTTCCATCCACGGGAGATCCATCTCGAATTTTCTTCCTCCCTCATTTGCTTGTTCTTTCTTTCTTTCTTTTTTTTTTAAAAAAAAGTAACGTTTACCTTGCAGACGAGCGTGAGTGACCTTATTTTTGCTTGGCCGACAGTTTCCCGGAGCGGAAAACAATAAATCTCGGTAATGAACCAACACTGTGGGTCCGTCCGCCTTCTCAGCTGCCAAAGCCCCGGCCATTTCTCCCGTTAACGACTCCCTCTCCCGTCCGGCTCCGTGGAGTTTATCGACGGCGGCGGCACCCCCCCACCGGCCCCCCCACCCCACCCCACCCCCGCCGGCCCCACACAGCCCAGCCCGGCCGTCACTGCTCTCCTCTCTGCCTCGGCGTCTGACAGCGCCCCCAGAAAGCCATGACTCAGAGAGGGTTTCCCACACGCGGCCTGCATGCGGTTTCGAGAAGTCCTCCCTCCTTCCTCCCTCCCTTGTCTCGGCCTCGATAAGAACAGTGCCCAGAGCGACCTGTACGGACCCCTTTTCTATCCCGATCTCCCCCCAGGTAGAGGGGACATCCCTGTCTGGGTGACTTAAGAATTAACGTGGGCCCGGCCGGCGTGGCTCAGGGGGTTGAGCGTCCACCTAGGAACCAGGAGGTCACGGCTCGACTCCAGGTCAAGGGCACGTGCCCGGGGTTTGTGGGCCCGATCCCCAGTGTGTGTGT
>NC_137779.1:30935111-31133403 GCF_963455305.1 Plecotus auritus
GGAGAGGGAGGGGGGAGAGAGAGAGAGAGAGAGACATCAATCAGTTGCCTCTCCACTGGGGATCAAACCCGAAACCTGGGCATGTGCCCTGACTGGGAATCAAACCCACCCACCACCTTCTCGTATAAGGGACGACATGCTAACCAGCTGAGCCACACCGGCCAGGGCAGGAGTGGAACTTGTGTTTTAAAATTGCATTTTCTGCCCCGGCCCATGTGGCTCCGTGGATAGAGCAGTCGGCCTGCAGACCGAAGCGTCCTGGGTTCGATTCCCGTTCAGGGCACAGGCCTGGGTTCTGGGCTCCGTCCCCAGTGGGGGGCATGCAGGAGGCAGCCGGTCCATGATTCTCTCTCATCATGGATGTTTCTCTCTCTCCCTCTCCCTCTCCCTCTCCTTCCTCTCTGAAGTCAATAAAAACACATTTCAAATAAATAAATAAAACCGCATGTGGGTGGGGGAGGCGCATTGCTCTGCGGGGCGATTTCTGTTTTAAGGCTTGACCTCAGCAGTGTCCCCCCTGGCCTGCCTTGAGGACAGCCACAGGAGCAGTTAGCTCTTTAGAGAGAGAGAGAGAGAGAGAGAGAGAGAGAGAGAGAGAGAGAGAGAGAGAGAGAGAGAGAGAGAGATTGACCAGGGCTGCGAGAGATAGCAGAGTCATGGTGTGTTCAACGAAGCTTTCAGGCGAAGACTCAATTCTCTCCGGACCCCCAAACAGTGAACGCCCATCCGATGGGGGTTTGAGGATGGAGAAGGTTTGTGAAGTGCGGGTTGGTAACCTGCCCGCATCCCCCGATAAGAGAGCCCGCCTTGGCGTCCGGGAGGCACTCAACATTCTCCTAAGAAGAACGGATGGTAATGGTGCGTGTTTGCGTCTCTCGATGTGTATTTCAGGCCCCACCGCTCCCCGCTTTTAAGACAAGACTCTCCTGATAGATGTCCCTCTTCCCCCCCGAGGGGCGTCCCACGTCTGCCCTACGAAACCAGCGCTCCCTGCACGGCATCGCCGTCGTCGTCGTCTGGTCTTGGGGAACCCGTGGCCGCGAATTCACGGGGAAATGAACAGAGAGGACGACCCGGTTCCACGCCGGCAGAGACCCTGAAATCTCAACGCTGCCTTGTCCGGAAAGGAAACTTCTAGCCCTAGCCGGTGTGGCTCAGTGGACAGACCACCGGCCCATGGACCGAAGGATCCCGGGCTCGATTCCGGTCAAGGGCCTGGACCTCGGTTACAGGCTTCTCCCCGGCCCAGGCCCCGGTGGGGGCTCCCGCAGGCGGCAACCCATCGACGTGTCTCTCTCACATCGATGGTTCTCTGTCTGTCTCCCCCTCTCTCTCCCACGCTCCCTAAGATCCATTGGGAAAATATCGTCGGGCGAGGAGTAAAAATAAAAACTCTAGGGCGCTCTCCCGCCCGGAGTGCACGCCCGCGCGCCTCTTCCCCCACAGGTTTGAGCACCCTAAACTCTCAGGGAAACCCCACGAGACATGCAGCCAGGGACAACGGGCAGCGGCAGCTCATCCCGGGCTCACCCCCCGGAACCCGAGCCCGAGGCCCCCCCTTTTCTCTGAGTTCTCAGTGAGTCGGAGCAGCCCCACCCAGCTCACGTCCCCTACCCAGTCCCTCTCTTGTTCCCCCCGGGGCCCCTTCCTTGCCTCCCTGGCCCCCAGCATTAAGGAAGCAGAGGGGGAACAGGAAGGCGTAACGTTGGGAAATAGTGGTAAAGAGCCACACTCTGGGCACAGGTCGGATGTCGGGGGAACGCCCCTCCCTGGGGCACCCGGCATTGTTGAGAAGGCACGCTGTTCTCCCACAGACACACGGCCCGGCTCGTGGGGAAGAACCTGAGGACTCAGCCTTGTTACCGCCCCGTCTCCGACCGGGGACGTGATTTCTAGGGACGTAATAAAGTCCCATCTTCCTCGCCTCCCTCCCCCCCCCTCTGCCCCCCCCCCCCCTCCCGCCTGCAGGCATGGCTGTTGGGGGGACGGGGACCCGTCACGGGCTGGGCCTGCCCAGAGGAGGGGCCTGTCCCTGCCATCAGACCCGGGCGCCGTTGTTTTAATTCTGATTTATCGCCGCTTCCCGCCGGACCCGTCTCCTCCCCAGCCCCGCGCAAATGATGATTTATGTCCTAATGGCCCCGGATCCCCAGTCCTCATCGAGTCTGGATTCCTACCTTTCTCTTTAGAAGGAGATACGCTGTACCATCATTTAGGAGTTGGCTGAGTGGCTGATAAAAGGGTTTTCGATGCAAAAAAAAAAAAAAAAAAAAAAAAAGGAAAAAAGAAAAAGAAAATGATCTCCTCCACATTTAAAAGTTTTGTCAGGAGGCCTCGGAGCCGGGAGAGAGCGAACTAATGCAATTACTCTGATTTACGGCGCCTTCTCTCCCGTTCTCAGGCAGGGCCCCACCTGTCCGCCGAGCGAGGGGTTCTAAAAAACAGGCTTCGGCTGAGATAAGTAACTCTGCCTCCCCTGATTTATGTGTCTCAGTAAAATCCATATATATATATATATATATATATATATTTTTTTTTTTTTCTACCAGGACCGGGATTTATTTCTTTTTTCCCCCCCTTCCTTTGTGAGGCAAAATTTATTCGGAGGGGGTCTTAAATTTCCCCAGCGTTGAGTTCACACGGAACGGCTGTGAAGCGTAGGGTGGGAATCCGAACCATCGTTCGGGCGCCCGGCTTCCCAATTCGCTTCGTTTTTAAGGCGACGATGACAGGCCTTTGCTCGCGTGGATGGACGGCGGCCGAGTCAGGGGGAGCGGCCAGCCGGCGTGGACGGGGCTGCTCCCTGGAGGGCCCCGGAGGGAGCGATGGCTTTTCCGAGCCCATTTTGGTTAAAACTGTAGAGGGCCCCTGGGAAGGCACATGGGCATTCTTTTTTTTTTTGTTTTTTTTAAAAATATATTTTATTGATTTCTTACAGAGAGGAAGGGAGAGGGATAGAGAGTTAGAAACATCGATGAGCGAGAAACATCGATCAGCTGCCTCCTGCACACTCCCTACTGGGGATGTGCCCACAACCAAGGTACATGCCCTTGACCGGAATTGAACCCGGGACCCTTCAGTCCGCAGGGCGACGCTCTATCCACTGAGCCAAACCGGCTAGGGCCACATGGGCATTCTTTAATTACTGCCAGCTGAACCCAAGGCGACAGGCATCTTGGATACACATTTACCAAAAAGGCAGACGTGTTCTCAGCACTGACTCTTGGGAGTGGACTTGGATACGTAAATCCAGTCTAGCACCGGGAATGAGGGGATGAATAGGACCTGGGCCCACCCAAGCTCCTTTGATCCTAAGTTTTGGTGAAATCCCCTGGTATTTGGGATATAAAATAAACATGCTGCCTCGGCTCTGGGTCCCTGTCTCTCCCGCAGAAGAGGGCAGCGGTCCACCCGGTTCCCAGCCTTTCCCTTCCATTTTGTGTGTTGTCTCTTTCTTTCATATTTCCTCAATCCCCAGGCCCTCTACTGGAAGAACCGGGTCATCTCTCTTTCCGTGCTGGACGCGGAAAAGAGAGACCCCGTCAAAAGCAACATAATACCCCAAGAGACCCCAATGCAGGAGTCAACCCCACACCCCAATTCATAAGTCCTACCCCCCAGTCTTTCTCTCTCTCACTCTCTCTCCCTTCCTCCCTCCCTCCCTTCCTTCCTTCCTTCCTTCCTTCCTTCCTTCCTTCCTTCCTTCCTTCCGTTAATCCTCAACCGAGGATATTTTCCCATTGATTTTTAGAGAGGGTGGGAGAGAGAGGGAGAGACAGAGAGAAACATCGATGTGTGAGAAACACATCGATGGGTTGCCCCCTGCACGAGTCTCGACCAGGACCCCAGGCCAGGGAGGAGCCTGCAACCGAGGTACATGCCCTTGACCGGAATCGAACCCGGGACCCTTCAGTCCCCAGGCCGACGCTCTACCCACTCAGCCACACCCGCTCGGGCTACCCCTCCATAGGATATACAGTGAACCCTCGATTTTACAGACCTGGATTTAACAGACTTTGGGATTTAACCCACATTTCCGGTCCGTATGTCGCATGTGAAAATTCACCCCCTGTTCATTTTAAAATGCTTGTAACCAAGATGTGCTTATAGTTAAATTAACAGGTTATGTGTGTGTGTGTGTGTGTCTGTGTGTGTGTTTTCGTTATTAATTCACCGTTATTTTTAACAAATTTTAGCAAATAGACCATATGTTGGGGAAAAACACTGTAGTGATTTCACCGATGTAAATAAATATTATGTCTGCCACCGTGGGCTACACATTTAAATCCAGGAGCCAGCGCTCGTAAACAACGTCAGGTGGGTGATTAGCACGTGACCACACGGCATCGCTCACGGCGACCGGGCTGCAGCGGCCTTCACTTCTGCCCGGATGTCCCCACGTGGGCTAAACCCCGCCCAGCCATGGGCCTCCGTTTGCTCCCGGTCACTGGTGAGTGGATGCATTTGCTAGACCTCGTCGGTGTAGATTTAAAATTCCTGTAATGCATACGGAGAACGTCTCTGTGAAATCAAACTCCTCACACCCATGAACTTCATTTTAATGACACAAACGTGTCCACAGAAGTAAAAACAAGCAAACGAATGGATTTGTCCATTTTTTTTGTAAGCACGCACATCCGGAAAACTGACGTGTGAAACGGCCTTTCAGCTTTCACGGGCACCCCCCCCCCCCAACCCGAATGGACAGACTTCGCATTTAACCGACAAGATTTCCGGTCCGCGTGCCACGTGCGAAACGTCGCGCCCTGTTCATTTTAAAAGGATGGTACCCAAGATCTGCGTATAATTAAATTAACAGGTTATTTCTGTTGTGGTTAGCAATTCGCTGTTATTTGTAACAAATGTTGTTATTTGTAACAAATGTTAGCAAAGCAGACCACGTGTTGGGGGGAAAAACGCTGTAACTCTCGAGGTTTTAGTAGAGGTGCGGACAGGGCCTGGAGGGAGGGGGGTAAGGCGTGTCTGAATTGGACAAGAGGTTTCCTTTGCGGTCTGAGTGTCACCTTGGCCAGGTGGCTCAGGTGGGTGGGTGGTCGCCCCGTCCACCCAAAGGTTACAGGTTCCATCCCCGGACAGGGCACGTGCAGGAGGCAGCTGATCACAGCTTCTCTCGCTCATCGATGTTTCTCTCTCTCTTCTCTCTCCCTCTCTCTCTCTCTCTCTCTCTCCCTTCCCCTCATTCTAAAGATCAACAAAAGCATGCCCTCAGGTGAGGATGAATATATATATATATATATATATATATATATATATATATATATATATATATTCCTCAAAAGCTGCTGTTTAAGAAATCATTTTTATATAGTATCCAGAACATACCTGCTTATTGATTAGTTCCTCTGGGAGTTGAAACTTCATGGGGGCACGGATGGAGTTAACTCCCGAAGGGTACACGCTCTCAAGCTCCTTTCGGCGATATTTTTGTGAGCATTGTGTGAGCATCCCCCTTTTTTTTTTTTTTTTTTTGCATCCAATCTGAAATCCAAGAATAGTACCGACACGCACAGAAAGGAAATTGCCGAGGAACAGCTGCCGACGAGGCCTGCCATGTGCCCGGATAAACGTGAGAAGAAATAAATAGAACGATATTTCCATCGAACAGCCTGCGGACGCCCATCCATACCTCGAGCGGCAAAACGCTCACGTTGCTTCTCTGGCAGAGACAGAACATCCCAGGATGTGCTCCGCGGGGGGTACACAACAGGTGCACACACGTATGTGCACATACATACAGACACGTACATACATGCACATGCATAGAGACACACATGTACACTCACACATACACATACACATATACACGCAGCATACTAGTATGCATACTCACGCACATGTGTGCAAACATAGAAACACATGTAGCATACATAACATGCTCACACGTGTGCACACATACATGCACACATATATCATAAACTCATACACACATGAGCACACACACACACACAAACACAATCTCTCTCTCTCTCTCTCTCAGTGAACATGGCTATTCGAAGGTCACGAAGCTGCTGTGAGGTAAGATCCAGGAACTGCCAGCCTACGTGGCGGAGAAGAAATAAAGTGCACACTGTGGGATTCTCGCGTAACTTAGAAAACACGACATGCACCTGGCTGGACCCCAGGGACGGCCTGACGCGAAGCAAGAGGCCGAGGGCGGGAAGAGTGACTGCGGTTCCTGTTTCTACCGCTGGAGCCGCGCCGAGCCGGATCCCGGCGGGAATGGCCCGTCCCAGCCCCCGCGGGGGCATTCCATGGCCAGGAAACAGGCTGTTCTGAAGGTAAGATAAAAAACGCTCCCTTTTCTTACCCTTCGTTGATGGAACAGAGAGCAAGTCATTCAAAAGAACGGAGCAATAGCGCGTTCTATCACGGGTGCTTGTTCGTAAGGGATGTGAGCAACTCCAATGCCACGGGGCCGGAGGGACGGGTTAGACGTCTTTATTGTTTTGTAGTTTAACTAGAGGCCCGGTGCACGGAATTCGTGCAAGAATAGGCCTTCCTTCTCCCGGCTGCCGGCACCGGCTTCCCTCTGGCACCAGAGACCCGGCTTCCCTCGAAGCCCTGGCTTTATCCGGAAGGACATCCGGTCTAATTAGCATATTACTCATTTATTATTATAGATAATTTGTAAATATGTAATTTTTTTTTTTTTTTTTACTGATTTCAGAGAGGAAGGGGGAGGGAGAGAAACATCCATGATGAGAGAGAATTTGTAAATATATAAATATATTTTTTTTTACTGATTTCAGAGAGGAAGGGGGAGGGAGAGAGAGGGAGAGAACCATCCATGATGAGAGAGAATTTGTAAATATATAAATATATATTTTTTTACTGGTTTCAGAGAGGAAGGGGGAGGGAGAGAGAGGGAGAGAAACATCCATGATGAGAGAGAATCATGGACCGGCTGCCTCCTGCACGCCGCACTCTGGAGATCGAGCCTGGGCTCATGGCTTTATGTCACCGTTCACTTCCCTGACGGAGACCGCTCTCAGGCAAGAGCGGCAGCGCTGGCTTCTTACGGAGCCGGGTCCGTCCTGGCACCGCCTTGCTATTCTGCGGCGCAAAGACTTGTTCGTCACATAGATTTCAAGATGAAAGCTCGGGCTCCCCACGGCACCCGGCGGCGGTGACCGCCCCGACGCGGACAGCTGCCACCCGTCACCACACTGACACCTGCAGACGTGACCCTCTCTCTGGACAGGGCGTCTCCCTCCGGCTTCGTTCTCTCATCAAGGCGGCACGTCTCCGCCCATTGAGGGAGCCTTGAACCCTGGCGGTGCCCACGGCTGGCTCGTGGCAACCTCGGGGCTAGAACGTGCCTATCTGAGGCCCCGAGCAAAGAGAGGGAATTGGGAGGGGCTAGGAGGGATGGTGGGGGGGAGAGGAGGGGCTGGAGGGATGGTGGGGGGGAGAGGAGGGGCTGGGAGGGATGGTGGGGAGGAGAGGAGGGGCTGGGAGGGATGGTGGGGAGGAGAGGAGGGCTGGGAGGGATGGTGGGGAGGAGAGGAGGGGCTGGGAGGGATGGTGGGGAGGAGAGGAGGGCTGGGAGGGATGGTGGGGAGGAGAGGAGGGGCTGGGAGGGATGGTGGGGAGGAGAGGAGGGGCTGGGAGAGAAGGTGGCTGGGGGGAGAGGAGGGGCTGGGAGGGATGGTGGGGGGGAGAGGAGGGGCTGGGAGGGATGGTGGGGGGGAGAGGAGGGGCTGGGAGGGATGGTGGGGGGGAGAGGAGGGGCTGGGAGGGATGGTGGGGGGAGGAGCTGGGAGGGAAGGTGGCGGGTGGGGGGGGTGAGAGGAGGGACTGGGTAGCTCCCTGCCTCCAGAGGGCTGATGACGACGACGATTCAACCTAGAGCACGCCCCCCACCCCCGTGGCCCCGTAGGCGCCGCTCCCCATGGCAGGGACATCCAAGCCCGCTTCCCCATGCCCCTTGTCCCCGTGTGGGCGCCCAGGGTGGGAATTGCTGGGGACAGTGCACCCAGGCAGGTGCATGTTAAAATCGGGGTTGAGAAATCAGGCGGGAAATGCTTGATTCCCGCCCTCTCCCCCCCCCCCCCCCCACATACACACCTCCCCGAATCTGATTGGACGAGGATGCTGTGGCGCTCCCTGCAGGTCAGCTAGGAGGGCACGTGGCCCCTGACCCGTGTGGGCCCATCTTGGTCTGGAGGCCACAGGACGGTGAGCCCAGTGACAGACGAGGCAGCGTCCACATGGCTGAGCTCGAGCAGGAGGCTTTAAAAAAAAACGTTCTTATTGATTTTTCAGAGAGAGGAAGGGGGAGGGAAAGACAGACGGAAACATGGAAGATGAGAGAGAATCATGGACCCGCTGCCTCCTGCACGGCCCCCACTGGGCATGGAGTCTGCCACTCAGGCATGTGCCCTGACCGGGCTCGAACCCGGGACCTCCCGGTGCAGAGGCTGATGCTCAACCAGTAAGCCAGCGACCAGGAGGCTTTTATTTGACGGAGTTAGGAGATCCATGGAGGCTTCCCAGCCCCTCAGGTCGGGGGGGGGGGGGGGGACCCCTGCTGGTCTGGGCTGGGGTTGTCTCCAGGAGCAGAGAGGAAACCAGCTAGGCCAGCATCAGCCCTCAGCCCTCAGGGAGGGAGGAGAGGCCGGGGCTGGGCTGGGGACTGAGCCCCCTGGTCAGGTCCTGAGACCCCACGCCACAGGACAGTCGGCCCGGGAGACTCAGCCCGCGGCGCGCCCAGGTCGCAGGGCCAGGTGAGCGGGCAGCCGCCCCCGGGAGCCCGTTGTCCTGAGCGACTTGGAGAAGCTGGGAGCCGGTTCTGACGAGATGAAGGCTGCGTTTGCACATTGGGCCGAACCTGCTTAGTGATTTACCGCTAAGCTGCTGGGAGATGCCCCACGCCACCGCCCGCTGCGGGGTGCCTGGGGGGGGGGGGGGCGCAGGGGCGGCCAATGGGCGCGGGGAGGGGGCGCCGGCAGCGCCCTTTTTCACTCCCAGGATCTGGGGGAACTCGCACATCTGGAGCCTGGCGAGGGGCGACTGATTGCCAGCTGCTGGGCCGAGCGAAGGGCTGCCGCTGGCGGTGCATCGCTTGCCAATTATTCTGATATTTTTCAGCGCCGCCGAGGCTGGCGGCGGATACAATGTAGCTCGTTTAATCTCTCTGAATTACAGTGTCTCCATCTGCCGCGCCCTCCAGGCTCACAAAGCCGATACTTTCTATCCGCCCAGCGAAACGGTGGGAACCATGGCGGGGATGCGGGGCGTGGGTCTGCCGCGGTCTGTCGTGTTTCGGGGGGAACGGACACGCGGGGACTGGAAACGAGTTTTCATCCTTTCCGTCCGCGAAGGGGCTTGGGGGCTGCTGGCAGGGCCGCTCCGCCAGCGGACGGAAGAGGAATGTCCCTCCGCGCGTTGCTGATGGGACCTTCCGCCAGGGCCGCGGCGCTTTGCGGTGGGAATGGGGCAAAGGAAGCCGGAGTCCGTGACCCCCGGAACTCAATTTCACATCCCTGTGGTTCTGAGGCGCCTCTCCTGATTGAAACGACCCCCCCCCCCCCCCCACCGCCGCCCGCCCGGTCCCCATCCGGGTCAGAGCTCCGGGGGCTGAGCAGACGTCCCTGCTGAGCGTGCGCCTTTGCAAACGAGGCGGCGCTCACACGCGCGTGGTGCGGGCTGGGCATCGCACCGCAAAGCGAGGGTGGTCGTGCGAAGGCCAATGTGATGCTACGGCCATAGAGAATGTTCGCGTCTTTTTTTTTTTTTTTTTTAAATGTATTTTATTGATGTCAGAGAGGAAGGGAGAGGGAGAGAGAGAGAAACATCCACCATGAGAGAGAATCCTGGATCTGCTGCCTCCCGCACGCCCCCCACTGGGGATGGAGCCCGCCACCCGGGCCTGTGCCCTGACCGGGAATCGAACCCTGACCTCCTGGTTCCTAGGTCAACGCTCAACCACGGAGGTCATCCCGTCTGGGCCAAATGTTCTTGAAGAAAAAAAAACAAAAACAAAACAAAACTCTAGGGCAGGGGTCCTCAAACTTTTTAAACAGGGGGCCAGTTCACTGCCCCTCAGACCGTTGGAGGGCCGGACTATAGTTTAAAAAAAAAAACTATGAACAAATTCCTATGCGCACTGCGGGCCCGGGACACGTCGGCTGCTAAGCAGGACAGGCAGCGGCCCCCGGCGGGCCGGATCCATGTCCTCGGCGGGCCGCATGTGGCCCGCGGGCGGTAGTTTGAGGACCCCTGCTCTAGGGCCTCCGGGGAAACCCCATGGGAAGACAGAATACATTCTTCACGGTGTGTTACCGTTTCTAGAATCTCACCATTGGAGACTCAGGCGGGGGACCCTCCAGTGGGGCTTTGTGCCAGCGGCACTACCAAACACTCAAGTAGAAGGATTTACAGAGTTATTTTTCCCCTCCATGAATCACAAGTTCTAAGGCTGAGGGGACACGTAGTTGGTTAGAAGCTCTCAGACGTCTTCGGACACCCAGGAGTTTTCCATCCTTTCAATCCAGTTCCTTTCATCTGGTGGCCGTTTTTTTTCTTTTTAAATTATTATTATTTTTTTTTTATTTTTATGTGTGTTACCTCCTGTCCCCAAAATGGCTGCCAGAGCCCCTGCCATCACACCCTCATCCAACCATATCTAAAAGCAGGACAAAGGCAAGCATCTCTGAATGAATGAAAACTACCTTTATCGAGGCCGCCCGTGACTCAAGGATTCTGTCGTTAAATGCTCCCTGGGCCTCCCCTAACGCCACAGCGCATCTCCAGTGGGCGGTCCACTCTTTGGGAAACACTGTTAAGACATGGACTCGTGCCCTGACCGGTGTGGCTCAGTGGCTAGAGCGTCGGCCTGCGGACTGAAGGGTCCCGGGTTCGATTCCGGTCAAGGGCATGTACCTGGGTTGCGGGCACATCCCTAGTAGGGGGTGTGCAGGAGGCAGCTGATCGATGTTTCTCTCTCATCGATGTTTCTAACTTTCTATCCCTCTCTCTTCCTCTCTGTAAAAAATCAATAAAATATATTAAAAAAAAAAAAAAAAAGACATGGACTCGCCAGAATCCATATATTTACGCCTCCTCCAAGCCCATTTAAAATACAGCGGCCGAAGCCGATGGTTCTGGGTTGGGAATCCTGATATGACCGCCCCCCCCCGCTACGTTTTAAAATCGTTTTTGTTTGTAGGTTCCGGAGATGAACAAACACTTCTTGGGGAGACAGCGAGGGGAGCAGAGCAGCCAGCGACAGCCCCCCCCCCCCCACCTCCCCGGTCGTGGACTCAGTGCGACGGAATTGGGGCCTGTCACCCGGCGGTGGAATGTCCCCCGTTTTCATGGTTGGCTCCGTAGGCAGTGAGCCAGCCACGTCCACACAGCTCAGGCCCCGGCTCCGATGGGCGTGAGCCGACAGAAAACACACACACTTCTCTCGGGAAGAAAGACGGGGGGCGGGTTCAGGCCTCCCCCCGGGCGTTGCAGGGAGAGGAAATTGAGCCCGACGCTCCGGCCGCGTGTCCGATTGGCCTGCCCACGGCACCGGGCTCACATCGCCGACGCCGGCCGCGCACGCCCGCGTTTGGGCTCCGTCCGTCACCCCACGGCCATAGGCAGAGGGCACCTCCTAGCCTAGCAGGTCCCAGGTTCCCGGGGGTTCACGCCTTAGCGCCGCGGTCGGCAAACTGCGGCTCGCGAGCCACCTGCGGCTCTTTGGCCCCGTGAGTGTGGCTCTTCCCCAGAATACCACGGCCTGGGCGAGTCTATGTTGAAGAAGTGGCGTTAGAAGAAGTTTACGTTTAAAAAATGTGGCTCTCTTGCCCCAACTGGTTTGGCTCAGTGGATAGAGCGTTGGCCTGCGGACTGAAGGGTCCCAGGTTCGATTCCGGTCAAGGGCATGTACCTGGGTTGCGGGCACATCCCCAGTAGGGGGTGTGCAGGAGGCAGCTGATCGATGTTTCTCTCTCATCGATGTTTCTGACTCTCTATCCCTCTCCCTTCCTCTCTGTAAAAAATCAATAAAATATATTTTTTAAAAAATGTGGCTCTCCAAAGCAAGTTCCATCGTCGTCCTGTTGGTATTTGGCTCCGTGGACGAATGAGTTTGCCGACCACGGCCTTAGCGGATGCGTGACCCCCACAACAGGGGACGCACAGATTCGAGGAGAGACGCATCCTCCAGGAGAACGGCCCAGGGCAGGAGACCCCCCCGACGCGTGTGGGCCCGGTCCGGGGGCGGCCCCAGAGCGAGCCTGCAGAATTGGTTTTGCTGCGTGGCCGTTTGGCGCCGTGAAACGCCGCGTCAGGGGAGTGCTCAGCGGCATTCCTCATTTCTCTCATCTTTTTTTTTTTTTTTTTGAGCGCCGCGAGCATCCTGCCAGCCCGAGTTAGAAATTAATATCGCGCTCCCACGCCGGGAGAAGCGAAGGGAAGGGTATGAGAGGGAGGCGTTTAGGCCCCCGAACAATAACGCCACGGATGGCGTTCAGCGTGCGAGGCTCAGGCAGAGCGGCGCCCTGGAAATCACCGCCCCCCCCTCCCCGCCCCCCGACCTGCACCTTCACTGCTTCCTCCTTATGAGCTTCCTCACAAAGGTAATGAGTTTCCCTAACTCATCAGAGAGGCCAACGTGGGGACCGTGATTCTCCTCCCTGGTCAGCCTGCTTCCGTTTCCTCGCATCTTACACGGGGGGTACGAACAGCGTCCGTGAGGACCAGCGTCCACATCTACACGCTTAGATTAGGGTTTGGCTTGTAATGACGCCGCTATGTCTAGGCTTTTATTCTTTCTAAGTATTTCTGGCGCCCCCTCTGTTGGTTCTTTCCATAATCCTCTCTGTCTCTCTGTTTTAAAAATATATTTTTATTAATTTCAGAGCAGAAGGGACAGGGAGAGAGAGAGAGAGAGAGAGAGAGAGAGAGAGAGAGAGACGTCCACGATGAGAGAGACTTTGATCGGCTGCCTCCTGCACGCCTCCCACTGGGGATGGAGCCTGCAACCCCGGGCCTGTGCCCTGACCCGGAATCGAACCCTGACCTCCTGGTTCATAGGTTGCCACTCAACCTCTGAGCCTCGCCGGCTGGGCCAAGTCAACGCGTCCTGACTTCCAAGGTGGGGGTGCTGGGTCCCCATGTTGGCCTCTCTGATGAGTTGGGGAAACTCAATTCCTTTTTCGAGCTAAAAGGCTCATGACGAGGAAGCAATGGACGGTGCAGAAGGGAAGGTTCCGGAGATTCCCCCGCCTCCTCCCCCCGGGCGATTTCCCTCCCCCCCGCCCCCCCCCTCCCCGCCCCCCCCCCCCCCAATGGCCTTGACTTCACAACCTTTGTGGCCATGTTCCCCGAGCACAGTGTCCGGGCACCGTGGGTCAAGGTCAGGTCAAGGTCAAGGCTGTGCTGGCTTGCTCTTGCTGCTCGTCTGACTCTGGATGAACCCATCGCGCCTCCTTCAGGGAAATCGTGTTATTGGAGCGCCACGTCGGAGGGTCCTCGGGTCCCCCGGACACATTCAAAGTCTCCGCCAGCTCGTCTCCCCGGGCAGCGTCTGGTCAAGCCAGAGCGTCCTTTGTCTCAGCCCGCAGAGCCCCGGTGGATGGAGAGACGCGGGAATTCGATTCTGTGGCTGAAGCCTGTAATGCCGCTCGTGTATGGGGGACCATCGAGGAGGACGTTGAAGTTGGGTAAAAACGAAAGGCCTTTTGCTAATGAGAGACATCTGTTCATTCCTTTTTTTTTTTTTTTTTTTTTTGTAAATGTGCATTCGCGTAATAGGCATTTTTTTTTTTTTTTTTAAATGCCAAGCGAGGGTGCTGTGAGTTGGAGGAAGCTATCAGAGTCACGGCTATTTTTCATCATTACACAGGCATTCAGTGACGCTGTTTCCCGCGAGGGGCAGGAACGAGGGAAGGGGGAGGGGGCGGGCTTCGGAGAAAAGGGTGAGATCAGGGCCTAGGAAGGTAGAAGGACGTCCCCCTACCGGTGGCCATGTCACCGTCACGGAAGCATCCGGGTTAAGAAAGTGTGCACCAGTCAGCGGGGAATTTGGGACATTTTTTAAAATCCTATATAATAAAAGGCGAATATGCAAATCAACCAAACAGCAGAATGACCAGTTGCTATGACGCACACTGACCACCAGGGGGCAGACGCTCTGCCAGAAGCCGGAGTCATGGCTGGCGAGCGCAGCAGCGGTGGCGGGAGCCTCTCCTGCCTCTGCATCAGTGCTAAAGGATGTCTGACTGCCGGCTCAGGTCCGCTCCCCAGGGAGAGTGGGTCTAAGCCAGGGGTGGGCAAACTTTTTGACTCGAGGGCCACCATGGGTTCTTAAACTGGACCGGAGGGCCAGAACTAAAGCATGGATGGAGTGTTTGGGTGAACTAATATAAATTCAAAGTAAAGGAGCGGAGGGGAGAGCAAGAGAACCCTCCACTCTTTTGGCTCCGCGGGACGGATAGAACAGCCAAACGGGCCGGATCTGGCCCGCAGGCCGTAGTTTGCCCACGGCTGGTCTAAGCCGTCAGTCAAACATCACCTAAGGGCTCCCGGACTGTGAGAGGGTGCAGGCCAGGCTGAGGGACCCCCGCCCCCCCACCACTCCCTGAGTGCACGAATTTCGTGCACTGGGCCTCTAGTATATATATTTTTTTATTGATTTCAGAGAGGAAGGGAGAGGGAGAGAGAGAGAAACATCCATGATGAGAGAGAATCATGGATCGGCTGCCTCCTGCACGCCCCCTACTGGGGATCGAGTTCTCTGACCAGAAATCGAACTGTGACCTCCTGGCTCATAGGTTGACACACTCAACCGCTGAGCCACACGGGCCAGGGGGGGATGTTTCCTTTCCGCAGAGGATTCAGGGCGTTGACTTCCTGTTCTCCCCCGGCCGTTTGACTCTGTCCTGTCCCGCTCAGGCCCGTCCGAGCCATCACAGGAAGACGATTCATTCGCACCTCCCCCAGCCTGGCCTTGGGGTCCGCTCTGGGGACACGGGCACGAGGCTCGGCCACCACGGGCGCCGTCCAGGTGACCGACGGCCGCGTCGAGAGGGAAGCTTCTGGAAACTGCAGCAGCAGCCTGTCTGGGGTTGTCCCTGGCTTTCCACTCCCCTGGGATACGTTTTCCGAAAGCTGTTCCGTATTTCAGTTTCTCTTCGGGGGAGAGTGACAGCCCCATAAATCAGCCGAGGGACGCGACGTCCTCCGGTCCCCGCGGACTCCACGCCGGGGTCACGGCCACTGGCTCTCTCTTGACCCTCTGTCAGCGGGAGGGATGAATGGCGGCTCTCGCGGCCCCGGCTGTCCATCATAGAGGCCGTCAACCATAGACGCCTTTTGTGTTGGATTCTCCTCCGTGGGGCTGGGAGTCCTCCCGCCGCTTCCCCGGGGAGCTCCTGGTGTGAAAATTCTACTGATCTGCCTCTGGTCTCCCAAGCCCAGGGGTCCTCAAACTTTTTATTTATTCATTTTATTTATTTTTATTTTTATTTATTTATTTTTTTTAAAAGAATCTACTTTTTTTTTTTTAATTGATTTTTTTACAGAGAGGAAGGGAGAGGGATAGAGAGTTAGAGACATCGATGAGAGAGAAACATCGATCAGCTGCCTCCTGCACACTCCCCACCGGGGATGTACCCACAACCAAGGTACATGCCCTTGACCGGAATCGAACCTGGGACCCTTCAATCCACAGGCCGACGCTCTATCCACCGAGCCAAACCGGTTTCGGCTTATTTTTATTTTTATTTTATTTTTTTTAAAATATATTTTATTGATTTTTTTACAGAGAGGAAGGGAGAGGGATAGAGAGCTAGAAACATCGATGAGAGAGAAACATCGATCAGCTGCCTCCTGCACACCCCCTACTGGGGATGTGCCCGCAACCAAGGTACATGCCCTTGACCGGAATGGGCGCATTCTCATTGGGCCGCAAAGGACCGAGGGCTGGCAGGTGCCCTGAGAAGTGGTCGTTTTTACTTCCAGATGCAGAGCCGAGCGCGAGCAACGAGAGGAGAAGAAGAAGGTTGCGGGGGTCAACCACGCAGACGGAGGAGGAGGGCGGCTGGCTCCGGGGCCCACGTCCCTCCGTCTTCGTCCCGCTGGCTCCGGCTCTTTGACCTCCAGGCCGCGGCCGAGACGTCCTGTCCCGCCTTCCTGATCGCGGCATCTTTTCTTTTCCTCGCCGTGGCTCGCCCTGGCCCCGGGGATACTTCTCCCGTGCTCTTTACAGCGAGTGGACGGGAGACCGGGAGGGAGGGGGAGCGAGAAACATCCGTGTGAGAGGCACAGTGATGGGTGGGCTCCTGCACGCGCCCCGATTGTGCCCAGAGGTGGAACTTGCAACCCAGGGAGGCGCCCTTGACCGGGAATCGAACCCAGGACCCTCTGGTGCGCGGACCGACACTCTAACCGCTGAACCACCCCGGCCGGGGCTTATCTGGGCATCGGAAGGCGCCTTCTCGGCCTCCGTTCCCGTGGTCCCATGGGGCACGTTTTGCTGTTGTTGTTCATCCTCCTCTGAGGATCCTTTTCTATTTATCTTTTTGGGTTTTTTGTTGTTTTTTTTTTTTAGAGAGAGAGAGTGGAAGAGAGAGGGAAAGGCAGAGAGAAACATCGATGGGAGAGAAACACATCGAGGGGTTGCCTCCTGCACGCGCCCCGACCAGGCCCCGGGCCAGGGAGGAGCCTGCACCCAAGGTACATGCCCTTGACCCGAACTGAACCCGGGACCCTTGGGTCCGCAGGCTGACGCTCTACCCAACGGAGCCACACCGGCCAGGGCGAAGGGGGCACATTTAAGAGGCACCTGTCCCCTCCTGAATGTCATTCGGGACCGATCTAACGAGAATGAACCCCCTGGGTCTCTACGTGCCGGCGAGCACCTGGCGATGCTCGGTGAGCCCCAAGGGGTGCCATTTTGCATCTTCCGTACAGAACCAGCTCAGCAGGGAAGTCCGAGCCCGTCCCTGCACGGCGGGGCCGACGCACCACCATCCTTTCACCTCGGCGTTCCCCACGGCGCCCGCGCTGGCACCCCCTCCGTCTTCTCTCTGCGTCTCCCCGCCTCTGTTGCTATTTTATTACTCGGTTCCTATTAGCTGTCTCTCTCGGTTCACGCGAAGCGATACAGCCCAGGCCCGAGAGTCCATTTCGGGTGTCATTTGAAAGCTCCACGCTAAATGAATTCCATCTACGCGAACGCGTTCTCTGTTGGAAGTTATCGAGGACGGCACGGCGGGGAATACGTCTCCGTGGCGCCGTGGGCAGAGACGCGTGAGTGGTTTGCGTCTTTTATGGAAACATTAGGTGAGAGGGAGGCCAAGGAAAGGAACCCAAGGGTGGGGGGGGGGGTTCACGTCCGCGTCCGACCGTCCTGAAGGCGCACGCCGTCTCCTCCGCCAGCCCTAGCGCCATCGCTTTCTCTCTTTCTAGGAACTGAGCCCCGTCTGTACCTTAAGAACGTCCGGGTTTTATCTTACTTGTATAGCGATTGCCCACGGGGAGTTAGAAGAAGTGCAGACGTGCCGAAACCGGTGTGGCTCCGTGGATAGAGCGTCGGCCTGCGGACGGAAGGGTCCCGGGTTCGATTCCGGTCAAGGGCATGTACCTTGGTTGCGGGCTCATCCCCAGTAGGAGGTGTGCAGGAGGCAGCTGATGGATGTTTCTCTCCCATCGATGTTTCTGGCTCTCTATCTCTCTCCCTTCCTCTCTGTGAAATATCAATAAAATATATTAAAAAAAAAGAAAAAAGAAGTGCAGACGACCCAGAGGCGTTAATAAACTCACGCAAGGCCCAGCCGGCGCCACTCAGCGGTGGAGCGTCGACCTAGGAACCAGGAGGTCAGGGTTCGATTCCCGGTCAGGGCACAGGCCCGGGTGGCGGGCTCCATCCCCAGTGGGGGGCGTGCAGGAGGCGGCCGATTCATCTCTCTCCTCATGGATGCTTCTCTCTCTCTCTTCCTCTCTGACATCAATAAGAATATATTTTATATATATATATATATATATATACACACATATATATATACATATATATACATATATATATACATACATATATATGTGTGTGTGTGTGTGAATATATATATATATATATATAAAGTCCCGCAGAAAGAAGACATCGTCACCCATCGGGAAGACGAGGGGCAGGTGTGAGGTGAGCGATCCTCAGAAAACCGAGTCACCACGCGTGTGAGGTCAAAGGTCAGGGGGTTCGCAGGCACCCCCCCCGCCCCCCCCCCCCTCCGATGGGTAGATCAGCCCCATCGCCCGGCTGCCGGAATGGAATTCACACGATGCGCTCGGCACACATCCGGGGAGTGTCCTGCGGCCACGCTCCGCCCCGGCTCTCTCTGCTGGGCTGAGAAGCAGCAGGAACCGATACTGAAATCCAGGAGGCAATTTTACAAATTGCAGTGGTGGGCCCCGCTCCACACGGCCGCCGTCCCTGCCTCGCGATTCCAGAACTCTCTCCTGCATCTCCATCTCGGCACCTAACTCACCCCCGGCTGCAGGCGTTTTTCTCTTCCTTTTTTTTTTTTTTTTTTTTTAAATATATTTTATTGATTTTTTACAGAGAGGAAGGGGAGAGGGATAGAGAGCTAGAAACATCGATGAGAGAGAAACATCGATCAGCTGCCTCCTGCACACTCCCCACTGGGGATGTGCCCGCAACCAAGGTACATGCCCTGGACCGGAATCGAACCCGGGACCCTTCAGTCTGCAGGCCGACGCTCTATCCACTGAGCCACACCGGTTTCGGCTTCTCTTCCTTTTTTAAAAATATATTTTCAAGTGACTTGAGAGAGGAAGGGAGAGGGAGAGAGAGAGAGAAAAAAACATCAACGATGAGAGAGAATCATGGGTCGGCTGCCTCCTGCACGCCCCACCCTGGGGATCGAGCCCACAACCTGGGCACGTGCCCTTGACCGGAATCGAACCCGGGACCCCCTCAGTCTGTAGGCCGGCGCTCTACCCACTGAGCCACACCAGCCAGGGCGGCAAGTGTTTCTCTCACGTCCTCACGCGATACACCGTCCGCTCCACTTGTGTCGCTAGAGAGCTGGTGCCCCTGGATTTTCGCTTCTGGATCCTCAGGTTCCGTGTTCTCGCCCAACCCGGATGCGGCGCCCGGAAAGGAATCCCCGCGGTGGCTGGAGGATGCCTGCCATCCGGTGCCGCCGCCTTCAGAAATCTCCCGGGAGTCACCCCGATGACCCCCGGTGAGGCCACCCCGCCCCGGAAGTCTCGGTCTCTGGGGCCGGACAGGGAGCATCGCCCCGGCTCTCCCCTGGAGGCAGCGCTGGAGCTCCGTGTCTGACGGCCCCGCTCCCGCTCTGCCTCCGGGGGCGTCGCCGGAGTGTCTGAAAGTACACAGGCCTGCCGAAACCGGTGTGGCTCAATGGATAGAGCGTCAGCCTGCGGACTGAAAGGTCCCAGGTTCGATTCCGGTCGAGGGCATGTACCTTGGTTGCAGGCACATCCCCAGTAGGGAGTGTGCAGGAGGCAGCTGATCGATGTTTCTCTCTCATCGATGTTTCTAACTCTCTATCCCTCTCCCTTCCTCTCTGCAAAAAAGCAATAAAATATATTTTTTAAAAAAGAAAGAAAGTACACAGGCCTGCCCGGGACGATTAAAGTTCCTCCTCAGGAGTCCTGGGCTCCCGGCGGCGTTCGTGAGATGCTCGCAGTGTGGTTCCGCTTGGAGGACGCTCCGAGGCTTCGTGTTTAATTTATTTCTCTCTGAGAGGAGAGGGGACAGGCGACAGTTCTGAGCGGGTGTTATTGAAATCTCTCCGCTCGGCAGCGCCTTCACCGAAGACGACGTCTCCAAGAACGAAGACAGACAGCCCGCCGGCGTGGCCCAGGGGCTGAGCGATGACCTGTGAGCCAGGAGGTCAGGGTTCGATTCCGGTCAGGGCACAGGCCCGGGCTGCGGGCTCGATCCCCAGTGGGGGGCGTGCAGGAGGCAGCCGATCCATGATTCTCTCTCATCGTGGATGTTTCTGTCTCTCTCTCCCGCTCCTTTCCTCTCGGAAATCAATTTTCAAAATAAAATAAAAAGAATGACAAGAACCTTAAAAATAAAATAAAAAGAATGACGAGAACCTACAGGAGAGGGGAGGGTCATGCAGACGCTGTGCTCCCGCCTCGCGGAGTGGGAGGCAGGAGAGATGTGGGGTGGGTCGGGGGGCAGGGAGAGCTCAGGGCCGCGACAGGAAGGACTGGGAATAGTGGACACGTCCACCAGGTCGGGTCCCTGGTCTAACCCGTGAGAAACGACAGGAAAGCCGGGATTTCTGTCTAGGAAGTGTATGTGCATGTGTGTATATGTGCATGCGTGTGTGTATATGTGTATGCATGTGTCTGTGTATGCACGCATGTTCTGTATATATGTGTGTACACAGGCCTCTGTGTATGCATATACGTGTGTCTCTGTGCATGTGTGTGCATATGTGTAGGTGTGTGCATGTATGCACACAGATATCTCTGTGTATGCATACATGTGTGTGCATGTGTGTCTCTGTGTGTGCATGTATATATGTGCAGGTGTGTGCATCTGTATGTATCTCTGCATGCATGCATGCGTGTATGTATGTATGTGAATCCCTGTGTGTGCATACGTGTATGCTTTTGTGTGTATGCATGTGCATATGTGTATGTATGTGTGTCTGTGTGTCATGCAACAGAGATCCATGTTTTCTCAAAGCTTTAAAACACACGGTTCACCTGGTTCCCTCCTTCCCGGGGATACAGTGACTGCTGTTTCTCCTCCTCTGAGACGTCCCGGCCCACCTCAGTCCCCACGTGTGCAGACCATCCCCACGGAGCCGCTGACTGTGCCTCCGACAGAGACTGTCGCTGGCTTTTACTACAATGAAGAAACACAAGCCTGTAGTCGGGGAAAAGAATCGTTGGGGAGAGAAATTCTCGAGGATTCGACCGAGACCTTTTCCTTAAGAAACCCGGCTTCCCAAGAGCCACGTTGAGCATATTGGACTCGGCACATTTTCAGTGCCACGGTGCCTGGTTCCCGGTTACGTCGGCGAGGACTGCACTCCCGGAGCTGGGCGGGGGCGGGTACGGGCGTGTCGGGTGAGGCACGGGCAGCTCAGGGCTGTGCCGGAACCTGGGGCCTCGACGGAGAACCCATTGCAGGAACCAGCTAGAGAAGGACCCACCCGGTGCGTGAAGGGGATGGACCGAGGCCCAGCCGCCTGGTCCCTGGGTCCCCTCCCACCACACGGGGACACCTTGCAGGTGTCACGGGCAGCACCCGCCATTAGCGCCCAGGGACGCCGCGGACAGGCTGTTAGAAAGGGAACAACGGGAATGACAGAGCAGGAAACCCCTCCCTCATCACCTGTGTCTATTCTCACCTCAAAGCCGAGCCCCTCAGGGGTGGGCTCTGTCGGCATGACAAGATGTATCAACCCGGCGTGTAGTACTGCACCACAGGAACCTGGCCTCCCCGTGCTAATTCGCTACTTAGTATCGGCTCTGCTCCTTTTGCTACTTAGTATCGGCTCTGCCCTGTTTGCTACTTAGTATCGGCCCTGCCCCTTTTGCTACTTAGTATTGGCTCTGCCCTGTTTGCTATTTAGTATCGGCTCTGCCCCTTTTGCTACTTAGTATCGGCTCTGCCCCTTTTGCTACTTAGTATCGGCTCTGCCCCATTTGCTATTTAGTATCAGCTCTGCCCCTTTTGCTATTTAGTATCGGCTCTGCCCTGTTTGCTATTTAGTATCGGCTCTGCCCCTTTTGCTACTTAGTATCGGCTCTGCCCCGTTTGCTATTTAGTATTGGCTCTGCCCTGTTTGCTATTTAGTATCGGCTCTGCCGGCATCACGTAAACAAATCCCAATATCGCCGTGTTAGATCCAAGGAGAAAAACAGCGAATGTGCCAACACCATTGATTTGCAATCTGCTGTCCTCTTCCAAGAATCCAAGCAGAAGCCTGCCAGGCTGTGACAGTTACTAGCAAGAGCGAGAGGTACTGGTTTCGTTGGTGAAAAATATAATTTTAAACGTGATTTGAAAAAAAAAAAGCGCAACCCGAACGAAGCCTCACTTTCTCCCTCTTTCTGGAAATGACAGTTTCAGCCAATTATCCTCTGCTGCCAGCCAGACCCCGGAGACACAGGGCGAGTTTCAGGCTCCAACCCAGCGGCGTTTCTCCCAAACGAGCCGGCCTCGCCGTCCACACTCGGGTGTCTCGGGAAGACGGTTGGCGTGCGTCTTAAGCGTTTTCCTAAGAAAACGCTGGGAACGTTCTCTGAGGATTAAGCAACTGTTTTCCTCTGAGCTGATGCCACGGCCAAATACATGTACGAACTTGAAGAGATCTTTACACAAAAACATCCAAGCATCGCAGCGCCCCCTGGTGGGGCAACGGGTGCACCTCCCCGCCTCCCCCCCCCCCCCCCACACACACCAGCACGGAACCCACCACCGCTGTGTCAGCCTCTCCCTGCAGGCGTCTTGAACCGTTACCACAGCCCATGAACCCCAAAGCCTTGCCAGGAAACGTGGCATCCAAGACCCACATTCCCGGGGTTTATAGTTCACTTTCCCGGATACGAAATACGGCGAACGTGTCCACCGCTGTTGCTGCCCGAGGCTCCCGCCCCCCCAAAATCCAACAGATGCATCTGGGGCTGAATGGAGCCGTGCACCTGCTACCCGGGACCCCGAGGAGCGTGGCTGGGTCCTCAGAACCCGGCTCTATAGCCTCTCTCTTTGCTCGGTCCCGTGAACAGCGCCCGCGCCTGGATGCCCACAACCGGTAACCCACAGGCAGATCCGCGGCCCTGCCATCCGTGAGAACCAGAAAGGAGGGGTTCTTTGCAGGAAGGCGATGTAACGAGGGGGCATCATGGAGGCGGAGGGAGGACGTGACATGGAAGCATCTGTGTGTCTGTAAGGACAGCGTCTGCCTGCCACGCGAACCCGGCCACACGCGTGTAACGGGAGGCCTTGCCGCCCTGAGGCCGAGGCGCCCGGCCACCCCCTCCACTTCCCGCTCCCGGCAGCCGGCGTGTCACTTAAAGGAAAGCGTGGTGGAAGCGTTCATCACGGGAAGCTTAGCGCTCGGTGGAGCTGATGACGTGAATTCCCCGGTTTATTTTCTGGAAACGCGATTGGCAGGACAGGCACCCATGGGCGGCTGCGGTGGGTAACATCTCCTGCCGGGTTGTTTATGCGGAGGTCATAAGAGACCCGTCCTTCATGTCTTTGAATTCTTCACCAGGAGGCAGGTTTCTATTGATTTTTAGAGAGAGGTTGGGGGGGGGGGAGAGAGAGAGCGACAGAGAGAGCGAGGGGACAGCATGGATCCGTTGCCTCCCATACAAGTACAAGCCCCCAACTGGGGAATCAAACTGCAACCTGGGTACGTGCCCAGACCCGGAATCGAACCCGCAACCTTTGGGCGCGCGGGACGGCGCTCCAACCACTGAGCCATCCGGCCAGGGCTGTCCTTCAGGTCTAACGCGCCAGGTCCGGCGTCAGAGGGGTAGCATTGCTGGTAAAATATCACATGTGAGGTTCAGGGTAGGGAGAATTTTTTTTTTTTAATATATTTTGATTTTGTATAGAGAGGAAGGGAGAGGGATAGAGAGCTAGAAACATCGATGAGAGAGAAACATCGATCAGCTGCCTCCTGCACACCTCCCACGGGGGATGTGCCCGCAACCAATGTACATGCCCTTGACCGGAATCGAACCTGGGACCCTTCAGTCTGCAGCCGATGCTCTATCCACTGAGCCAAACCGGTTTCGGCGGGAGAATTTTTTTTTTTTTAATCCTCTCCCCGAGGATATTTTCCCGTTGATTTTTAGGGAGAGTGGGAGAGACAGAGGGAAACATTGATGTGAGAGTGGGGCATTTTTTTTTTTCTGTCTGTTTTTAAAAATATATTTTTCAGTCCTAGCTGGTTTGGCTCAATGGATAGAACATCGGACTGCAGACTGAAGGGTCCCGGGTTCGATTCTGGTCAAGGGCACATGCCTGGGATTGTGGGCTCCATCTCCAGTAGGGGAGTGAGGAGGCAGCCGATGGATGATTCTCTCTCATCACTGATGTTTCTCTCTCTCTTTCCCTCTCCCTTCCTCTCTGAAATGAATAAAAATAAAAATATATTTTCGTTGTCCCAGCTTATCCAAGCAGCCAAGCAAAGCCAGCCCCGAGCCAGTTCAGACCTCCCTGCCCGCCCCCCCCCCCCAGCCCCCCCACACACACCTCACCCCGGGGGCCCTCGTCCATCCTTTATTGAACAAACACCCCCACCCGGGACCCCGGGGGCAGAGCGCGGCCCCGCGTCCTCGCCTGTGAGCTCTCCGGGGACGGGGACACGTTCGGGGCCGCTTCCCTGGCACGCGGCCCGCTGCTCTCGGAAACGTCCCCGTGTTTGATGAATATTTATGGAGCTGCCACTTTAATTAAAATATAAAGGCCTCGAGCTAAATTAATCGGGCTGAGGAGAAAGAAACAAAACACCCTCTCGCAAACCAGAAGACAGCGGATGAGGGCAGAGGCAGCCCTGCCTGCTCGGAGCCACAGCCAGTGTGGGGGGGGGGGAGACGGAGGGGGCCCCGGTGGGAGCGTTCCCCGCACAGCCTGCCGGCCGAGTCGCCGGGACCAGGGCCGGGTTTTCAACAAACATCCGCCCAGGCCCACCCACGGCCACGCGGCCACATCCCACGGGCACGGCGGGGGGGGGGGGGCACCGGCTCTGCCCTCCTGCCGTCCCCCGAGACCCGCAGGACGCTCGGGGAACTCCCCCTTCCCCCCCTCCCCCGCCACAGCATGAAATCCTCCCCATCTCAGCACAGACCTTCAGACCTTCCCAGCAACCCCCCTGTCCAAGCAGCTGCGGTTGACCGGCAAATAAGATGCAGGTGGGGGCCCTGGCCGGTGTGGCTCAGTGGATAGAGCGTCGGCCTGCGGAATGAAGGGTCCCCGGTTCGATTCCAGGTCAGGGCACAGGCCCGGGTTTCGGGCTCGATCCCCAGTGGGGGGCGTACAGGAGGCAGCCGATCCGTGATCCTCTCTCATCATCAATGTTTCTCTCTCTCTCGCTCCCTCTCCCTTCTTCTCTAAAGACAATCAAAATATATTTTTTAAAAAGTTAAAAATAGAAATTTAAGGGAGCAGAGTGGGCCTCAGCCACTTATTTCTTGGTTTTGCTGAAAACAGCCCAGGCATTGAAAAACTCCCCCAGGGTTCGCAACAACTGGTCTCTGGACTTTGCAACAAAATGAAAATAAATGGGTAATGACCTCGCCTCCGAGACTCAGCTCTTCACACAACCACATGCCGTGGTGCAAATAAGTAACACTCGCCTGGTTCCGAGGAGAACGCTGCTGGCTGGATCCCATTACTATGCCTCGTTAAGTGAGATAATTTGGCTTGAGTTAATTTTCTGAAAATTAAAAGCGTTCCGTGGACCTGCCTTATTAACTTCACGAAAGAAAACTTTAGAATGGCAACGCGTTCTTTTTAAAACCGCTCTACATTTTGGGGCTCTATTCGGGGGGTTTCTTAAAAATCTAATTTTCTTTTAGGGCACATCTGATAAACTATAGGTTTTAGCACATGGATATTGATTTTTTTAAAAATATGTGTTTTTATTGATTGTAGAGAGAGCAGAAGGGGGAGGAGAGAGAGAGAGCGAGAGAGCGAGAGAGAGAGAGAGAGAGAGCGCCAAAACCGGTTTGGCTCAGTGGATAGAGTGTCAGCCTGCGGACTGAAGGGTCCCAGGTTCGATTCCGGTCAAGGGCACGTACCTTGGTTGCGGGCATATCCCCAGTAGGAGGTGTGCAGGAGGCAGCTGATCGATGTTTCTCTCTCATTGATGTTTCTAACTCTCTATCCCTCTCCCTTCCTCTCTGTAAAAAATCAATAAAATATATTTTTTTAAAAAAAATCTATCGGACTACCTACTTGTTCAATCCAATCGGAATTTGCCTCTGAATCTCCAGGTTGGCATTTCCCACCGACGGCTCCTGGCTGGGGAGCTCGCTGATCGGCCCTGTCTCACGCCTAGAGAGAGAGCGGCCCCTTTTTCTCACCCGCGCATCGCCCACCGTGAAGGAGCGGGCTGGGGCGCGACCATTGCAAAGGGGTTTGGGATGGACGCTAAGCTAGCTGGCTCTTCGCTCTGCCTTACCTCTGCGCTCTGCTTTCGAAAGAAACCATTGGCTCCCGGTATTTCCAAGAGGCAGACGCCGCTGGGTGTGTGCCCTGTCCTAGGAGGTGCCGTGGGCCCCATCGATCAGTGTGACAGGCGGGGCCGCTGGGGCGAGAGTCTGGGGCCTTTCCTGGGGTTGGGGCGGTCAATCACCTGGACAGGGAGGCGCCAGGAGACACCCCTGATGGATGTCCCGCGAGCGATCGACCGTCTACGGAGGACGCTTCTTCGCCCGGCTGCAGTTTCAGCCCCACTCTCCCGGACGCCGATAAATCAAAGAGGATTTCCACTCCCGGCTGGTGGGGCTCAGTGGATAGAGCGTGGGCCTGCGGACTGAAGGGTCCCGGGCTGGATTTCCCCGTCAGGGCACAGGCCTGGGTTGCGGGGTTCGATCCCCAATGGGACGGGCCGTGCAGGAGGCAGCCCATCCGTGATTCTCGCTCATCATGGGTGTTTCTCTCTCTCTCTCTCCTCCCTTCCTCTCTGACATCAACACAAATATATTATAAACAAGCAAACAAACAAACAAAACAAGGAGTTCTCCCTGGATAAACGGCCCGAGACAGGTGACGGACACCTTTCAGGAGGAAGTCGCCGTCCATCCGGGGGTGCCACGCAGGCTCATCGGTCACGGGCGTCCGCGCACGTCCCACCGGCGCTGTGATAAGTGGCTTTCCCGGTCCAGGTTCTCGCCTCCCGCCACGCTGGGGCCCGGGGTCTCACCGCTGACGATAAAGAATGGCTCGGAGACACTCGCGTGGCACAGAGTGTGAGTTATGGCTCTGGGCGACGCTTATGGAAGAAGGAAGACAGATGAGATGCTTCGCGGCAACGATTGTCCTCTCCAGGTGGGGGCGGCGCCTGCATCCCTGTCCTGACCTTGGGCGGAGAGGGGTGATGTGCGGAAACGTGGGGCGTCGGCGGGGTCGCTGGGAAATAACGGGGAGTCGGAGATTTTAAAATGTCCATTTCTTCTTCTTTTTTTAAAAAAAGATATATTTTATTGATTTTTTTTTTTTACAGAGAGGAAGGGAGAGGGATAGAGAGTTAGAAACATCGATCAGCTGCCTCCTGCACACCCCCTACTGGATATGTGCCCACAACCAAGGTACATGCCCTTGATTGGAATCGAACCCGGGACCCTTCAGTCCGCAGGCCGACGCTCTATCCACTGAGTCAAACCGGTCAGGGCTTTTTTTTTTTTTTTTTAATATATATTTTTTTATTTATTTCAGAGAGGACGGGAGAGGGAGAGAGAGATAGAAACATCCATGATGAGAGAGAATCATGGACTGGCTGCCTCCTGCACGCCCCCCACTGGGGATTGAGCCCATAACCCAGGCATGTGCCCTTGACTGGAATTGAAGCCGGACCCTTCAGTCCACAGGCCGATGCTCTATCCACTGAGCCACACCAGCTGGGGTGTCCATTTTTTCTTCTTAGAGAGAGAGAGAGAGAGAGAGGAAGAGGGAGAGAGAGAGGAAAACATCGATGAGAGAGAACACCCATCGGCTGCCCCCCCCCGCGCGACCTCTACTGGGGATGGAGCTCGCAACCTGGGCGTGTACCCTGACCGAGAATCGAACCGTGGCCGCCTGGTTCCTAGGGGGACGCTCAACCACAGAGCCACACCGGCCGGGCCTGATGGACATTTTTCCGAGGAGGCGGAGCCATCGCCTGGGTTCAACGCTGTGGAGGGGTCAAGTACGATGCCACGCTGGCCCCTGCGTTCTGTGGGCACCCAAGTAGCCATCAGACCCAGCGCACGTGTAGAAAGAATGATCTTCATGAGAAAACGAATGGGGTGCCCGTCCCCGACTCCCCAGTCACGAGCCAGGGCACCCTGCCTGGACCGGGCTCTGCAGAATCTCCATGCCATCACCTTGGGCCCCAGACAGTTATTTACCTTCAGAGACAGGTTTGCAAACACTGGGGAGCTGAGCGCAGCCTTGCATCTCTAGCAGGTGCTCGGGCGAGACTGACAGCCTTAATGAGGAAACATCAATACGTGTCTCTTGCTCCTTCTAACAACCCGTGGCGGACCGAGTCCGTTTCTGCAGTGTTGACATATTAGGCAGTAGCGCTTGTTTCAACAAAGTGCTCGGTTCCAAGGAAATGAAGAAAAATGGCAGCACCCGGGAGGCGGGCCAAGCCTCTGGTACCTGACTCAGCTCCAGACAACGCTCCGACGCCCAGAGGCCACCGCTGGGGAGCAACGCGGTGCCCAAATGGTTTTTAAATGCGGACCATGCGATTGCCTTCACCTCAGGAGGGGCATCCCAACCACGGAGACGTTAGTTCTGGGGCAATGCACCGTGAGAGGATCTTTCTGCAGTCCTGGGACCTCCTCTAAAAACTGGTTCTAAAGGCGTCAGCCAGCACACGCAGATATGCTAAAACATGTGTAAATTATCGCATGGCAAACAAAACACACACACACACACACACACACACACACACACACACACACACAGGTTATCACGACCATTATCCTCACCATCAAGACCATCAAGACCATCATCATCATCATCACCATCATCACCACCATCACCATCATCATCACCATCATCACCACCATCATCACCATCATCATCACCATCATCATCACCATCATCACCACAATCACCATCACCATCACCACCACCATCACCACCATCATCACCATCACCATCATCATCACCATCATCATCATCATCACCACCATCATCATCACCATCATCATCATCATCACCATCATCACCATCACCATCATCACCATCATCATCATCATCACCACCATCACCATCACCACCATCATCACCATCACCACCATCATCACCATCATCATCACCATCACCATCACCACCATCACCATCATCATCACCATCATCAGCATCATCATCACATAACCATCATCATCATCATCACCATCACCATCACCATCATCATCACCACTATCACCATCATCATCACCACCATCATCACCATCATCATCACCATCATCATCATCATCACCATCACCATCACCATCATCACCACCATCATCTTCATCATCATTACCATCATCATCACCACCATCATCACCATCATCATCACCATCATCATCATCATCACCATCACCATCACCATCATCACCACCATCATCTTCATCATCATCACCACCATCATCACCATCATCATCACCATCACCATCACCACCATCACCATCATCATCACCATCATCAGCATCATCATCACATAACCATCATCATCATCATCACCATCACCATCACCATCATCATCACCACTATCACCATCATCATCACCACCATCATCACCATCATCATCACCATCATCATCATCATCACCATCACCATCACCATCATCACCACCATCATCTTCATCATCATTACCATCATCATCACCATCATCATCACCACCATCATCACCATCATCACCACCATCACCATCACTATCTGGCGTCTCCTGTATTGTCCCCAAAAGAAGCCATTAGAACAATCCCACTTGCCACACTCCCCCGACGGGTCCAATAAAACTCCTTATTAATTCTTCCTTAACACAGCGCAGCATTTAGCCAGATTCTAGCTCCGCGTTCCAATTCCTTCAGCCTCAGAGCAATGACAAAGCTCCCGTCTTTATCTCCGTCTGGGAGTGCAGCCAAGGAGTGTCCTCAGGGCTGAGAGCGAAGGGAGGCTGCAGTCCTCGGTTCTTTGTTTATTGCTAAGGCAGAACTGTGTGGGCATTTCTTCAAGGACTATGTGCACCCTCGGGGAGAGAGAGGGAGGGTGAGAGAGAGAGAGAGAGAGAGAGAGAGAGAGAGAGGAGGGGGGGCGGAGGAGGAGGAGGAGGAGGAGGAGGAGGAGGTGGTCTGGGGGACGAAGGTCCCAGGCACAGATAACAGCGGCTTCAATGGTTGTGGTGGGGACAGGAGAGGTGGCACCTGGGGTTGTCAAGGACCATGGTGGCCAGAGTTCAGGGAGTGGAGGAAGAGCAGGAGGGAAACGGCCTGTGTGGCTCAGTGGTTGAGAGTCGACCTATGAACCAGGAGGTCACGGTTTGATTCCCAGTCGGGGCACATGCCTGGGTTGTGGGCTCGATCCCCAGTAGGGGGCATGCAGGAGGTAGCCGATCCATGATTCTCTCTCATCATGGATGTTTCTCTCTCTCTCCCCCTCTTCCTTCCTCTCTGAAACAAATAATAATGTATTAAAAGAAAAAGAAAGAAAGAGAGAGAGAGAGAAAGGAAGGAAGGAAGGAAGGAAGGAAGGAAGGAAGGAAGGAAGGAAGGAAGGAAGGAAGGAAGGCGCAGGCCTGTCCCTCCGGACCGTCCCAGGACGCGGGCCCCGTCAGCGTGATGGGTTTCCACGGCCCCATGACTCAGCAGCTGTGTTCATGCTGCCTCCCTGCTCAGCCCTGCACCCTTTCCTCCAGGCCCAAGATGATGAAACAGGCCAGGAACAGATGCTGCTGTTGCTATGGCAATTCATATTTCCTCCGTGTTAATAACCTCGCCCGACGCAGGCGATCAGACGTGCCGGGGCACCTCCCCGTAACTGAACTCCAATCCATTCCTGACGGCGTGGCGATGCCACGGACCCCGAGGCATGACGAAGTGAAGAGCAAATAGAAACAAGTCATCGGGAGCCGGAAAGCCACCCCTATTGGAGGTGGGAGCAGAGACACATCGAGGGTAGGAACGTGTGGTTCTCACGGGCGGCGCGGAGAAGCGACACGATGTCCGAGAAACAGCTTCGAGACAGACATGTGTTTCTCGCGTCCAGAGGGAAAAAAAAAAACCCACTGATGAAGACACGGAACAGAGAGGGTCCTCAAAGATGCCCGCCATCTACTAGCTGACCGCTAGACTGTGAGTACGATTAGCTCTGAGCGAAGTGTGGTGTGAGAAGGGATGATGGCTACCGAGGGAGCTCGTTCCCAAAGTATTCACGGTGCGTTAAACGGGGAAGTGTGACAGTTCTGGAAACAGGATCAAATCATGGGTGTGCCTTGTTTTTTAAAGTTGATTTTAGAGAGAGAGAGAGAGAGAGAGAGAGAGAGAGAGAGACATGAATGATGAGACAGCTGAAACCGGTTTGGCTCAGTGGATAAAGCGTCGGCCTGCGGACTGAAAGGTCCCGGGTTCGATTCCGGTCAAGGGCATGTACCTTGGTTGCGGGCACATCCCCAGTGGGGGGTGTGCAGGAGGCAGCTGATCGATGTTTCTCTCTCATCGATGTTTCTAACTCTCTATCCCTCTCTCTTCCTCTCTGTAAAAAAGCAATAAAATATATATATATATATATAAAAAAATGATGAGACAGAATCATGGACCGGCTGCCTCCTGCACATCCCCTTCCTGGGGATCGAGCCCGCAAGCCGGGCCTGTGCCCTGACTGGGAATCGAACCGGAAACCTCCAGGTACACAGGACTACACTCAACTATCTGAGCGACACCGGCTGGGCCAGGAGGTTATTTTTAAACAGAAGCGTTTTTTATATATATGCTATGTTCCTTTTCCCCCAGGCGTTTATTCCTTTTAACGGTGGCTGTTGAAAGGGTCTGTCTTGATCTAGAAGCAAAGAATAGACCCTCGATGCTTACGTACTATGGGGTTGGCACGGCCGCCCCGGGGTGGCGGCAGGAGGTGAATATCCAGCAAGCTGCCCCCTCCCCCGCCCCCCGTTTCACCCGCCACATCGTTTCACACACCGCGAGGCCGCGACCCCACCGGGAAACGGGTAGGTGGTTGTCCCGCGATGCCGTGAGCCAACGCGGAAGACGCGACTCCGGCTGCTTCGTTCTGCTAAAGGCATCGCGACCGTAAAACGAAAGTCATTGCTCAACTCCACGTTATTCTTTTTTTTACAAAAATATGTGTTTTTTTATTGATGTCAGAGAGGAAGGGAGAGGGAGCGGGAGGTAGAAACATCCACGAGGAGAGAGAATCCTGGATCGGCTGCCTCCTGCACGCCCCCCCCCCCCCACTGGGGATGGAGCCCACATCCCGGGCCTGTGCCCCGACCGGGAATCGAACCCTGACCTCCTGGTTCCTAGGTGGACGCGCCACCATTGAGTCTCGCCGGCAGGGCTCGGTTCCACGTTCTCACCAGAACGAACTGGCTTATCACCGGCGTAGATGTTAATGTCGGTGTGTTGCCTGATCCCTCCATGAAAGGGCCCCGGCAGGGGCACACCGTGTCCCATTTCACAAAGCGCCGAGCGGAAGCCTCGCCCGAGCCCGCTGGTTCAGAGCCGCTCTCCCACGGCTTGCCCTACTTCTGCATTCCCCGCAGCAGACACAGCCGCTCCTCTCCCTCGCAGTCAAGCTGTTCTGAGCATGCGGGGTGAGGGAGGTCGCTGTTCTCGGAGGGTACCCACCGGTTTATTCTGTCTGTCTTTGATAGAGGCCTGGAGGGGATCAAAGGCACTACACCGCCAACTTTCGAGTTATCTATGTGCCGGGAGCCCTGGTTTTCACGGGGACCAGACACAGGCTGTAAGCAGGTACAAGTGCATGTGTGTGCATGTGTGCGCACATGTGCGTGTGTGTGCACGCATGTGCATGCATGTGCACCTGTGTGTGCACGTGTGTGTCTGTGTGTATGTGCGCACACGTGTGCATGTGTGTGCATGTATGTGCATGCATGCGTGCTGACCAGCAGCACCACATGAGGGGATCCCCCATTGGGAGGAAGGACAGGCATGGTTCTCCTGAAAACCACCAAAGTAGGAGCAGGTGCGTGGAGGGGGGAGAACCATCGTCCACGGGGGACACAGACATGGGATGTTGGAGGGAGAGCTGATGGCCGTGTGTCTCTCTCGCACATCCATGTTTCTCTCTCTGATGGGTTGCCTCCCGCACCCACGTGCCCCGACCAGGCCCAGGGATGGGACCTGCCGCCTAGGTGCCTGCCCTTGACCTGGAATCGAACCTGAGACTCTTTGGGTGTGTGGGCGGCGACACTCTAACCACTGAGCAACACTGGCCGGGGCCCTGCAAGGGAATGTTTGTGCTATAGTTTCTTTCTTTCTTTTTCTTAATGTTTCCTTATTGATGTCCGAGAGGGAGGGAGAGGGAGAGAGAAACATCCATGAGGAGAGAGAGAGTCATGGACCGGCTGCCTCCTGCACGCCCCGCACTGGGGATGGAGCCCGCCACCCGGGCCTGTGGCCTTGACCGGGGATTGAACCCTGACCTCCTGGTTCCTAGGTGGACGCTCAGCCCCTGAGCCCCGCCGGCCTGGCTGGGCTGCGTTTGCACTCAGACGCCCAGAGCCCACCTGGCGGGAAAGGTAATGGAGACGAATAGCTTTCAGCCCGACGTCAGCCATGTAATCAGGGCCGACCTGGGGCAGCTGCGGCTGCTGCTGCTGCTGAGCGACTCTGAGGCCCATTCAGGCCGGGCCGGGAGCCGCGGCCAAGTGCGCGCAGCTTCTCCTCCTCCTGAAGGGCCGTTTGTTCGCGTCCTTTGCCTTCGGAAGGAGGGTCAGAGTTCGCGGGGAGCGCGGCGGGCGCCGCCGTTGTCCTCAGCGGGACTCTCTGTGCTGGAACGCGCGCTGCTCCGGTGGGGACGCAGCTTGGAGCGCGTGCTCCTCACATCTTGCGAGTGAGCAGTCGGCGAGAGAGGACTCTTCCTTCCGTGCAGAAGGGGGGATGGAGGAGGGCCTGTGCCACTGGCAGGGAAGAGCGATTGGCTACTTAATAATAGAAATAAAAAAGCTGTTAATGCCCACCCCCCCCCCCCCGTCCCCCGTCCCCTCAGAGGGAAAATGCCGCCACGAAGCGCCCCGCATCGCTTGGGAAGGTCGTTGCTGAACACCTTCCGGGACCCGAGCCCGCCCGCGTGGCGCCAGGCCACCTTATCAAGCTCCTGCCACGCTGCCAAGTGGATGATTAATTGCCTCCCAGGAGGTGATGGGCACGGGATGTGGGATGCAGGTGAGGCACGCCGAGAACAAATTAATTATGCGGGTTTGGCTTTTGCTGGACTGCCAGGCGCGCCGGGTGGGGCTGGGGGAGGGGGGGGGCGCGGATCCTTGGGCCCTAAAAGGATAAACAACATGTGTTGAGTGCCGCGTGGAGAAACACACACACACACACACACACCGCCCATCTGACCCATGGCCCAGCGGGGGCTTCGGGGCCTTAGGCGGGGAAGGAGACCCCACCTTCGCCAACTCTGCACACAAACCCAAGCTGCGTCATCGGTTCCTCTGTCCGTGAGGGAGGGGTTCTGTGGTTGCTGAACCCCCCCGGGGAACAAAGACAGCCCGAGAGACACGTGGAAGGCGGGACGCTGCGTGGCCTGTTAGCGCAGGAATTCGGCATGGAGCTGCCGGGCTGGGTCATGGGAAACCGCCCAGAATGTCCTCCAGACGGACATGGGCTCCCAACCTTCTCCCTTAAAAGATACACACGGAGTGGCCGGATGATGATGATCTCTGAACACATAATCATCTGGCCACTCCGTGTGTCTGTGTGTAATATATATATATATATATATATATAAAATATATATATTATATATTATATTTATTATATATAATATATATGTATATATATATATGTGTGTGTATATATATATATATATATATATATATATATATATATAAATATTAGAGGCCCGGTGCATGAATGTGTGCATGGGTGGTGTCCGGCCAGTCTGGCCAGGGGGAGGGGACATGGGCGGTTGGCCATCCTGCCTGCTGGTCGAACGCCTGGTGGAGGGGACCATTTGCGTATTAGCCCTTTATTCTATAGGATAGACACGGAGTGGCCAGACGATGATGCGTTCCGAGATCATCATCCTCTGGCCACTCCATGTATATAGGTTTTTATTGATTTTATAGAGAGAGGAGAGGCAAGGGAGAGAGAGAGAAACATCCATGAGTGTGAAACTTAAGACGGGCTGCCTCCTGCGTGCCCCCTCCTGGGGGCCGAGCTGGCGACCCCTTGGTTCACAGATGGATGCTCAACCACTGAGCCCCTCCGGCTGCCAGCGATGCTTTCTCTCAGGGATGTGGGTGGTGTCGGTGACACTGTGTTAACCACATTCCCGTCGGACGTCCCTACGGCAGGAGTGCAGGGCAAGCCCCTGGCTCACTGAGGCTCTGGGATCGGGGTCTGCGGGTGGCCAGGGGCCCTGGGAGAACGGGGCGGGGAGCGATGCCACCCTTCACCCGAGGGGCAGAGCCTGGGATGCATTTCCTGGTCCCAGGGAGGGAGCCACACCCACGTGGAAAAGCACCCCCCAATCATCCCCCTAGGAGCAGCACCTGGGACCCCCCCACAAATGCGTCCTTTGTGTCTAAACCGTATTTATGCCTCCTCCCTGGGGCGAGGCGGGGGGTGGGGGGGTGGGGTGGGGTGGGGTTCCAGGCTTTGAGAAGGACGGGCAGTGCATAAATTGGAACATTTTTAATCACCGCACAGAACCTGGCGAGTTAATGCTAAAATTATAAATTCCTAGAGACGGTGTGAAGTCTGTCAGATTCCAGGGCAGCCGCTGTGACAAGCGGGAGTTCTCCACGTGTGGCGGCTGCCATGGCAACCGCTCCATCCCTGCGCCAAGGGGAGGAGGAGGCGGAGGTCCGCCTGCACCTGCCCGAGTCTCCACGGTGGATACACAAGTCGGTTTCTGTTACATTGTATCGATTTCGTCCAGAAAGAACCCAAGGGCTGATGGGGAGGGTAATGGGCGGGGGGGCACTCCCATGAACACACGGGGACTGCAAGGCTCCAAGCAATGAGATGACAGCAAGCCCTGCCACTAGGTCCCCTGATTGCACACGAGGCCCCGCCCCACCCTTGGTTAAGCCCCGCCCCCTTCCATGCTCCCTACGGAGTTGCCCCTGGTTTATGGGGGCGTCTGCATTTGGAAGAAGGTTGTGCACACTCCGCACTTCCCCCCTTCCCGCCCCCGACCCATGTGGAGGCATCATTTTTTCTTTTTTTTTTTTAAATATATATTTTTATTGATTTTAGAGAGGAAGGGAGAGGGAGAGAGAGAAACATCCATGATGAGCGAGAACCATGGGTCAGCTGCCTCCTGCACGCCCCCTACTGGGGATGGAGCCTGCAACCTGGGCCTGTGCCCTGATGGGGAATCGAACTGTGACCTCCTGGTTCCTAGGGTGGACGCTCAACCACCCAGCCACGCCGGCGGGGATGGAGGCATCATTTTTCTTAGAAAACTCATTGAAACTGGGACACAGATGAGCTTGCAAATATCCCGGAGTGATCCACGCCCCCACCTTTCAGTCTTTCATTTCCTCACTTAACCGCGGCTGCGGGAACCCTTCCAGAAGGTTCTGGGTTGCCCTCACCGGTGTGGCTCCGTGGATAGAGCGTCGGCCTGCGGAGTGAAGGGTCCCAGGTTCGATTCCGGTCAAGGGCATGGACCTTGGTTGCGGGCACATCCCCAGTGGGGAGGTGTGCAGGAGGCAGCTGATGGATGTTTCTCTCTCATCGATGTTTCTAACTCTCTATCCCTCTCCTTTCCTCTCTGTAAAAAAAAAAATCAATAAAATATATTTAAAAAAAAGAAGGTTCTGGGTTAAGGGACAGACTTTTATATTCAAGTGAAAGAGAAGAGGGACGCGGGGCGGGTGACTGCCAGGCCCTGGCCAGTTCGCTCAATGGTTAGAGGATCCACACGGGTTCAATTCCCGGTCAAGGGCACGTACCTCGGTTGCAGGCTCCCGTAGGGGCACGTGCGGGAGGCAGCCAATCGACGTGTCTCTCTCACATCATTACGCCGATTGTGACCGGAAAAACCCTCCCCATGATCCGATGGTCACAAAGGAAAACCGTGATGGTCTTGGGGGGCGGGTACTTTTCCTCATCCTTGGAGAAGCAGAGATGAAGTGGGGTTTTTTTTTTGTGTGTGTGTGTGTGTGTTTAAATTTTTAATTACAGTTTTCAACCTCGGAGAGAACCCCTCGGCGTCACCAAACTTAGAAAGACGACGCCGCGCCCCCGAAGAACGGAATAGGAAACAGCCTTGGATGTCAACGGCAATTTAAAAGTGAAATTAAGAAATAATTAAAAAGCTGGGAAGCACGTCCTTGTAAATCGTATCGTTGACAAGTAAACGACATTTGCATTTTGCGCCGGAAGGGAGTCTCCGGCGGTCCGGGGCGGGGGGGTGGGGGGGGGCGGCAGGCGGGCTTTGCAGGGAGGGACCTGGGGGTGCTGCCCGTGACTTAGGGAAACAGTGAGATGCACGTTGAATAAAACATGCCCGTGGGCTCCGGAAACAGCCGAGGTGAACGTGTCCCATCCTGCCTCCCACCTGGAACGTGTCCTCAGGAGCAAGGCTCAGGGGCGGAGTGTCGACCTAGGAACCAGGAGGTCAGGGTTCGATTCCCGGTCAAGGGCACAGGCCCTGGTTGGGGTCTCCCTCTCCAGTGGGGGGGGGGGGGTGTGCAGGAGGCAGCCGATCCCTGATTCTCTCTCATCATGCATGTTCCTCTCTCTCTCCCTTCCTCTCTCTGACATCAATACAAATATCCTATCTAATAAAGAGGGGATATGCTCATTGACCATCACTCCGTCACAACGATGGCTGCACCCACAGCTGAAGCCAAGTTCCCATAAGGAGCCTTAACGAGCAATCAGCAGGGACCTGAGGCTACGTCCCCTGCCCGGCGGGGCTTGACAAGGGTGGGACTGGCCAGGTCTGGATCTAGCCCAGGGGTGGGCAAACTTTTTGACTCGAGGGCCACCATGGGTTCTTAAACTGGACCGGAGGGCCGGAACAAAAGCACGGATGGAGTGTTTGTGTGAACTAATATAAATTCAAAGTAAAGGAGCGGAGGGGAGAGCAAGAGAACCCTCCGCTCTTTCGGCTCCGTGGGCCGGATAGAACAGCCGAATGGGCCGGATCCAGCCCGTGGGCCGTAGTTGGCCCACGGCTGAATTCTAGCCCAATAGGGGCAGGGACCAGCTGGTTCTGGGTCTCACATGATTTTGAGGTGCAGGTTGGTGGGCGGGGACTTGACTCTGGGTCCCGTGGTGCGCCCCAGACTCTGACAGGAGGAAGGTTTTCATATACGTTTTACTAATCTTCTTTCATCTCTGACACTTCTATTCTAGAGAAAGGGCGAATAGCAATATTAAATTATTTCCTCTAATGAATCCCCTTTTAATGTGCACGAATTTTGTGCACCGGGCCACTAGTCTCTCTCTCTCTCTCTCTCTCTCTCTCTCTCTCTCTCTCTATATATATATATATATATATATATATATATATATATATATATATATATATAAAAGGCTAATATGCAACGTGTCCCCTTGGGAATTCAACCGGGAGACAGGGAGTGCGCTCGCTCGCTATGACGCGCACTGACCACCAGGCCCTCGAGCATAGAAAATAAAAATCCAGGGGACACCCCTCCCCAGCCCTCCGGTGACCTGTCCACTCTCAGAAGGTTCCAGGATGCCTGTGCCCACCGCCCCCCACCCCGCCCGCCGTGTCCCTCCTGAGACGGAACCCAGGCTGTCTCGCGTTTGTGCCGGACAGACAGGGCTCCTGAGTCCCCGAGGGGCCCGGCCACCCGGACCCAGCATATAACACGGGGCCACGTGCACCCCCTGGACCGAGTGAGGGATGTCGGGGACCGTGGGGTCGGTCCCTCAGTGTTTTCCTTTGCCATCACTTGATTGTAAACGTAAGAAGGAAAGAGTTGGGCCGTAACCGGTGTGGCTCCGTGGATAGAGCGTCGGCCTGCGGACAGAAGGGTCCCGGGTTCGATTCCGGTCAGGGGCACGTACCTTGGTGGCGGGCACATCCCCAGTAGGGGGTGTGCAGGAGGCAGCTGATCGATGTTTCTCTCCCATCGATGTTTCTAACTTTCTATCCCTCTCCCTTCCTCTCTGTAAAAAATCAATAAAATATATTAAAAAAAAGATAAAAAAGAAAAAAAGAAAAAAAGAGTTGGAATCGCCGCAGAGCCCGCTGCACACCCCAGGGACCGGATCCCGGGACTGTGGCTGTGTTGGTCCTGTCGCCTGTAGCCTTCGGCGTATTTCCACACGAGCTTCGTGCTAATTGTACATCGGGGGGCGGGGGAGGTGAGGGGGGGGTCATTAGCACATCAGATGTATCCTTTCGAGATCTTCTGGCTGAGGACACACCAAGGGGAGACGGGGAAGCAGAGAAACCAAGTCCGTGTAAATATAACGTGTTCCATGACCCCTGGCACCTGCACGGGAGGGCACGTGTGATCCATGGGCAGGGGCAGAGTCTCCGACAAAACACGCCTGAAACGGGAGCGTTTTGCCGAAAGCTTTTTTTTTTATTTTTTTTAAAAAAATCAAAGTCTGTGTGAAACGGAAATCAACGGGGATCTCCCTAGGGCGCTGTCAAAAGCCTGTTCACGTGATTTTACGAGTGGATTTCGGAGCCTTTTCCAGGGTCTGGATTGGAGCAGGTAAATCCGGCAGGCCCGGGCCCACCCACACGCAGGGGGGTGCCTGTGCGGAACCGGGAGCACCCACAGATGTGACTGCGGGGGTCCCCGTCCCTGGAGGGCACCGGGTCTGTCTCCTGGGAAACCGGGGGGCTCAGCTACCTGGTCCCACACTCAGGGATTTCGAGGGCGAGGGGGGAATCCGTCTCGGACTCCGTGGCGGCAGCTGGGTGCTCCCGCTTGGGCTGGGGGCTGGGCTGTGGTGCCACCTGACGGTGGGGGGGGTCCATAACAGGGGTCACAGGAAAGCTGTGAGGGCCACCCCCCCTGCCCTGGCTGCCCCTCCCCTGTGCCAAGGAACGGGACGGCGCCATCCATTTCTCCCTTCTCCTTGCTGTCTCACACACCCAGCATCCACGCGTCAGACGATCCGGAGCGTCTGCAGAGCAAAGAGCGGACAACGAATGATATTTTTGTCGCTAGAGCAGACGGAGGCGTGGCCAGGCAGATGAAATCTACGTGCCTTACCACACATCTCTGACCGTGGTGGGGGTGGGGGGGTTCCCTCGATGAGGGAGGGGGGCCTCTCTCATTTCGGAGGTGAAGAACGTGTTTCCCCTTCGCCACCCTGGGGAACCCCCCCCCCCCCCCCGAGAAATGTCAGAACTGTCAGGACAGCCATGGAAAGCCACCCCCACAGGACATCAGCCTTATCCAACCCTAACTGTCCTGACAGTCAACACACACGGGACCTGGGGTCAGAGGGTCAATGGCTCACATGTCTGAAGGTAGAGTTGCTGGCTTTCATTCAGTTGTACGTAGACTTCTATGGGGGCGGGGGGATAGTTAACATTTCGTTGTTTAATTATTATTATTTTTTAAAATCTTTATTGTTGAAAGTATCAATAGGTCTTCCTTTTCCCCCCATGGACCCCTTCCAGCCCACTCCCATCCCCCCCCCTCAGGCCCTCCCCACCCCATTGTGTCCACGGGTGATGGGTCGACGCAGACACGTTCCTCGGCTGATCTCTTCCCACCCACCCTCCCCCGCCTTCCCTCTGAGGTTCCACACTCTGTTCCTGCTTCTGTGACTCTGGGTCTATTTTTGCTCCTCCGTTTATTATTTGGTTCATTAGATTCCACATGGGAGTGAGGTCATCGGATACTTGTCTTTCTCTGACGGGCTTGCTTCGCTCCACAGAATGACGGCCAACGTCTTAGAACAGAAAGTCGAGTCCAGCCGAAACCGGTGTGGCTCAGTGGAAAGAGCGTCGGCCTGCGGACTGAAGGGTCCCAGGTTCGATTCCGGTCAAGGGCATGTACCTTGGTTGCGGGCACATCCCCAGTAGGGAGTGTGCAGGAGGCAGCTGATCGATGTTTTTCTCTCATCGATGTTTCTAACTCTCTAGCCCTCTCCCTTCCTCTCTGTAAAAAATCAATAAAATATATTTAAAAAGAAAAAAGGAAGTCGAGTCCGGTCCGTAAACGCAGATCTGAAAACGGAAGTTCCCACCCCTGGCGTCGTCCGGGTAGCTCCGTGAGCATTCGACGCGGCACGGGGACGGCAGCACAGGGGGGCGCTTACACTCAGCCTCAGGCCCACCCGGAGAGCCGGTCAGCCTCCTGCCGAACCCCTGGTCCCCGACATCACCCCTCCGAAGGGCTGCACCTGAGGCTGTAGGTGGATAGACTCGGATTAAAATCTCTCTTCCTGCTCAGGCGTCTACCCTTTTCCGTTCTGTTTTCATCGGGTATCACGGGGTTTAGGTGAGCACACACCTTCCTTCACACCATCCTCCTCCTCCTCACCACCACCACCGGCCGAGGCCCCCACCTCCCCCTGTTTCCCCCTATCATCATCTCCATCCCCAGGGCCCCTTCTGTTACACGCCAGGTACACCCTCCCTATTTTTTTAAAAAATATATTTTATTGATATTTTACAGAGAGGAAGGGAGAGGGAGAGAGAGCTAGAAACATCGATGAGAGAGAAGCATCGATCAGCCGCCTCCCGCACACCTCCTACTGGGGATGTGCCTGCAACCAAGGTACATGCCCATGACCGGAATCGAACCCGGGACCCTTCTGTCCGAAGGCCGACGCTCTATCCACTGAGCCAAACCGGTTTCGGCACCCTCCCTATTTTTTTAAAAAAATATATCTTTATTGATTTCAGAGAGGAAGGGAGAGGGAGAGAGAGACAGAAACATCCATGATGAGAGAGAATCATCCATCGGCTGCCTCCTGCACGCCCTCCCCTGGGGATCGAGCCCGCAACTCGGGCATGTGCCCTTGACCGGAATCGAACCCGGGACCCTTCGGTCCACATGCCGACGTTCTATCCACGGAGCCAAACTAGCCAGGGCCCTCCCTATTTTTTTAAAATAGTTTTTATTTTTTATTTTTTTTTCAGAGAGAGAAACATCTATCGGTTGCCTCCTGGACACACACTGACTGGGGCTTGACCCCGCAACCCAGCGATGTGCCCTGACCAGGAATGGAACCCACACCCTTCTGGCTTACGAGATGACACTCCAAACCATGAGCTTCCCGGTCAGGGCACTTCTGTTCTTTTTTAATAGCCTGCCTATGAAAGCAAACATCTCCAACGCTATGTTTTCATTAAGGCCCTGGAGTTCAGCTGGAAAAAAAATGTTTAATATTCCATTTTATAAATCTACTGTTTTAGAACGCTCTAAGAGGGCGTCTTAATGGGCTAGCGAACTAAATTCCTTTGAACATTTCAAATTCCGTTCGTAAATTTAATGTATTTGGCTTCCTTTTAAGCAATGTACGTGCCTCATTAACATAGAAAGCTTCTCTCCGATGCTCCAGAAGCCCCCGTAAATCTGGTGCGCACACGTACAGCGGAGTCTCGTGTTCTCTTAAACATTCCGATCTTGTTCAGACTCAGGTAAATTATCTTAAAATTGCAAGCCTAAAATCAATTTCTGGATTTCCTGAGCCGGAGTCCCCAGGCTAACCTCTTACCCAAGTAGACAGATTCTCTTAAATATTTAAACCCTTTACAGACAAAGCATTTCCCAATAGTTAGGCTTTGGCACAAAAATATGAGTAAGCGGGGGGGGGGGGGGGGGGGGAGCTGATTTCCTTTATCATCGATTTTTAATTATGAATGTTCCTGGATTTTAGACTCGCTGTGGAAATCATTTGAGAGGTGGCGGTCCCCAAACAAATGGAGTTCCATCCTCCCCCAAAATAATGAGAAGGCTCCCCTCCCCCTCCGTGGGCCAAGATTGCTTGTTGACAATTTAGAGGGGGGGGGGGGTGTGCAGCTCAGGTTGTCTGGAGCCCCCCCCCAAACACCGGGATGATTATTCACAACACCCAGGTGGGCCACGTTCAGGATTTTTATTCTGGAATATCCTTGAGAGCCAGCGTCTCCAAGTCCACACCCTGCACATCCGGTCTTCCTCCTCCGTAATCCACCTGTTGGTTCATTTCCGTTAGGTCTGAACCCTCCCCCCTGAGGCTGTCTGTTCTGAGTCCCCGCCCCCACCCCACCATCCCCCCCCCCCCCCCCCCCCAGTGCTCCCTGCCTGGCGGCATCCAGGCCCCTTGGATCCCGCTGCTTCCCGCTTGCCTGCTTCCTAGTTGACTTTATCTTCAAATGACCCAGCTCATCCCGCAGACACGTCCCCTGGGGGCTCCTGCCACCCCCCCCCCCCACCCTTCTCCAGGGGACTAGAGGCTCTCAGGAGACCCCAGGAGTCCTTGCTGAGCGCCCAGGGCCTGCGTTTCTCCTTCCTTATCGTGGTGGTACTTTGTGGATCATCCTTTTATGTTCAGCTAGGCATGGGAGGGCCTGCGGAGAAGGCCTCGCAGCTGTTCCTGCGTGGTGTGATTAATCACACTTCCCAAAGCCCTTACAATCGCCTATCAATACGTTTGCTCCGACATGAAGTGCGCGGTTTTCCCAGCGTGTAATGTTGGGTTCTTCGTGAGTCCTACGAGGCATTAAATAAAACACACAAAAGTAGGGTCCTTATAAAACCACTCGTGACTCTCCCTGGACTGGGAGGAGGGCGGGGCTCTGAGGGCGGGGGCTCCAAGGAGGCGGGGCTCCCAGGGGGCAGGGCTCCCAGGGGGCGGAGCCTCCAGGAGGCAGGCTCCCAGGGGGCAGAGCTTCCAGGAGGCGGGGCTCCCAGGGGGCGGAGCTTCCAGGAGGCGGGGGCTCCAGGGGGCGGAGCTTCCAGGAGGCGGGGCTCCCAGGGGGCAGAGCTTCCAGGAGGCGGGGGCTCCCAGGGGGCGGAGCTTCCAGGAGGCAGGCTCCCGGGGGCGGGGGCTCTGAGGGTGTGGCTCCCAGGAGGTGTGGCTCCCAGGAGGCGTGGCCCACAGGAGACAGAGCTTCCAGGAGGCAGAGCTTCTAGAAGGTAGGGCTTCCAGGGGGCGGGGCTTCCAGGAGGCGGGGCTCTGAGGGTGTGGCTCCCGGGAGGCTTGGCTCCCAGGAGGCGGGGCTCTGAGGGTGTGGCTCCAAGGAGGCGTGGTTCACAGGAGGCGGAGCTTCCAGGAGGCTGGCTCCCAGGGGGCGTGGCTCTGAGGGTGTGGCTCCCAGGGGGCGTGGCTCCCAGAGGGCGTGGCTCCCAGAAGGCGGGGCTCCCAGAAGGTAGGGCTCTGAGGGTGTGGCTCCCAGGGGGCGTGGTTCCCAGGAGGCGGAGCTTCCAGGAGACAGGGCTCCCAGGAGGCGTGGCTCCCAGAAGGCGGGGATCTAAGGGCGAGCTCCCACAAAGAGGGGCTGTCAGTGCTAAAACGAGGGAAACCTCAGACAGACCAGGGTTGGGGTTCCTCAGCCTACTACTGCCAACTCACTCTAAAACTTCAACTCAATGGCATGAATTCATTTCATCAAATCTCGCCTTTAAGACTACTTTTTTTATAAGAATAGTTTATTGCTTTTTAGAGAGAAAGGAAGGGAGAAGGAGAGAGAGAGAGAGAGAAACATGGATCTGCTGCCTCCTGCACTCCCCCTCCTGCGAATCGAACCAGTGACTGTGCAGTGATCAGGACCAACCGAGTCACACCGGCTAGGGCCAGATTATCCTCCTTCATCGACCTCAGAGAGTAGCAGCCTTCCCTAGACACAGAGTCCGGGGGGAGAAAGCTGTGTTCTTGAATAAAATCACTCACAAAGCAGCTGGCATGATTAGGTCAAAGCAGATGCCGGGGGGCGGGCGGGGGGGGGGGGGTTTGAAGAAAAAGAGCTTTATATGGACCCAAAACAAAGCAATTTCATCCATAAGGGTGCTCGGCTTTTAGAATTCAGAACCGACGCAGCCGAGGGGATGAGGGCCTTTTAAGGCGTGATGAAGTTATTCATTCCGGGTGATGTTTATTCTCTCGCTACCTAGACACTGAAAAGATATCTTTTGACAAGTAGATTTACTTCCAAAGAGGCAAAATATCAAACTTGAAAAAGCTATTTGTTTGTACCACCTGAGGGGGGGGGGGGGGCGGCGGGAGTTGGGGGGGGGGGGGGACCATGGACCAGGAACGGGAAGGCCGTGAAGACAGAAATTCCTCTGGCTTGGAAAAGCTACCAATTTGTTTGGTGGCTTCAATGAAGCCAAGGAGAAGGGAGAGGAAGCACGTTGGGAGGGGGGGGGGAGGGAGGGAGAGAGAGAGGGAGGGAAGGGGGGGGAGGGGAGAGAGGGAGGGAGGGAGGGGGAGGGAAATTCTAGGGATGATCTATTAGACATCGCAGAGCCTCTCCCAGGGACTAATAACAAAGGCACAGAAGGACCTTCTGAGAACAGTAATTATAGGAACTCGTTGTCTTTTAATCGATGCCACTAAAATTAGAAAGAGATGCAGGAGGAGTTAGACAAATGCGTGGGTAAGAGCCAGGAAATGTAAATCACCTTAAATCCGGGGACTCTGCAGGACGTTCTCGACGGCTCCTTGGACCATCTTTCGTTTCAAGGGTGTTGTGCTGGAGGGTCGCCCTTCCTGGGGTCAGCGCCTCTGAGTCTGAATGACACCATCAGCGTCCCCAGGTAGCGTCCCCCCCCCCAAAAAAAAAAATTGCATGACACCTGTGACGCCAGAACGCGATCTTATTCGGGAAATAGCGTCCTTGCGGATGTCGTTGGTAAAAGTGAGGTCCTGCTGGACTGGGGGGAGGGGGCCTAGATCCCGAGACAGGCGTCCCTGTAGAGAGAGGAGGCTTTGCCGAACGGACATCACGAGAGGGCAGATTAAAAGGGATACTGGGTTGAAGTGCACCAGCGACTTGACCAACCTCCATCAAATACCCCTGCTATTTCCAATTATTATTTCTAAAATATATCTTTATTGAGTGCAGAGAGGAAGGGGAGAGGGAGAACGAGAGAGAAACATCCATGACGAGAGAGAATCGTGGATCGGCTGCTTCCTGCCTGGCCCCCCCCCCCTCCCCACTGGGGATGGAGCCCGCAACCCGGGCCTGTGCCCTTGACCAGGAATCGAATCCGGGACCTTTCAGTCCACAGGCCGACACTCTATCCACTGAGCCACACCGGCTAGGGCTTTCCAATATTCTTAATAGAATATCCCCAATAGTATTGATGATCCTCCTAATCATGGAACTAATACATGGGAGGGCTGGGTGGTCAAGCTCTGTGTTGAAGGCATTGACCGCCCCCTGGTGGCAGCATCCGGTAGTGTGGGTCCTTGTTCTCTCCAAGGTGACCCAGCCTGCCCATTGCTTCATCTCCAATTATAAAGTGAGAGAGAGAGAGAGAGAGAGAGAGAGAGAGAGAGGAGAGAGAGAGAGAGAGGAGAGAGAAAGAGAGGAGAGAGAGAGAGAGAGAAGAGAGAGAGAGAGGAGAGAGAGAGAGGAGAGAGAGAGAGAGAGAGAGAGAGAGGAGAGAGATGGAGAGAGGATGAGAGAGAGGAGAGAGAGAGGAGAGAGAGAGAGAGAGAGAGGAGAGAGGAGAGAGAGAGAGAGAGGGAGAGAGAGAGAGAGAGAGAGAGAAGAGAGAGAGAGAGAGAGGAGAGAGAAAGAGAGGAGAGAGAGAGAGAGAGAGAGAGAGGAGAGAGAGAGAGAGAGAGAGAGAGAGAGAGAGAGAGAGGAGAGAGAGAGAGAGAGAGAGAGAGAGAGAGAGAGAGAGAGAGAGTCAACTAACTGTCACGGGACCTCACACCTGAAGTTATTAAAGGGATGTCTGGTTGCTCAGTCCAGGTGTCTAAGCTCAGAGACGTCAGGGAGCCGTTTACTATCCTTCCCTCGACCACGTTGCCATGTTTCTGGGGGGCCGATGAAACCCGGGAGGGTGAACCCCAGCCTGCATCAACGGCCTTTTGTATCCCCCCCGTCCATGCAGGGCCCCGGCAACGGGGTAAACGCTTACTACATGTTAGTATCACGCGCTAATGAAGGACACACTTGATCATGCCCACACTTGGGCGTGTATTGAGGGGTTAGTGTGGGCCCGTCTGCCCTAAGTGGATGGTCCCCTGGGTGTGCGTGATCTCGGCCGCCACAGGGGCCCACACAGGTAACACGGAGGGAACCGGGCCCAGAATGCTCGTTAGGAACTGATCCTCAAGGGTTCGGACTTAAGAACGACGTGGGAGACATTCATGGTAAAATCAGTTCCACCCTAAGCACCACTGACTTTCCACAGTGCTTAACTGGTGCGCCCAAAGGGAGTGTCTGCCCCCCCTCCCCCCCCCCCCCCCCCCCCCCCCCCGCCGGCCTGGCTCAGGGGTTTGAGCATCCACCTAGGAACCAGGAGGTCAAGGTTCGATTCCCGGTCAAGGGCACAGGCCGGGGTTGCAGGCCGGATCCCCAGCAGGGGGCATGCAGGAGGCAGCCGATCATGATTCTCATCATGGATGTTTCTCTCCTCTCTCTCTCTCTCTCTCTTCTTCGCTGAAGTCAATAACCACATATTTAAAAAAATAAATTAAAAAAATAAAATAAAACCTATTCCTAGTTTGAAAACCCACGACAAATCATACAATCGTCTAAGCAGGAGCCCTGATCAGGGGGCTGTGAGCCGGGAGGACCAGGCCTCGCCTGGGAATCCTCCCCCCCCTCCCTCCGCCCCCTCCCCCCCTCCCTCCTCCATGCACTCACAGGCCCGCGCATGCTCATCTCTTGCGTGTCAAGCACCGTCTCTTTGGGGGATGGGCAGGCGGGGCGGGGAGGGTGTCACGCGGTTTAAGGCCAAGATAACCCAGCCCCCGTGGTCGGGCGGCCCCTCCGAAGGGCCGCGAGGACTGACCGTGCGCACTGAGCCCGCTCTGAATGGTAATCCACTCGGAGGTTTTTTGGGGACCCCCCCCCCCCCCCCGCCGACCCCGGGCCACGCGAAGAAAGCGGCCTCAGCACTCACCTGGGCACGTTGCCCTGTGGACACGGAGAGATAAGGGCCCACCCAGAGGAGAAGGATCTCCTGTGTGAGCTGCGGGGGCGGGGGGGGGGGTACGGGCGGGGGGCGAGGGCGCACCGCCGCGTTTGTATGTAAATCCGGGGCTTAGCTGGGGCGGTTGCTGCGCTGCGAGGCCCTGAGAATCGGAGCGAGGGGCGGGCGGGAGGCGTCTGTCCGCGTCCCCTGGAGCCGTCTGCAAAAACCACAGAGTCTGCAGGGAGCTCGCTTGTTGCAGCCGAGCAACCTTTTTGTAAAAAAAAAAAAATAAAATAAAAAATGCATTTTTTAAAAAATTGATTTCAGAGAGGAAGGGAGAGAGAGAGAGAGAGAAACATCCATGATGAGAGAGAATCATGGACCGGCTGCCTCCTGCTCGCCCCCCACTGGGAATCGAGCCCCCAACCCCGGCAGGTGCCCTGACCAGGAATCGATTCCCCCCACTGAGCCAGGCCAGCGGGCCGAGCACCCCCCTCCTGGCACTATCTGCCCGCTTCATACACAGCGAGCAGGGTTTGATTGCATGAGGCGGTCCGGCGCCTTTGGGTGCGGGATCAGGAGGGCCTGCGCGCGCTGCAGACGAGGGCAGTGCCCTGGCCAGACCCTGAGGTCTCAGGGAGTATGCGCGAGTTCGAATCCCAGCTTGGCAGCTGCTAGTGATACAAATATGAATGTGTTTCTCTCTCTCTCTCTCTCTCTCTCTCTCTCTCTCTCTCTCTCTCTCTCATTGCTTTTTAGAGACTGTAGGAGGGAGAAAAGATGAGGGGGGGAGAGTGAGAGAGAGAGAAACATGGATGTGAGAGAGACACATGGATTGGTTGCCCCCGCGCCCCCCCCCCGCCCCCGCACCCCCTCCGGGTCAGGTGCGTGCCTCCCCTGGGAACCGAACCCGAGACCCTGTGGTCCACCTGATGTCCTTCATCTCTCTCGCTCCGTTGCTGGTTAAGAAGAAACGCACGTCCCCGGACGGCACCCCGTGCCGGCCTCGGGCCAGAGAGCCGGATGAGCAGAGAGAGAGAGAGTCTGGGTGCGGGGGGGGGGAAGGGGGGGGGGCGCCAGCTCCGCATTCGTTGACATTTAAGGAGGAAAGTCGCCGAGGTTGCGTCCACATGGCCTTTGGATCGGGGCTCTTCCCGGAGAACGGAGGTGACATTTACTCACTGCGCTCGGGGTTGAACGGCGCCCGCGGCCGATGCATAATTCATGCCGAGACACCTGGCTCTACAGGAACCAGTGTGGTTCATCCCCGGCCAACGGCCGCTGCGGACACCCGGGATGAGACGCGGGCGTGCGGGGCTCCGGGAGGGGCTGTGGGTGTGTCAGGGCCCCCGCCAGGCCAGCTTCAACTTTCCCCCTGGGGTTCTTCTGGGGCGTTCCAGCAGAACCCCGCTCGTTATATGCGTCTCGACTGGTTTTTGGTGAAATAAATCATGGCTCATGGAAAGTGAGCGAAGCTAGCCGGGCCGGGCTGTGTGGCTCCGTGGTGGAGCGTTGACCTAGGAGCCAGGGGGTCAGGGTTCGATTCCCCGTCAGGCAACAGGCCCGGGTTGTGGCTCCATCCCCAGGGTGGGGGCGCCAGGAGGCAGCCGATCCATGATTCTCTCTCCTCATGGATGTTTCTCTCTCTCCCTCTCCCTTCCTCTCTCTGAAATCGATAAGGATATATATTATATATATATATTTTTAAATATATTTTATTGATTTTTTACAGAGAGGAAGGGAGAGGGATAGAGAGCTAGAAACATCGATGAGAGAGAAACATCCATCAGCTGCCTCCTGCACACCTCCCACTGGGGATGTGCCCGCAACCAAGGTACATGCCCTTGACCGAATCGAACCCGGGACCCTTCAGTCCGCAGGCCGACGCTCTATCCACGGAGCCACACCGGTTTTGGCAGGATATATATTATAATAGGTATATAAATAAAAGTGAGCAAAGCTAGACATTCGTGTTATCCGAAACAAGGGAAAATGAACGAAGATTGCTCTCCCTGGAGCTGACACGCCTGCGCAAAGCATAGGAAGGCCATTGGAATTCTCTCACAACGATGGCCATCTTCGGAACCCTGAACGGAAGGGAGGCGCGTTCCAGCCAGCGTCTCGGTCAGCCGGGTAACGCGTGGCATCGGCCAAAGGGCAGGCTAGGTCTCCCACTGTCTTCCCCGGCTGCACCCCCAAGTTCACCGCCAAGACCCCGGAGCAACCTGCACGTCCTCCCGGGGATGAGTGGATGGAGAAGAGGCGGCACGTACACACAGTTGGGAGCATTCTTCCGCCATAAAAATTTAAAGAAGCTAATTTTGAAAATCAGACCGTCTCACTGCTGCCGCGTCAGCTTTGCTCCAAGCCCCTTAACCAAGGTTAACTGTTTGGCCGTGTACAGCAATAAAGACTTGATTATTAAACCATTTTTCAGATGGAGAAACAGGGGCTCAGAAAGTCCTGTGACCCTGGGGGCCTCAGCCGTACGGGGAGGGGCCCTCAGCTTCGTGGAGGGGGGGTGGGCCTGGGCCTTATGCAGGGGGGGGGGGCTCTGCCTTGTGTGGGGGCACTCAGCCTCCCTCCCCCACTCCCACCTGCCTTAGTCACAGGGAGGGGTGCTCGCCCGTTGATACATTGTTGCAACGAAGCAGAAAACTGCTCCTGGGTGGACGACCTCTAGCAAATTCTCTTATATGTTTAGCTGTTTCCCTAAATATCTCCAGGTCCCAGACCCCCCCCCCCATCTGGGTGGAACCCCGTCCCCGAATACCAGGCAGTATAGCGTAAGGCCTGCGTGTCCTCAACCAGCCCCAGGACCCAGGACCGTGGCTCTGAGCGTGGAGCGGGGAGGCCCACGGAACCCGCCCAGGGAAAATCCTCTCCCCCCTATCCCCATCCCCCATCTCCCCCGTGTTTCTCCCACGTTCACCTGGGATTTAGTAACCAAGGTTTTCATTGAGCTCCACTGCAGCGATTACTTTGGGAAAAGAAATTTCATTTTCGTTGCTTAACTAGGGACATAAAAAAAAAAAAAAATCGATCTACATGACAAGGACATTTTTAAAGGCTAATTTAGTGAAAATTATATATAAAAATGTAGAAAGTCATTTTTCCCCTCCTCGTATGGATCGGAGTTCTATTTATATGCAAATGCCCGAGGCCCCGAGCCTATTCTACGCCCGGCACAATGTGAAATCCGGCCTATTCCATAAACCTGGGATTAATGAAGTCCTGATCTCAGAGGGGCGCCTTTTAGAGGCAGTTTTAGAAGACACATGCCTGCGAGCGAGCGAGCTTTCTAACCGGCGTTGCTTCCCGAGGCCTGAAGCCACCAATGAGTCATGGTTAGCTGCAATCTATCCTTGTGTGTTTCCCCCACCTTTCCTCTAGGAGTGACTGCTCCTTTAAGGAAAACAAATGTTACATTTAAAGAAATAAACACCAGCTCCCCCCCCCCCCCGCCCCCCATGTTCCGACGTCGCCTGGCGTCGCCTGCAGAGTGGCCCCCACGGAATGACCTTCCGCGCAGAATCCTGTCCGAGGTCCTTCCTATTCCCCGGCTATTGTCGGGTGCCTGAGTGTTAACTGTACCCATGCACGCCCCCCCCCCCCGCCCGCCCCCAGAGAAGCACAGAATGGAAATGAGCCGATTTTTTATATATATATATATATATATTTTATTGATTTTTTACAGAGAGGAAAGGAGAGGGAGAGAGAAACAACGATCAGGTGCCTCCTGCACACCCCCCACTGGGGATGTGCCTGCAACCAAAGTACATGTCCTTGACCGGAATCGAACGTGGGACCCTTCAGTCCGCAGGCCGACGCTCTATCCTCTGAGCCAAACCGGTTAGGACCGAATATGTTGTTTTTAAGCCGCAGAAGAAGAAGTGGTCCCGTGCTGGGATGATGCAGAAAGTGTCTACCAGAGAGAGTTGCTATTTTTTTTTCAAATGTATTTTTATTGATGTCAGAGAGGAAGGGAGAGAGACAGAGAGAAACATCTGCGATGAGAGCGAATCATGGATCGGCTGCCTCCTGCACGCCCCCTACTGGGGATGGAGCCCACAAACCAGGCCTGTGCCCTTGACCGGGAATTGAACTGTGACCTCCTGGCTCAGAGGTCGACGCTCAACCGCTAAGCCAGGCCGGCTGGGCAAGAGGGAGATGCTATTTTGGCAAAAGCGTGCCTGGTTTTTATTTTTTTTATTTTTATTTTTATTTTTGTTTTTATTTATTTTTATTTTATTTTTTTTTTTTAATTTTTTTTATTTACTCAGATGTTTCTTTCTAATGAATTGACCATTACATTTCCTAAGTTCTGAAATGGCCAACAGACCATAGAAAGACATTTCTTTAGGCTCCTGCTTGAAACCAGCAGCTTCAGCAAACTGCCGGCCTTGATTCAGGGCCAAACGTGCCTGGTTTTTAACCACCTCCGTCTGCCCTATCCCTGTCCTCACACGCTCCTGCTCTGGGGAGCCCTCGGGTGAGGAATCTCCTTCTCCCGTGGCAGCTCCCACCGGCCAGGGGGAGCGATGAGTGCCCCCCCCCTCACCCCGTGATGAGCTGGGCTGCGTGAGCTGTGAGCACCCCACACCACAGCTGACTCAACTCTGAGGCAGGTGAGGGTGAATGGCCCTTTTCATCCTTGTCCGGCTGCCTGAGGCCTCTGGGCCGGGAAGAGGGGCTGGCCCGGCTGGTTTGAATGTATATTCCCCGGCAGGACGCCTCCACCTTCCCCAAGCTCGCTGCTTCTGCTCCAGGTCCCCACAGAGTTCGGGGGGGGGGGGGGCGGGGGGGGGGAGTGGGGAGGGGCGGGGAAGGAGAGGCTGCCACATTTTGTCTTCCTTGAAGTCATCTCTGGTCCCGGGAGTGGGAAGGTTCTGGAAGCCACAGGATTCCCGTAAGAAATGCTCATCTGCGTTATCTCCCCGGAAGCCGGTTCCAGATGCCCCGAGGCTGGGGCTGTAACTGAGGGCAGGCGCCAAAGTGGATTACAGCGGCGGGCTGATCTAATCTCCTCTCCCCCCCCCCCCCCCCGCCATCGGGCTCTCACAACCAGTGTGGGGTCCCCCACAGGGCACCGTGGCCCTGCGGCCGTGCCCAGGATGGGGACACTCACCCTAGGCCAAATGGCTTCTCTCTGTCTCCCCAAATCTTGGCTGTAGCCCCGAGTGGCGCTAAGCAGTGAGCAGCCTGCCTCAGGGAGAACGAGGAGAAAAAGTAGATTCTATCGGTCAGAGGTTAACATTCACGGAAGAGATACACACTGATTAGTTTTCTTTTTTTTTTAAATATATTTTTATTGACTTTAGAGAGAGAGAGAGAGAGAGAGAGAGAGAGAGGAAGAGAGAGAAACATCAATGATGAGAGAGCATCATGGATTGGCTGCCTCCTGAATGCCCCCTACTGGAGATTGAGCTCACAACCGGGGCATGTGCCCTGACCAGGAATCGAACAGGTGACCTCCTGGTTCATAGGTCGACGCTCACCCGCTGAGCCCCGAGGCCAGGCCGATGAGTCTTCCCCTCGGACAAAACCCGGGCAAATTACTTGATAAGCACCTCACCTCTGCGCCGCCTTATTGCTAAGGAAACCCCTCGCTTATCCCTGGAAGGCTTCGTTCTATACACAAATGTGGGCGGGGCCCTGGGAGACAGCATCTACTTGGCTGGCCCCGCCCACCCAGGGTTACTATTGCTACTGTAACAAAGTACCTGTTACTGCCTTTAAACAGCAACATTGTAGCATCTCAGACATCCAGCCGGGAACCCAGGGAGACCCCAGCTCAAGCAGGGCCGCTGCCAGAATTCCGTTCTTTATAGACGCGGAGCGAAATCCCTCCTCCTCGCCCCCGAGGCCAGGGCCCCGCTGGGCTCTGTGTGAGTTTGTGGGGGCTTGTCACACCGGGAATAGAAACCTAACACGGGAGACAGAAAGCTCGCCCTCCCTTTTCCAGGTGAAAGTTAGTTAACTTGTTCGAGTCTACACAGCGGGAGTGAGTGACAGCAAGGACTGAACCCCGGGACAGCCTGGTTCCAGAGCCCACGGACGCAGTCTGCGTGGGTCACCACAACACGAACGCAAATGCAGCAATGATGAAAAGAAAAAACAACAACAAACAACTCACCGCCTTCCTGCCACGTGTGGGCAATGAGTAGGCACCGGCACTCGATTAAGACCATCTTCCCAGGCCTCCTGAAGTTGTTCCCATTTCCCGGAGGGGAACATCGAGGCGCGGAGAGTTCGCGGGACTTTTCCGAAGTCACACAGCTACAAGGTGACCAAGGAGAGGCCTCAACACAGACCAGACGCCAGAGCCTTCCACCAACACGGAGCCCTCTCTCTTCTCTGCAAAGGCCTCTGGGACGGGGAACGGCCTGGCCCTCAGGTGGGCCCGGGTACCGCCGCCGTCCCGGGGTCCTGACCACCTGCTGGGTGGCCGGCGATGCTCATGTCCGAGGGAGACAGATGCGCCCTCGTCACCACCCACCAGCCCGCCCAGTCTTCGCTCCCGTTCATTTAACACTCAGCACCGCCTCAGGGGCACACGGCCGCTGGCACAGGTTACGGGTGGAAATACGGGGGAAGAGGTGCCAGGCCACAGCCCCAAGTGGCCGAGGCGGCATTCAAACCCCCCTTGCACGGGTTCAGAGCCCACCCCTCCCCCCACACACACACACCCGTCACTCAACGCCCCTCACCCTCCGAGCACCTACCTCGTGCCAGGCAGGTGCGTCCCAGAGTGTCCAGAGGAACCCCCGAGGTGGGGCCTGTGACCACTTCTTCATCAAGGAGGGGACCGGTGGCCCAGAACCTTAAGTCACCCGCTCCCCAAGGCACCCACCCCAGCGGCCACCCGTCAGCACCCTCCCCCAAGAGGCCCGCGTCAGGGCCCCCGAGGCCAGGCCCTCGCCAATGAGAAGCCTGTCTTCCTAGGAGCCCCAGGGGGGCTCCCCACAAATCCACCCAAAGCTCCCTGGAAACTTGGGGGCCGCTAGCACGCACCTGGAGAAGCTGAGATAAAGCAGCCGAAGCAAGGTCCCCCCCCCCTGCCCCCCCCCCCCGTCACCCACAGGGCACCACTCAGCACCTACGGCCGTGGTCGGCAAACTGCGGCTCGCGAGCCACAGGCAGCTCTTTGGCCCCTGGAGTGTGGCTCTTCCACAAAATACCACGGCCTGGGCGAGTCTATGTTGAAGAATTGGTGTTAGAAGAAGTTTAAGTTTAAAAAATTTGGCTCTCCAAAGAAATTTCCATCGCTGTCCTGTTGATATTGGGCTCTGCGGACTGATGAGTTTGCCGACCACTGGCCTAGGGCAACAGCAGGTTCCTCCTTAGCAAGTCACGTTAGGCACCATCTGTGAGCCGCTGGCGTCTGAAGCTCGTCCCCGTCCCCCCTCTCGTGGTGGACGCCGTTCCTTGGAGAAACATTGGGTTGGAACCCGGCCACGGCCTGGTGCCGGCTCAGCGCGGGTGCAGGGCAGGGCATCCAGTCCCCTTCCCAAAGCCCCCCCCCCCCGACCCCCACCCCGACCCCCACCCTCCACTCCGCTGCTGAAAGGAACACAATGTAGCACCTTACCTCCCGAAGTGAAGCTGCGATGAGCCGCAGAGGGTCCCCTCGACCCGTCTCCTACGTGCAGACCCGTCTCCTACGTGCAGACCCGTCTCCTACCTGCTCGGCGTCCCAGGCGTCCCATCCCGCGGGGTGGCTCACGGCTCCCCATCCCGCCCATGGCCTCTCCCGTCATCGCGGCTCCTTCTCTGAGTCCGCCCCGCCCCCTCCCTCCTATAAGGCCTGGAGACTACATTGGAGCCACTTGTCGAACCCGGAACCGCCGCCCCATCGCGAGAGCCTTCGGTTCACCGCACCTGCCCCGCCGGTGTGATCAGCGGCTAGAGCGCCGACCCGTGGACGGAAGGGTCTGGGTTTGATTCGGGTCAAGAGCGGGTTCGATCCCCACTCTGGTTGGGGTGCGAGCAGGAGGCAACCCATCGATGTCTCTCTCTCTCTCTCTCTCTCTCTCTCTCTCTCTCTCTCTCTCTCCCCTCCTCCCTTCCACTTTCTCTAAAGACCCATGGAAATACATTGTCAGGTGAGGATTAAATATATATATATATATAATTACGTGTATACTAGCATATATAACTTACTATAGAATTAAAAATCATGCAAAAACCTTAGGGGTGCATTGCATGAAAGACCTTTAGGCAATGAAAACCCGAAAGATATTCACGAAAAGGCCTAGATTCATGGGGAGCGATATAAGCCCTCTTCATGGACTGGAAGGCTCGGGGGTGGTTAAATGATCAATCCCCGCGCCCCCCCTCACCCCCGCAGGGTTCTGTGGATGGAACACCCCCTCCCCCAATAACATAGGAAATGAAACAGAGAACAGAGGCCCCTGACGGCCGCAACACCTCATGTTCGTTCACTGTCAGCTCTGGGCTCGGGGGGGCCGCTTCCTCGCTTTGTGACTCACGCTCCTCACGGACACGGGGGACAGCGCGTGTCTCCTCGCTAAACGTTTTCATACGTCGTGTAATGAGAGCATCTTCCCTTCTTGCTCCTGATCCAGAAGAGCTGGCTGGTGGAGTCGGGGGGGGGGGCGGGGAGGCGGGGGGGGGGGGGGGGCCGGAACGCAGAGGCCTCCGGCATCCAGGTAATTTCCCCGGAGACCCTCCAGTCGCGCCGGCCAGGCCTCGGGGGCCTCGGGGAAGCAGTGGTCAGTTCCCAGGCTGTGACTAAATGGATGGGAACGTCAGTGCCTGAGGTGAGGGTACAATTAGACGTCAGGGAACCGGCAGGAGCTGTCAGAATCCCCGCCTCCCCTGCCTGCTGGGCACAGCCCCGCTTCCCCGGACGCCCCGCCCCCCCCGCCGGCCAGACCCGCCCACTAGCTCCCTGGACCGGCCAGTGCGAAGGGCAGGCTTCCTGCCTCTGTTCAGCCAGAGGCACCTGCGTGGGGACAGAGCAGGCGTCCCGCTCGGCCTGGCAGCGCCAGGGTGCTCCCTTCCTTCGTCTACATGTACAGTTTTATTTGTTTCATTTCTAAACACGGTCGGCACACACAGTGGTATCAGTGCTGGGTGTACAGCAGAGACGGCGGATGGAGAGACGGTGGTGCATCTATGCAATGGAGTATTCCTCAGCCGTCAAAAAGGAATGGGATCTGACCACTAGCGACAGCCTGGATCAGGGGTCCTCAAACGACGGCCCGCGGGCCACAGGCGGCCCCGCCGAGGACATGGATCCGGCCCGCCGGGGGCCGCTGCCTGTCCTGCTTAGCAGCCGGTGCGTCCCGGGCCCGCCGTGCGCCTAGGAATTTGTTCATAGTTTGTTTTTTTTTTAAACTATAGTCCGGCCCTCCAATGGTCCTAAGGACAGTGAACTGGCCCCCTGTTTAAAAAGTTTGAGGACCCCTGCTTTGAGGAGACTCAAAAGTGAGTCTCTAAAGAAAGGTGAGATGATTATAAAAAGACCCTAGAACAGCCTTGGGCAAACTACGGCCCGCGGGCCACAGGCGGCCCGCCGAGGACATGGATCCAGCCCGCCGGGGGCCGCTGCCTGTCCTGCTTAGCAGCCGAGGCGTCCCGGGCCCGCCGTGCGCATAGGAATTTGTTCATAGTTTCTTTTTAAAACTGTAGTCCGGCCCTCCCACGGTCTGAGGGACAGTGAACTGGCCCCCTGTTTAAAAAGTTTGAGGACCCCTGGCCTGGATGGACCGAGGGGACAGTGCGCTGAGGGAAACAGGGCTGGCAGAGGAGACAAACACCGTGTGATTCCGTGAAAGAACCAAGTAAACCAAATGCTGCGTGTTTTAGGAACACAACTCCCGAGCCTCACAAGACGGGGGACATAGCTGAGACGGGGTCACATGACTCCGATCCCTGAGCCCATCACTGACGCTAAGAGAAGGCCTGCACTGATTGGCCAGCCCTGTCATGTGACACCCCCCCCCCCCCCCCCCCCCGCCAAGGCATTGCCCTTCAGAGCCCGCAGGGATGGGTTTCCAGGGGAAATCCAGGTGTTCTTCCCAGAATCTGGGGAAGGGACCGCAGGCCTGGGAAAAGCCCACCGCGGTCAGGAGCGTTTGGCGGTTCGCACACCCTTTCCGGAAGGATTCAGCAGGAAGCGCTTTTCATAAATCCGCCCTGTCAACTGTTTCCTTCGGACGAAAACAACATGAGCGTGGGTGACACGCAGGCAGAAGAATGAGTGTGTGCGCATGTGCAGGCATGTGTGTGCACGCGCATGCACACATATACATGCACGCACACACTTGTGCACAGACATGCACACATATACGTGCACGCACACACTTGTGCACAGACATGTACACATATACATGCACGCACACATATACATGCACGCACACACTTGCGCACAGACATGCACACATATACGTGCACGCACACACTTGTGCACAGACATGCACACATATACGTGCACGCACACACTTGTGCACAGACATGCACACATATACATGCACGCACACATATACATGCACGCACACACTTGCGCACAGACATGCACACATATACGTGCACGCACACACTTGTGCACAGACATGCACACATATACGTGCACGCACACACTTGTGCACAGACATGCACACATATACATGCACGCACACACTTGTGCACAGACATGCACACATATACATGCACGCACACACTTGTGCACAGACATGCACACATATACATGCACGCACACACTTGCGCACAGATATGCACACATATACATGCACGCACACACTTGCGCACAGACATGCACACATATACATGCACGCACACACTTGCGCACAGACATGCACACATATCCATGCACGTACGTGCACACATGCACATGCGCGCGCACATGCACACATATACATACATGCACTGCACACGCATGCACATGCGCGTGCACACATGCACATGCACTCAGGAGTTTCAGCAAAAATCTGATGAGCGCACCCACACCCGACCCGTTTCCTCAGGGGTCCCGGCTGCCCGAGGCCTCGCTGTCCATCAGGATGCGCGCTCGCGCCTCCCATCCCTGCTTCCGCAAGGCCTGGCTCATTACGACGCTGGAAGAGATGTCCCCAAGCCTCCTGAGTGGATGCGCCGTCTGAATGCTAAGCACCCCGTTTCTGACAGGGGACCCCCCCGCGCCGAGTGCCCAAAGATCCCTGACAGGTATTGGCAGCCGGTAATTAGTCCGAAGAAGCCGGCCTGCGGGGCGGAGTACCTCTGAGTCACCGTCTCCCTCCGCCTCTCCCACGGCCGCTTGCAGGAGGGCTAACTCCCGCCTCCCCTCCCGCTCCAGCCCGCGGAGGGCGCTGCGTGCTGACCCCGGGTGGACCCCAGACGTCCACAGGGGACGAGGCCCAGGCCACCGGCTCTAAGGAACGTGCCACCAGCCCTGGCCGGTGTGGCTCAGTGGATAGAGCGTCGGCCTGCGGACCGAAGGGTCCCGGGTTCGATTCCGGTCAAGGGCACGCACCTCAGTTGCAGGCTCCTCCCCGGTCAGGGTCCTGGTTGGGCGCGTGCAGGAGGCAACCCATCAGTGTCTTTCTATCACATGGGTGTTTCTCTCTGTCTCTCCCTCTCTCTTCCACTCTCTCTAAAAATCAGTGGGAAAATATCCTCGGGTGAGGATAATAAAATAAAATAAAATAAAATAAAATAAAATAAAATAAAATAAAATAAAATAAAAAGAACACACTGCCAGCAAAGCCAGACCCTGTATTCCGAACTCGGGGAGTCCGGGTGCCGGGAAACTTGGTTCTGGTTGGTACCCAAAGGGGGATGGCTTCATTTCCTGTCCACACCAGGACCGACCTGAGGAAGAAGCAGGGCACTCCCACTCGTGAGGCTGTGGGCCCTGCTGGTGTGTGTGGCTCGGCGGCGAGATGGTCGGCCTGCGTGGGTTCGATTCCGGTCCAGGGCACAGGCCCGGGGTGTGGGCTCCATCCCCAATAGGGGGCGTGCAGGACGCAGCCCATCCATGATTCTCTCTCCTCGTTGATATTTCTCTCTCTCCCTTCCTCTCTGACATCAATGAAACAATATTTTTTAAAAAAACGATTTCCCTGACTCAGTCCAGTTCTGACCACTTCCCCCTCTTCATGGGCACTCTCATTAGTTATCAGCTGAGCCGTTCTAACTGCATTTACTGAGGGAACCTTGTTTATTTTTTATTTTTTTAAAAATATATTTTATTGATATTTTACAGAGAGAAAGGGAGAGGGATAGAGAGTTAGAAACATCGATGAGAGAGAAACATCGATTAACTGCCTCCTGCACACCTCCTACTGGGGATGTGCCCACAACCCAGGTACGTGCCCTTGACCGGAATCAAACCCGGGACCCTTCAGTCCGCAGGCCGACGCTCTATCCACTGAGCCAAACCAGTTTCGGCTGAGGGAACCTTGTTTAATGACGATACACCTTCGTAAGATGCTATGGGTGTGCCCTACGGGGTCCCCGCCCACCAGCCATGGTTTGCCATTGTTGGTTGCTAAGGAGGGAAACCCACTTTGCCCAACGATCAAGTCTTTGACTTCCCAAGTTTCCACATAATTCAACGAACCTCACAATCGAAAGAAGAGTGTTCACCGCCACCGCCCCAGAGCGGACAAAAAAAAAAAAAAAAAAATAGAAAAAGAAAAAAAAGACGGATGCGTTTTCTTTAACCTTGACACACTCATCCTTCTATGTCCTCCTGCCGCCTCGCACCAGCCCCCCGGGAGTCTTTTCATTATTTCCGGGAGTGGCACAGGGCTTTTATTTTACGCCTCACCGGGTTCCCTCAGGTCCGCCAACACAGGACCCAGAACCCAGATGGGGGGGCGGGGGGCTGGAGCGGCTTCGACCCCCCCATTCCCATCGCCCTGGAGAGGAAGGTGAGGGTGTGGGTCTGAGAAATGCTCGCTCTGCTCCCTCACCTGGTCCCTGAGCCCTGCCCTTGGGCCAGCGCAGGAGGCCCACAACCCGGGCCTGTGTCCAGGCTGGGAATCGAACCCTGACCTCCTGGTTCATAGGTCGATGCTCAACCCCTGAGCCCTGCCCGCTGGGCCAAGGCCTGTCCCCTTCTCGGTCAATGAATCCTCCCCACACGCTTATGAGATCAGAATGAGGATCACCCCATTTTACAGAAGGGAAAACTGAGGCTCAGAGACAGGCAGGAACCTGCCCCAAGGTGTTACGGTGAGTCAAGGGCCACGGCGGCGCTCAAGCCTCCACTTCCCTCCGTCCCCCTTCCCCCCCACCCCCGCCCCCTATTCAGTTCATTCTTCTCCTCCGCTCTGGACACATATGGATTTTCTTCTTTATTCATAAGGGCCAAGGGGGCTTGGTTATTTAGGGGCAGAAAGGAGGAGGCCCAGGAGGGAGGGAAACATCACTTCTGCTTGCGGGGCAAGGGGGGGGGGGGCTGATTGCAAAGGCGCCTCTGGACGCCCCGCAGCCGCTTCCACAGAAAGGCAGCTCCATGCTGCCCCGCGGCACCCGCGTTTGAGCGGCAATCACGCAACATCTATTTCTCCTTGCCTGTCCCCGCGGACGCGGCCCGCCCTCTGCTCATCGCGTGATGGAAGGCGCGGGGGAGGCAGGCAGCCAGGCGGGCTGGCAGAGGCAGGGGCCCGTCCTCCTGGTCTCTGGGGAGGAGGGGGGCACGCCCTCCAGGACCCCAGCCTCAGCCTCGCCTCCTCCTCCTCCTCCTTCCCCTCCTCCTCCTCCCCCTCCCCCCTCCTCCTCCTCCCCCTCTTCTTCCTCCTCTTCTCCCTCCTCCTCCTCCCCCTCCTCCTCTTCTTCCTCCCCCTCCTCCTCCTCCTCCCCCTCCTCCTCCTCTTCTTCCTCCTCTTCTCCCTCCTCCTCCTCCCCCTCCTCCTCTTCTTCCTCCTCTTCTTCCTCCCTCTCCTCCTCCCCCTCGCCCTCCTCCTCCCCCTCCTCTCCCTCCCCCTTCTCCTCTTCTTCCTCCCCCTCCTCCTCCTCCTCCCCCATCCCCTCCTCCCCCTCCTCCTCCTCCTCCTCCTCCCCCTCGTCCTCTTCTTCCTCCTCTTCTCCCTCCTCCTCGCCCCTCCGCACATCTGAATGCAGAGCCCCCCGCTCGCCGCCCAGCCAATTGCATCATCTCGTTGGGCCGTTTGCTAGCGGAGCCTAAGGAGGTCAGACAGGTAATGCGATTCCCTCCGCGCACGGCGGGCTCAGCGAAACGGGGCCTGATCTGATTTTCATTTCATAAAGCGGCTCGGCACCGGCAGCATCTCCCTTTGAGGGGGCGAGGACGGGCCTTCGCGTTGGTCTGTGTAATAAAGTGGGACGCCGTCCTTCCGCCCAGCGGAGCCGGGCCTTAGGCTGGGAGGAAGCGCTGGCTCGTGCCCGCTGAGCTCGGGGAATGGCCCCGAGCAGTTAGGGGTCTGAGAGTTGATTCCTCTTCTTTTAAAAAAAGATTATATATAGATAGATAGATAGATAGATAGATAGATAGATATAGATATAGAGATAGATAGATAGATAGATAGATATAGATATAGATAGATAGATAGATAGATAGATATAGATATAGATAGATAGATATAGATATATCTATCTATCTATATATCTATATATCTATATATCTATATATAGATATATTTTATTAGAGGCCTGGTGCACGAATTTGTGCATGGGTGCGTGGGCTATCGAGGCCTATGGGGGGGAGGGGCCGTGGGAGGTTGGCTGCGGGAGCACCCTGACCACCAGGGGGCAGTTCCGGCATTGAGCGTCTGCCCCCTGGTGGTCAGTGTGCAGAATAGCGACTGGTCCAGCCGTCGTTCCGGTCATTCCGGTCGTAATAGTCCCTTAGGCTTTTATATAGAGAGATTGGCTTCAGAGGGGAAGGGAGAGAGAGATACAAACACCAATGAGGAGAGAGAGTCATGGACCGGCTGCCTCCTGCACGCCCCACACTGGGGATGGAGCCTGCACCCCGGGCCTGTGCCCTTGACCGGGAATCGAACCCTGACCTCCTGGTTCCTAGGTCAACGCCCAACCCCTGAGCCACGTGGGGGGGGGGGCGCTGAAGCAGCGGCTTTAACCCTGAGAAGACAGCAGGCAGAGGAGTTCCCGTCCAAAGGCCAGGATGAAAGAGCGGTTGCTCACGTGGTCAGGGCAGCGGACGTGAGCCCCACGTTGATGGCTCATGAGCGGCGGCTTGCCCGCAGCGGACCGGCTGGCTGACCGACCTCCCCGGGCCCCCGTGCCGATAAACAATGACCGGAGGGACGCGGGTTCTGAGGAAGAGGCCAGTCCGGCGGAGCGGGCTCCCCGGGGCGGGCACGAGCTGACCGTCCCCTCGCTGCAGAACAGCAGCTCCGTTGGCAGCGGGGCGGCTGGCGGCCTTCTCCGTCCCCACGGAGCCTCTGGGTCTACCGTCGTGTCTCCACGCGGGAAACGAACACGGCTCCGGGGAAACCTGACCGCGCAGGACGTGTGGCCTCCGCTGGCTCGGTCAGCAGGCCCCGCGCAGGCCTCTCTCTGCGGCGTCCCCGCCACGCTCCGGGGTGGTTGCCCTGAAATGCGTGGAAAGCGGGTCCCGCATGCATGTCGGCGCTTCGGGGAAGCTGCCTGGGGAGCCGGCTTCTCCTCTGACTCCCCTCCTGGAGCTGGATGTGTCTGTGTCCTTCCACGAGGACACGAGGTCTCGCCCCGGAATTCACCCCTTGGGGCTCTGCTTCCCGGATTGGATTGGGCTGGATGGCACCTGGGCACCCCGGGAGGGGAGGTGTGTGACCTCCATCCGCACATCTAAGGGCGCCGGAAAGATGCATCCCCCTCCTCCCCTACGCCTGTTGAGCAGTGCGCCCCGGAGCGCGGGGTGGGGGGGGGGGCGGGGGGGGGCGGGGGTGAGAGAAGTCCACTCCGTCCTCCCTCCAGCCTCATGCCTCGCCCCTGCTGGTCTGGGCCTTAATCTTCCAACTCTCAGAAAGAGCCAACGCCGGCCACAGAGCTCCACGAAGGCGAGGCGGACACACGGCCCATTGGAACCCTATCCAAGCTGGACCCCCGGGAGGGAATCGTGCCTTTGGCTCGGGGCCAGCAGCCAGCCAGCCCTTTGGCCTCTTGAGGAGCAAGACGTGCGCTGGGAAGCGAGAAAACGTTACACCCTCCCAAGATGCGGTTCCGCCACTTTTGCTCAAAACCCACAAGAAACCTGAGTGGCTTTCCCCGCCTCTGCCGGCAGAAAATGCCCGTCGCCGCCACCAGGGGGCGCTCCTCACTCTCTAACCATTTGCAGGCGGGGAGCCGAGCGACTCTCCCCTAAACGAACGGAATTGCATTGTTCCAAGCCGCAACACAGCACCACTTGGGCGGGTTCCCACGGGAAGGTCAGTCCTTTTTTTTTTTTTTTTTTTGATCAGGCCATCCGAGAGTGTTAGGGGGAGGCAGGGACAGTGGAGAGAGGCTGGCTCCGAAGCTCCTGGATGGGCTGAGCCTGAGAAAGACGATGGGAAACAACGTGGGAGAGCTGTGTGTCCGTCCTGCCCAGACACGGCTCCTCTGGGGTCGGAGGCCGGTCAGGAGGGGCTGAAAAGGCCAGAGGAGGAGACCTGGCCTGTGTGGCTGAGTGGTTAGAGCCCCCAGCCTGCACACTGGAGGGTCGTGCGTTCTATTTCCGGTCAAGGGCAGGATCCTGGGTTGCGGGTTTGACCCTGCCCCCCCCCCCCCCCCCCGTTGATAACCAATCAGTGTGTCTCTAACATCGACGTTTCTCTCTCTCTCTCTCTCTCTCTCTCTCTCTCTCTCTCTCTCTCTCTCTCTCTCCTTCTCCCTTGGAAATCCCACAGCTTACCCACTCCCTTCTCCACCCACCCTCCCCAAAGCCAGTCCCCTCACCCAGACCCTCCCATCACTCGGCTTCATGTTAATAGGGTGCGTTTAGATGTCCATTTCTCTCGTCCGTCTCCTGGGACCTAAGATCCGCCAGTTGAGGATCATCATCTGTTTTGTTCGCTGCTGGAACCCACATCTGGGCCGGATCCACGGTAAGCGATAGACGGATATCTGCGGGGGGACTAAATAAAATGTCTGATGAGCGCAAAAGAGATGATGTCTGTATATATATATAAGAAACGTGCCGAAACCGGTGTGGCTCAGTGGATAGAGCGTCGGCCTGCGGACGGAAGGGTCCCGGGTTCGATTCCGGTCAAGGGCATGTACCTTGGTGGCGGGCACGTCCCCAGTGGGAGGTGTGCAGGAGGCAGCTGATCGATGTTTCTCTCTCATCGATGTTCTAGCTCTCTATCCCTCTCCCTTCCTCTCTGTAAAATATCAATAAAATATATTTTTAAAAAAAAACACACAAAAAACGTGCTGGCGAAGCGTGTTACAACATAGTATCTCTCTCCCTTCTTTCCCTCTCTCTTCCTCCCTCCCTCCTTCTCCCTCCCCCCACCTCCCTCCTTCTCTCTCTTCCTTTTTTCTTATTTCTCATAGGAAGTTCGGCGTGAGGCCTGCCCCAGGACCATAGCTACCTCACGAGGCCAACACATAGCCCGTGCTTGCCCACGTTCTCAGCCATAACGGCCCAGACCTCATGAGACCTCCGTGAGCTACAGTCCGCACACGGCTGCTTCCCTCGCGCCGGGCCAGCCCGAGAATTAGGAACTGGACCAAGAACCCTCAAGTTGCCTCTTGGGCTCGGGAGCCCCGGGCACCTGGCGAACAGACGTTCCCTCTTCCCAATCGCCCTCCCCTCCCATCCATCACGCTAATGGTCTCCATGTGCCCGTAAGCCCCCGGGGTGAGCCCCCGCCCGGCGCCTTGAGGAGATTAGCGGCCTCTGATGTTGGCGAGGAAGTTTGGAGACGCATCTGGAAGTCATCTCAGCGCGGGAATTAACGATGGCGGGGTTAAATAACACACGCCTGTCAAAAAAATAAAGACGGGAAGCCGTTAGCTCAGGAACCTTCAGGTTCGCGCCTCTCTTTCTGTGGGTTTTCCTAAAAAAAAAAAAAAAAAAAGAAGATAACTCGACCACATCATCTCTATTGCTGGTTTGGTCTGGTGTGCAAATGCGCTTGATGTTTGGAGGGACCCGGGGGAGATTAAATAGGACCCCGAGGTGGGATCGGCAGAGGAGAAACGCCGGCCCCGGGCGTCTCGCTGCCCCGCGTGGAAGGGGCAGGAAGGAGCCCCCTCCCGACCGGCTCCAGGGGCCTCTGAGCCCCGGAACCCCGCGGACAGCAGCTGCCTGCAGACCCCGCGAAACGCATTCGCCTGAGTCGCAGCCTCTGCTCCTTTTTTCTTTCTCCTTTTCAGTTGTTACCTATTTCCATGTGGTGCGTTAGGTTTCCCTCTTTTTTTTTAAAAAAAAAAAATCTTTTTATTGATTTCAGAGCGGAAGGGAGAGGGAGAGAAACATCAATGATGCAAGAGAATCATGGACCGGCCGCCTGCTACACGGCCTCCCGGTTCCTAGGTCGACGCTCAACCGCTGAGCCACGCCAGCCTCCCCGGACGCACCTCTCCGCTCCCACCCTGGCCCCGGCGGGTCCCCAGGGGGCCTTCTCCCCACCTGGAACACGAGGAGTCCCTGACGGTCCTGGGGAGGCGAATGGTGCCGGGGAGTGATCCCCCCCCCCACCCCGGCTCTTCGTTCATCCCGGTGGTGCCGACGCGGCCCCACCGCAGACCCGGGCTCCTCAGGGGAGGTGCACCCCCTTCTCGCTGTTATTTGTCAGCCTGGGAGTCACTGGAGAGTAAATATTTTTCATTTAAATATTTCCGGCCTCGGCGAGAAATACAACAGATCGATTATTTCCGACTGAGAGGGCGGGAGCGGCCTCGTCCTCGTCCTCTCTCCTCCTGTCTGTTAACAGGAGCAGCAGGGCCTGCACCCGCCTCTGCTCCCTGCTCTGCAGGCCCACCCCTGGCTCCCCGCCCCCCCCGCCCCCCCCAAATAAAACCATGCTTTTTCTTTTGGCAGCGAATAGTGCCCGCTCTGCTGAGAAGGCAAAAGCAGGACCTGGGCCAGGTCTCCACGGCTTAAGTAATAAAATAAAATAAAATAAAATAAAATAAAATAAAATAAAATAATAAAATAAAATAAAATAAAATAAATAAAAAAATAAAATAAAATAATAAAATAAAATAAAATAAAATAAAATAAAATAAAGAGGGGATACTTGGCCCGCCGGCCTGGCTCAGTGGTTGAGCGTGGACCTATGAACCAGGAGGTCACGTGTCCTGATTGTGGGCTCCATCCCCAGTGTGGGTGGGGCGTACAGGCGGCAGCCAATCATGGTTCTCTCTCCTCATTGATGTCTCTCTCTCTCTCCCTTCCTCTCCTAAATCAATAGAAATGCATTACACACACACACACACACACACACACGCACACACACACACGGAGCGGCATTCCAACAATAAGCAGGACAAATAGTGACAAAGGACCTTCCTTTCACCCCCGCGCCCCACGGGTTTCAGAGAGGCGCGCGCCCATCTGTGTGCATGTGCGTGTGTGTACATGCGTGTACATGTGTGTGTGTGTGGTCCCGCTTTGCACTTCTCTGCGTGTTGCTTGGACCCACCCAGGAGGTCTTTCCGCACCAGCTGCGAGGGACTTTGCAATCCCACATGTCCCTGGCTCGCAAGGCAAAAAACACACAAACACCCCAAAAAACAAGTAATCCCCCCACAGGAGGCGACCTGAGGTTCAGGTCTCAGCGACGGGCGAGGGGAAGGGTCCCGCTCCATCCTGGGCACCTGTGCAGAAGCCTCTGGGACGCGGAGGCGGGAGGCTGCAAATTGGGGGGCGGCCCGGGGGTGGGGGGCGGAGCGGCCCGGGGGCGGGGGAGGAGGCGGCCTGCGGCCCTCCCCTCCGCGCCTGTTTTCCCTCGCGCCGGCCGCCCCAGCCGGGAAGGCGCCTCACCCCGCCGCGGCCGGCTGGGGGCGCACTTTCTCCGCCGCCGCTGCAGCTGGTCCCGGGGCGGGCCTGGGGGGCGGGGCCTGCCGGGGGCGGGGCCTGCGCTGCTGCGGGCGGACCGGGGGCGGGGCCTGCCGGGGGCGGGCCGGGGGCGGGGCCTGCGCTGCTGAGGGGCGGGCCTGCCGGGGGGAGACCGGGGGCGGGCCGGGGGCGGGGCGCCCGCAGCTGCGGCAGCCGCTGGAGAAAAGTTGTCCCGGCCAGAGCGCGCGCTGCCGCGGGAGTCGGAGCCGCCGCGGCGAGCACCCGGCAGGGCGGGGCGCCGCCACCCGAGCCGCACCGCGCGGCCGAAGCGCTGCCGGGGGTCGCCCCGGGACATGGAACGGCCGGCGGGGACGGCGGGCCGGCGCTGCGCCCCGGGCGGGCGGCCGGCGGCCTGAACTGCGGACTCAGGATGCGCTCCGACGGCGCGGCCCCCGGGCCGGTGACGCCGCTGTGCGGGGCGCTGAGCCTGGTGCTGGGCGCGCTGCTGGGCAAAGGTAAGACCGGGGCGGGCGCCGGTGCCCGGAGCCCGGGGGCCGGGGGATCCGGGTGGCATAAGTCGGGGGGACCTTGGCGAGGGCGCTGGTCCCACCGGGAGGGCCTGTGGCGGGCGCGGGGCGGCCCCTTCCCCGGCTGCGCACCGCGGCCGTGGGTTTGGAGCAAATGGGGGTTTGGAGTAGATTCGGGCGCTTCCCGGGGGCGGGGGGGCGTGGCTGAGGGACACTGCGTGTGTCCGCACCCCGGCTCCGTGAGAACTGAATCCATTGCGGTCCCGCCGTGGAGCTGGCGGCTCAGACGCGGGTGGGGACCCGGCTGCTTTGCCGGCCTCGGTGCCCGCGTTCCCGCCCCAGCCCAGTCGGAGGGGATCGGCGATCCAGGAGGGCCGAGCGGGCCCTGCGCCCCCCTCCCCAGCCCTGGCCGCGATCGGGGCCCTCGGCGTGACAGGGACGGGCACCCGAGTTTGGTAGTGCCCGAGGGTGGGGGCGCGTGTAGGACCCAGACCGGCTCCCCCCCCCCCCCCCCGCGCGGTGCTGGGTCCCCTCGCTCAGTCTCCTCACCTCTGCAATGGGACCCCGTCAGCGAAGGCGCGGCGCCCGGGGAACCCACGAAGGCCGCCGTTGCTGTTGTTCCTCAGGTATTATTATTATTTGCGTGCGGTCCGGGCGGCTCTGGGGCGGAGGTGGCGGACGCGGCGGCCCTGAGGCCGGAGCAGGGGGCGCCGGGATGGGATCGGGGTCCCGGGCAGGTCCTCGCAGGGACCGGGAGGGCGCCCCCTGCTGCTGCCGCCCGTGGCCGCCCTGGTCTGGGGGGGGCGAGGGGGGGCGCCCTCCGGGAACTCCGGCGAATCTCCTGCGCCCCCGGCTGGGCAGCCGGCTGGGGAGACACCGGGAGGAACAAGTTGCCCCGTGATGGGCCGGGAGCGCTGGCTTTTCCCCAAGTCATCGCGCGCGCCGTCTCCAAGGCCCGAGACGTCCTTCCCCGAGGCCGCAGCGCCTCGGACCCGCCGCCCGGACGGAATTGCGCGGTTCGTCGGGTCCCCGTCCCCGGAGCGCCCGGCGAGCGCGCGTGTGTGCGCGGGTCCGGAAGAGATGGGCGACACTTTTCCGCTCCACTCGGCGGCGCAAACCTTTCCGGAACCTGGGGCCTTCGTTCTGCTGTTGGCTCCGGGTTCGGGCCTCTCTGGGACTCGGTTTCCCCAAATGGGAAGTGGCCGTGTCCTCCCCGAAATGCCCTTTCCCGAGCGCTTCCCAGCGGGTGCTGGATGGTCAAGTGGCTGAGGGGCCATTGTACCTGCAGCCGGAGGGGGGCGCCTGCAGGGTGTCTCCCCGCCACCAGGGGGCGCTGTCGCCAGGTGCGCACTCTGAAGGCTCACGCTGTTTTTATTTTTATTTTTATTTTTAAAATATATTTTATTGATTTTTTACAGAGAGGAACGGAACGGAGAGGGAATAGAGAGTTAGAAACATCGATGAGAGAGAAACATCGATCAGCTGCCTCCTGCACACCTCCCACTGGGGATGTGCCCGCAACCAAGGTACATGCCTTTGACCGGAATCGAACCCGGGACCCTTGAGTCTGCAGGCCGACGCTCTAGCCACTGAGCAACACCGGTTAGGGCAGCTCAGGGTGTTTTTAAAGGAACTGCTGGGCGCTTTATAAGTAAAGCTCACCCCCCCCGTGTCCCCCACCCCCCCACACACACCCTGCTTTTCCCCTGGAGCGTTTTATCTGTGGGTCAGAGTAGCGTCTGTCACAAACGCCCTGGTCGCAGGGGCCAAGGGGAGCGGTTTGGTGGGAAAGGGACGCTGGGGGTTTGTTGGGAGCAAGGGTTGGGGGTGACAGAAACAACGGGGGCAGGTGTGGCTCAGTGGATAGAGCGTCGGCCAGCGGACTGAAGGGTCCTGGGTTCGATTCCGGTCAAGGGCGTGTACCTTGGTTGTGGGTACATCCCCAGTAGGGAGTGTGCGGGGGGGGGGGGGGGCAGCTGATCGATGTTTCTGACTCTCTCTTCCTCTCTGTAAAAAATCAATAAAATATATTTTAAAAAAACAAAAAACAAGGGGGGGGGACGGGAGGCCTCACCCTTGCCCCAAAGCCGCCCCTCCCTCCCGCATTTGACGGACAGTTCCCACCACCTGGTGTGGGGACCCGCAAGTCTTTTCCTCCGCAAACTATTCTTCATGCTGTTCGTCATGACCCAAAGCCGTGGCCCGTCCCCACTCGGACGCTCTCTGACCCTTGTTTAAATTTGTGCCGTCTTGCCGGGCCACGTGGCTCAGGGGTTGAGCATCGACCTATGACCCAGGAGGTCCCGGTTCGATTCCCGGTCAGGGGCCCAGGCCCGGGTTGGGGGCTCGATCCCCAGCGTGGGGCGTGCAGGAGGCAGCCGGTCCGTGATTCTCTCTCCTCATGGATGTTTCTATCTCTCTCTCCCGCTCCCTTCCTCTCGGAAATCAACGAAAATACTTTTTTAAAAAATCGGGATTTCACCGAAACCGGTGTGGCTCAGTGGATAGAGCGTCGGCCTGCGGACGGAAGGGTCCCGGGTTCGATTCCGGTCAAGGGCATGGACCTTGGTTGCGGGCACATCCCCAGTGGGAGGTGTGCAGGAGGCAGCTGATCGATGTTTCTCTCTCATCGATGTTTCTAGCTCTCTCTCCCTCTCCCTTCCTCTCTGTGAAATATCAATAAAATAAAAAAAAATCGGGATCTCTGTGTGACTCCCCTTAAGAGCGAGGGTGCTCTGCCAACCTTGGGCGCACTTTTCCGGATGGTGCCGTCACCCCGAAGCTGAGCCGATGGGCCGCCTGGATGGGTGTGTCTGCAGGTCCCCTCGTCCCCCCCCTTCCCCTGCCCCCTCCCGCTCAGGCATCTGCATTGTAACCTCCTGCTCTTCTTGGTTCGTCTCAAGACCCGCTGTGAGCGAGGTGCCCGGGTGGCGGGTGGGTGACGGGTGGCGGGTCGGGCAGAGCAGTTGGAGCTCAGAACCCGCAGCCACCGCCGTGTTAGCGCGTGGTGAGCACCGCCCGCCTCCGACCGAGCCTTCGGAGGAACTGGACGTGTGTCACACACCCGCGGTCCCACGACGCGGGGTTAATACACCGGCGCCTTCCGTATATTAATTGGAGTGAAAGGGAGCGTTGCTGAATTAATGGAATGAAGGGGAGTTGATGGATGGAGTGTTTCTTACGGCAGCGGCTTTGTTGGGGCGTCAGGCGCGTTCAGGGACGATCTGCCTACAGCCGGCGCGGCCCTTGGGGACAGAGGGCTGAGTCTGGGTCACCGTGGTCGGCAAACCGCGGCTCGCGAGCCACCTGCGGCCCTTGGGCCCCTTGAGGGGTGTGGCTCTTCCACAAAATACCACGGCCGGCCTGGGCGAGTCTGCGTTGGAGAAGCGGCGTGAGAAGACGTGGAGGTTTAAAAAATGGGGCTCTCCGAAGAAGTTTCCCATCGTCGTCCTGTTGATGTTGGGCTCTGTGGACGGATGAGTTTGCCGACCCCTGGGATAGGGCATGTCTCTTCTAAAAATGTAGATGTTGATTGGTGTCAGAGAGGAAGGGAGAGGGAGAGAGAGAGAGAAACATCCACGATGGGAGAGAATCATGGACCGGCTGCCTCCTGCACGGCTCCCCACTGGGGATGGAGCCCGCCACCCGGGCCTGTGCCCCTGACCGGGAATGGAACCGTGACCTCCTGGTTTCTAGGTCGACGCTCAATCACTGAGCCCCGCCGGCCGGGCTTGGTATAGGTCATTTTGGTCCCCCCGAGGTTCCTCTGTGCCCCTGTATCGCCCCCTCTTCCTCCCCCCGCTTCCCCACAGGCTCTGGCCACCACTCCTGTGCTCTGTCCTCATCATTCTGCCCGTTTTCACAATTCCCATAAAAATGGCGTTGTGCCAAAACCGGTTTGGCTCAGTGGATAGAGCGTCAGCCTGCGGACGGAAGGGTCCCGGGTTCGATTCCGGTCAAGGGCATGTACCTTGGTTGCGGGCACATCCCCATTGGGAGGCGTACAGGAGGCAGCTGATCGATGTTTCTCTCTCATCGATGTTTCTGACTCTCTATTCCTCTCCCTTCCTCTCTGTAAAAAATCAATAAAATATATTAAAAAAAAACAAAAAACAAAAAACGGCGTTGTGCGTACGCAGCTCCGAGTCTCGTCTATCACACAGGGCACTTCCCGTTCACCTGGAGATCCGCCTGCGTGCCCTTTCAGACCCAGGACGCCCGCGGCCCGGCATTCCACCTCGTGGGCGGCGCGCCCCCCCCCTTGCGGGGTCATTTCCCGTCGAAGGGCACTTGGAATGCAGCCTTCCGCTGTTGGGTGATTCCGGAAAGGAGTCGCTATCAACGCTCCCCGGCTGGGTGTCTGTGGGAACGTGGGGTTTTCCTGTCTGTGGGGTAAACCCCTCCTGTTGTCCATTTAGCTCCGTGTCTTCTGATTTTCTGCAGCGTGAACAGCGGCACGCCGGCACTTCCTGGAGGTTTTCCTTCTCACCTTCCTGACGAAGGCTGATGGGAATTCTTCCTCCCGGGTACGTGCCACCTGCTGTCTTCTCCGGTGAAATGTCCTTTTTCAAGTCTCTGCCAGGATTTTTTTGTGTTTTTTATTTTTATTTTTTTTATTTTTATTTTCTTTTTTTTTTTAAATATATTTTATTGATTTTTTACAGAGAGGAAGGAAGAGGGATAGATAGTCAGAAACATCGATGAGAGAGAAACATCGATCAGTTGCCTCTTGCACACCTCCTACTGGGGATGTGCCCGCAACCAAGGTACATGCCCTTGACCGGAATCGAACCTGGGACCTTTCAGTCCGCAGGCTGACACTCTATCCACTGAGCCAAACCGGTTTTGGCTATTTTTATTTTTTTATTGGTTGTTATCTCCCGATTACGGATCCCTGAGGGCGCGTGCTATAGGGTGGCCGCGAGCCTTCGTCAGCTGTCCGTTTACAGGTTCCTTCCCGTATGGGTCGTCTTTAGAAAGAGAGAACTTTTTCCACGTTCAGGGAGCGTAAGAGATTCGTTTTGTTTTTTATTTCTCACCCTCATTGTGCTTTGCCATCCCATCTAAGAGACCTTCGCCCCAGCCCAGCGTCCCAGAGCTTCCCCGGGGTCTGTGCTGCTGGTCCGGTTCTCCCTATGTTCCTGCTGATTTCTTAGCGCTGTGTCCAACTCCGGGAGGAGTGCGGAACCCTCACCGTTGTGGGTTTGGCTATGTTATATATATATTTTTTAAAAATATATTTTATTGATATTCTACAGAGAGGAAGGGAGAGGGATAGAGAGTTAGAAACATCGATGAGAGAGAAACATCGATCAGCTGCCTCCTGCACACCTCCTACTGGGGATGTGCCCGCAACCAAGTTACATGCCCTTGACCGGAATCGAACCTGGGACCTTTCAGTCCGCAGGCTGACGCTCTATCCACTGAGCCACACCGGTTTCGGCAGGCTATGTTATATTTTGGTTCTGTTGGGGACACGACTCCTTCATCGTTACGTAATATCCCCTCTTTGTTTTTTTTTTTTTGATTTTGCTCTTTATTTGGAAAATTTGCCCCTTCATTACAAAGCAGGCCGATGCTCTCTTGTTTAGTTCATTCTTTTGCTCATCTCCTGTAATCATTAAATTATTGAGCCATATTTCCAAAGCGTGGGGCGGGGCGGGGCGGGGGAGGGGGGAATGGATTAGGAGTAAAATCTTTTAAGCTCCTGTAGGAGGGCTCTGGACTCATTTATGAATGGTGGGTGCAGAGCTCAGGGAGTGAAGTGTTCCGAGCCGTCTCAGGTGAACGATTTGCCTCATTTCCCACGGCTCTACGACGTCCTCTTCTCAATGCGGGACAAGGCTCTGTTCCCGGATAGAGCTCTGACTGCTCCGGGACCCCCAAATCTTGTATCGTAACTCCTTTAGGCTTGAAGATTATGGACATTTGCATTCTCCCCTCTTTGTTCTCGAGACGGTGTCTTTTCCTGACCCCGGCCTCCTCGGACACGCGTGGAGCCGCCTCGGCTCCCGTCCGTTGTGTTTGGGCCGCTTATATTCCGTGTAAGGATGGCTGTGCCTGCGTGCACATCGACCGTCTTGCTCGTCGCTTGCTCTGCGTCCCGTCCGTCTCTACTCTGCCTTCGTCTTCTCCCGCCTGCGATATCTTTCTTTGTATCACTCTGTTTATCTCCAGGTTGGCCCGTTACAGCTCTTTAAACGTTAGCCACCGTCTTGTGAGGTTGACAAAAAAACGCACCTTTTCTTCATCAAAGCCTGCCTTTCCAATTAGGTTCTCCTGCCTCACAGGCTGGGTTACGACGGAATACCCCCACTATCTTCCTTCCTTGATGTGTAATCGGTTTCCAACGCGTGCACCCGCTGCCCGAGGTGTGACTTAAGAGCGTTTTCTTTTTTTTTAAATATATTTTTATTGATATTTTACAGATAGGAAGGGAGAGGGATAGAGAGCTAGAAACATCGATGAGAGAGAAACATCCATCAGCTGCCTCCTGCACACCTCCCACTGGGGATGTGCCCGCAACCAAGGTACATGCCCTTGACCGGAATCGGACCTGGGACCCTTCCGTCCGCAGGCCGACGCTCTATCCACTGAGCCACACCGGTTTCGGCTTAAGAGCGTTTTCAAGGAGAGCTTGGTCATCCGTGCTCTGAGGAAGGATACGACGTGTTTCACTGGCTCGCACTTGCTTCTGGGCGGGCACCTCCGATACCCGTGCAGCTGTTCTCTTGTCAAGACCTCATTCTCCCTCCGGCCTGTGTGCCAAGCCGAGCAAAAGTGTTGGTAATACCTCTGGGATTTAGAAGGCACTGTCTTGAAAGAGAGAACAGAGGCACCGGGCCGGGGCATGGCTCAGCGATTGAGCGACGACCTAGGAGCCAGGAGGTCAGGGTTCAATTCTCCATCAGGGCACATGCCCAGGTTGGGGGCTCGATCCCCAGTGTGGGGGCGTGTAGGAGGCAGCCGATCCATGATTCTCTCATCATTGTTTCTCCCTCTCTCTTCTTCTCTGAAATTCATATATATATATACTGGGAGCTGCCCCCTCAAGGGTTGTCCCTGTGGTCCTAATGGCTGTCTGTCTGTCCGTCTGTCTGTTTGTCTGTCTGTCCGTCTGTCTGGCCATCTGTCTGGGCGTCTGTCTGGCCGTTTGTCTGGCCGTCTGTCTGGCCATCTGTCTGGGCGTCTGTCTGGCCGTTTGTCTGGCCGTCTGTCTGGCCATCTGTCTGGCCGTCTGTCTGGCCTCAGGAAGCCATGGTGGGGACACAGGGACTCCGGCCTCTTCCTTGGTTTTTGTATCTAGTCTCGTGGATTTAGATCCCGGGAAGGAAGATGCCCGTGACTTTGGGTGAACTTTCGAAACTCTCGGGAGACCCTCCCCCCCAAATAGTGCGAATCCCCAAACCACTGGCACCAGGGTCTTCGGTGAGGGTGGCGAGGTGGGGGGGGGTGTGGGGGGAGAATGGAGGCAAGGATGATGACTCTACTCGTTTATTTATGTTTTTAAAATACATTTTTATTGTTGATTTTTTTTAAAAAAATTAAAAATATAATTTTACTGATTTCCGAGAGGAAGGGAGAGGGAGAGAGAGAAGCATCCATGATGAAAGAGAATCATCGATCAGCTGCCTCCCCCCCCCCCGCCCCCCGGCTGGGGATGGAGCTCGCAACCCGGGCCCGTGCCCTTGACCAGAATCAAACCTGGGACCCTTCAGTCCGAGGTCCTGTGCTCTGTCCACGGAGCCAGGCCGGCCAGGGCAGTCTCCATCCTCACGTGGCCTTTCCTCTGCGTGTCCTGGACGGACGCCCGCCCGCCACCGGTGAAGGGCGCCGTCTAATCCAGGGCGAGCTCATCCCAGCGGGAAAGACCCCCTTTCCAAACGCTCCCGCTCGTGGGTTCCACGTGGGCATGTCCCCTGGGCGCCTTGCGGCCTGGCGCACGTGGCCCGGCGTGGCACAGAGGAGCGGGTCCGTGGACCACAGCTCTCACCACGTGTGCAATCATCAGAGCCCGGAGCAGGCGAGCCCCTCACCCCCAGGAACCGCCCGGAAGCCACCCGTCGCTGTTTTAAAAACAACTGACAACAAGCCCTGACCGGTGTGGCTCAGTGGATAGAGCGTCAGCCTGCGGACTGAAAGGTCCCAGGTTCGATTCCGGTCAAGGGCATGTACCTTGGTTGCGGGCACATCCCCAGTGGGAGGTGTGCAGGAGGCAGCTGATGGATGTTTCTCTCCACCGATGTTTCTAACTCTCTCTCCCTCTCCCTTCCTCTCTGTAAAATATCAATAAAATGTATTAAAAAAAAATAAAAATAACTGACCACAAGGAAAAAAGGGGGGAAGACCGTGGATTTGACGGTGTCGGGGGTGAGAAAGCCGGTCACGTGTGCGCGTGCGTGCCTTTATCACGAGCCCAAACAGAGAGCCCGTGAGCAGCTCCCGAGACGTCCCCTCAGGGCCTCCTGCTGCAGCGCAGCTCAGACCGGGTCCCACGGCTCAGGTGGCAGTCCCCTCGGAGCGCCCCTAGCACCCCTGGGTCCAAGGCTCCCCGGGCCACGTCGAGCGGCCCCTGCAGATCATGTTTGCTTTCTGCCGGTTTCCCACGGCCCCTGTGGACTGGGGTGCTGCCAGAATGCGGGCCTCACACCGCCTCCCAAGATAAACGCAGGAGCTTGGAGGCGACCCCCTCCTGCGCCCAGCACCCCCACACAGAGCAGACGGCTGGCTCTGCTTTTACCACGGGGTTCCGGCTTCCTGGGGATGTTTTAGCCAAAACAGAACCAAAAAAAACCCCAAACAAACAGGAATAACCAAATCAAACCAAAACAGCGCTCACTGCCAGCAGCTGTGGCGCCCCGGCAGCCGGGTTGTCTCCATTGGAAACGAGGAGCTGGTGCTGGAGGCCCCCTCTCCCCGCCCTCCCCCTGCCCGCCCCCCGGACGTGGTCGTTGAATTCGCATCGGGCCGTTGAGCTGGTTAGACATCGCGCCTTTGGTGCAAACGCAGAAACGAACCCGCTTAAGCAAAGGGTAGCAAAGCCACAGCGTGTTCAAGAAGAAACGACGCCCCGGCCGGTGTGGCTCAGTGAACAGAGCGCCGGCCTGGGGACCGAAGGGTCCCGGGTCCGATTCCGGTCAAGGGCACGTCCCTCGGTGGCAGGCTGCTCCCCAGCCCGGGCCCGGGTCAGGGCACATGCAGGAGGCAACCCATCGATGTGTTTCTCTCATATTGATGTTTCTCTCTCTCTTCCCCTCTCTCTACAGATCAATGGAAAAATATCCTCGGGTGAGGATTAACCAAAAAAAAAAAAGAAAGAAACGCAAAGGGGGGTGGAGGGAATGTGTTCGGTCGGGGACTGAAAAGTCCTTTTGGGCCTCAGGTTCCGGCTCATTCAGGCCCCGAGGAAGGTTCTCTCCAGCGCTCGGCTCCTCTGGCCCCCGCGTGGCTGCAGTTGGGGAGGGGGGGGGGAGGGGAGGGGCCGAGTTGTCACCTGCAGAGTAACTTCCCCACCTGGCTCAGTGGTGAGCGTTGACCTAGGAACCAGGAGGCCAGGGTTCGATTCCTGGTCAGGGCACAGGCCCGGGTTTCGGGCTCGATCCCTCGTGGGGGGGCGTGCAGGAGGCAGCCATTCCGTGGTTGTCTCCCATCATTGATATCTCTCTCTCTCTCTCTCTTTCTCTCTCCGTCTCCCTTCCTCTCTGAAATCAATAAAAACATATATAGTTTTTTAAAAAAAATCAGAGACCAGAGTCTCACTGTAAGCAGGGAAGACCATGCTGGGTTAGGACCGTCTCCTAGCCACGGAGTGAATAATTGCTGAGGTAATGGGGGGACTGCCTGTGGGTGCCCGTCGTCTTTTGGGGGATGCTGGCATTATACCTAAAGGCGCCATCAGCCCTACCCAGTTTGGCTCAGTGGATAGAGCGTCAGCCTGGGGACTGAAGGGTCCCAGGTTCCATTCCGGTCAAGGGCATGTACCTTGGTTGTGGGCACATCCCCAGTAGGAGGTGTGCAGGAGGCAGCTGATCGATGTTTCTCTCTCATTGATGTTTCTAACTCTCTATCCCTCTTCCTTCCTCTCTGTAAAAAAAAAATCAATAAAATATATTTTTAAAAAAATAAAGGCGCCATCAGGTGAGGCTTGATCCAGGTGTCGCCTGGTGGCATCCTCATGTCTTTCTCTCTCCGGCTCTTTGCCTATTAGCACCATGTCGGTGCCCTTTTGGGTTCTGTGTGGTGGGTGGCCCTTGGCAGTTCCAGGTTCGCATCCTTGAGGGGGGGCCACTCTTCTTTCCCCCAAACCCAGCAACCCCAGCCAAGGCCGCACTGTGTGCCACTGGCCCTGGTTTTGCTTTCTGTCCCATTTCTGCACCCATCGACCCGGTTTGTAGAAGGCGATGTGCTCTCATTCTTCTGGGGAGGAGCCATGGAGGAGTTGTGGGGTGCAGAGGAAAATGGGGGTGCTCCTACCCCCCCCAAAAAAAGGTGAGCGATTGGAGCCAGGAAAAGAAACCCAAACAATACTCCTACGTCTCCAAATTCAGGTGCACGAGCAACACGGGGGTGGGGGGTGAGGGGTGGGGGGTGGGGAGCCAGAGAGGCTGTGCAAATTGCATCTCTTTCCTCCCCAGAAATCCCCCGAGCTCGCGTGTGAGCGGCAGGCGCACGAAGACACGCTTTTCTAATTGAGTTTGTGTCATACCTGCCTGAACCGGGGATAAGCAAACACCATCTATCACTCGCCTGTCAGCCCAGCTCCGCCCCCCCCCCACCCCTCTTCGCTATCAGAGGCGAAAGGAGACGGATGCAGTTTGGAGAGAGGAAGCTGGATCCAGGGGGAGGGCGTCCCCGTTAGGTCAGGACCTCGGCAAGAATAAGGCTCGGGCCCTGGCCGGTGTGGCTCAGCGGACAGAGCGTCGGCCTGCGGACGGAAGGGTCCCGGGTTCGATTCCGGTCAAGGGCATGGACCTTGGTTGTGGGCACATCCCCAGTGGGGGGTGTGCAGGTGGCCGCTGATCGATGTTTCTCTCTCATCGATGTTTCTCACTCTCTATCCCTCTCCCTTCCTCTCTGTAAAAAAATCAATAAAATACATTAAAAAAAAAAAAAAAAAAGAATAAGGTTCGGGCTCGCTCGCTCCTGGGTCCCACGGAACCCCCGTTTGGCCGTCTGTGCCATGGGTCTGGGAAACCGTGGCTCTCGGAGCTACGGGAAAGGTTCCGGTGGGTTAATAACATTTCTGGCTCTCCCCCTCCCCGCCCCACGCCCCTCCCAGCTGCCCACAATCCAGATGAACATGGTTGAATCCAGGCATCCCCTGTGGTTGGAGTTAGAAAAAGAACCCTCCCTGGAAGAAGGGACGTGTCGGTCCCAGAAGAAGAGAGAGAAGGATGCCCATCGGTTTCCATGGAGACCGGGTGGGGAGGAGCTGGGGTAGCAGGAGTCCAAATGGGAAACAGGGGGGCACCCACGGAGGACGGCTACGCGGGGACAGCAGCTGCACCAGGGAGCTGATTGTCTGCAGAATAGGTTCTACTGAGCCGAAACCGGTTTGGCTCAGTGGATAGAGCGTCGGCCTGCGGACTGAAAGGTCCCGGGTTCGATTCCGGTCAAGGGCATGTACCTTGGTTGCGGGCACATCCCCAGTGGGAGGTGTGCAGGAGGCAGCTGATCGATGTTTCTCTCTCATCGATGTTTCTAGCTCTCTATCCCTCTCCCTTCCTCTCTGTGAAATATCAATAAAATATATTTAAAAAAAAAAAAAAAGAAAGAATAGGTTCTACTGATTTTGCCGCTTGTGCTGGTTCGATCCCCGGTCGGGGCCCGGGCCCGGGTGGTGACGCGATCCCCAGTGGGGGGCGTGCAGGAGGCAGCCGACCCGTGGTTCTCTCTCATCACGGATGTTTCTCTCTCTCTCCCTCTCTCTTCACTCGCTCTAACAATGAATGCGAACAATATCCTCGGGTGAGGATGAACAACAACCACAACCCATAAACGGTTGGCGATAAGTAAGAAGAGGCGCAAGGCGAGCTCTATTCAGCAGCCGAGCTCTCAGCGGGGTCTCAATTACGTGATGGATGGTTGTCCCCAAACTCAATAAAACGCTGGAATTAGCCCTAACCGGTGTGGCTCAGTGGATAGAGCGTCGGCCTGCGGACTGAAGGGTCCCAGGTTCGATTCCGGTCAGGGGCATGTACCTTGGTTGCGGGCACATCCCCAGTAGGGGGTGTGCAGGAGGCGGCTGATTGGTGTTTCTCTCTCATCTATGTTTCTAACTCTCTCTCTCCCTTCCTCTCTGTAAAAAATCAATAAAATATATTAAAAAAATAAAAAAATAAAAAAAATAAAACGCTGGAATTAAGGATGTGATGAGCCCGGCCGGCGTGGCTCCGTGGCTGCGCGTCGACCTGTGAACCAGGAGGTCCCGGTTTGACTCCCCGTCAGGGCACAGGCTCGGGTTGCGGGCTGGATCCCCAGTGGGGGGCGAGCAGGAGGCAGCCGATCCATGATGCTCTCTCATCATTGGTGTTTCTCTCTCTCTCTCCCTCTCCCTTCCTCTCTGAAGTCAATAGAAATAGGTTGTTGTTGCCAAAACCGGTTTGGCTCAGTGGATAGAGCGTCGGCCTGTGGACTGAAGGGTCCCGGGTTCGATTCCGGTCAAGGGCATGTACCTTGGTTGCGGGCACATCCCCGGTGGGAGGTGTGCAGGAGGCAGCTGATGGATGTTTCTCTCTCGTCGATGTTTCTAGCTCTCTCTCCCTCTCCCTTCCTCTCTGTAAAATATCAATAAAATATATTTTTAAAAAAAAAGAAAGAAATAGGTTGTTGTTTTTTTAAAAGAATGCGATGAAACTCGGGCTGGGCTGCGGTCCTGCCCTCGGAGGCGGAGACATGGGACGATCCTGCGTGTGCTCATTCCTGGCTGCAGCGCATAAAGTAATTCCTCCCGGCTGCTGGCGAGGGGTCGGGAACAGCCAACGCCGGGGAAGTGCGAGTGACACCCGTTTCCTGAGCGGGCTCCGGCGGGGGGTGGGGGGGCTGCTGGAGCAAGGCATTGGGGAATCGCTTCGCCTTTTTGACGGTTATTACCGAGAAGGAGCCACGGCGGTGGGGGCACCAGGAGAGGGAACTGGAAAGAGGCCCCACAGGGATTTATCTTCACACACACACACACGTCAGGGTCAACGTCTCCGGCTTCGGATGTTGAGTCATTGCTCGGGAAGCCTTGGGGCACGGACCGCATCTATGTTGCTCACCACGCCAAGCGCCAGCCCCGGCCGGGTGGCTCAGCGGTGGGAGCGTCAGCCTGCAGCCCGAAGGGTCCCGGGTTCGATTCCGGGTCGAGGACCCCTCTCAAGGGAGGCAACCGATGCATGTCTCTCTCACATCGATGTGGCTCCGTGGCTGCGCGTCGACCTGTGAACCAGGAGGTCCCGGTTTGACTCCCCGTCAGGGCACAGGCCCGGGTTGCGGGCTGGATCCCCAGTGGGGGATGTGCAGGAGGCCGCCGATCCATGATTCTCTCACATCGATGTGTCTCCTCCCTCCCTCCCTCCCTCCCTTCCACTCTCTCTAAAAATCAACGGAGCCCGGCCGGTGTGGCTCAGGGGGTGGAGCATCGACCTAGGAACCAGGAGGTCCCGGTTCGGTGCAGGCCAGGGCACTTGCCCGGGTTGCGGGCTCCATCCTCAGCGGGGACCGTGCAGGAGGCCGCCGGTCCATGATTCTCTCTCATCGCTGATGTTCCTCTCTCTCTCTCCCCCTCTCCCTCTCCCTTCCTCTCTGAAATGAAGGAAAATATTTTTTTAAAAAAAAATCAATGGGAAAAATACCCTCGGGTGAGGATTAACCACCTCAAAACAAAAACACGGACAAAAACCCCCAGCACCCACCTGGCACCCTCTGGCTCCTCGACACACACCTCCTGCCCACGGGGACTTCCCGACGCAGCCACTGTCCGTATCTGCTCAGATCCCACCCCGAGATCGTCGGATGAGTGAGTGACAGGCCCCGTGATGCCGGGGCCTCGGAAACATCCACCCTTTCCACCGATCTCCACGCCCCTTTTCCTCCAGAGCGCTGCTGCTGCTGCTGCTGCCGCCGGAGGATCCCAGAGGGATCGGCGGAAATACAAACAGAAGCGAATCGGAGGCAGCCGACGTCCTTCCAGGCTCCTGGGCGCCTCTGCGACCCGACGACGTGCCAGTTCGTTTGTTGTTCCGTAGCCGTTGGTTCGCCTGTCTCTCCGGGGTCCCCGGCCCCGTCGCATCAGCCACCGGCTCCCGGTCCGGAAGCTCAGAGGCACGTGCCAGAACCCTCCCTGGCGGGAAGAGACACATTTGTTGGCAGTGGTGTTTCCCTAGCAGCGGCGTGGTGTTCTTTTCTGTTTTATTATATAACCACGCGGCCGCCCCGGTCACACCGAGCCTGGTGCCTTCCTGCCGCTGGGAAGGTGCCGGAAACGGGTCATTGTCTCACTAATAGAAAGATGTGGCCGAAACCGGTGTGGCTCAGTGGATAGAGCGTCGGCCTGTGGACTGAGGGGTCCCGGGTTCGATTCCGGTCAAGGGCTTGTACCTTGGTTGTGGGCACATCCCCAGTGGGGGGTGTGCAGGAGGCAGCTGATCGATGTTTCTCTCTCATCGATGTTTCTAGCTCTCTGTCCCTCTCCCTTCCTCTCTGTAAAATATCAATAAAATATATATATATATATAAAAAAAAAGAAAACACAACAATTATTAAAAAAAAAAAAGAAAGAAAGAAAAGAAAGATGTGGACAAGGAACCCGGAAGGCTGGTCAGCCTTGAAGCTCAGAAAGGTCAGAGCCAACCACTCCCTGTCTAACTGAGACAATGGTACCTGAGGCAACTTCCCCACCAAATAGTCACGTAAATCCTTCCTGATAAGATAGTCTGCCTGTTACTGGGATTGCCTGCCTACGGGCCATGGGTGTGTCCCATAGTCTCAATAAAAGGGACGGCAAGGCCAGAGCAAAGGGTAGTCCTCCCACTAGAGGTGGGCTCCCGCCTGGCCCCCAATATTCCCAAATTAATACTTTTCTAGTCTCTTTCATGTGTGTGCGGCCTCCTCCAGAACCCGAACCCTGAACCGGAACCCTGAACCACGCGGGACGTGAAAGGGGTTTCCACAGGAAGGAGGAAGGGTTGCTTCGGAAGGAAGGAAAACGGGTGCGGAGCGGCTCCGGGCGCGGGTCGGCGGAGAAGGGACGGGGGTGGGTCCGCCCGGAACACAACGAGGAAACGTTTGGTTTTGGACAACGAAGACTCCGACCCAGGACTTCAGTGTCTGAAACAGACGGGGTGGTTTGCACAAACGTTTCGTTAAAAAAAAAAAATAAAAAATCAAGCCTTCAGAGTGTTCATGGAACTACATTTTTATTTATTTTTTTATTTTTTAACCCTCACCCGAGAATATTTTTCCATGGATTTTTTAGGAATTTCTTTTCTTTTTTTAAAAAAAAAAATATTTTATTGATATTTTACAGAGAGGAAGGGAGAGGGATAGAGAGTTAGAAACATCGATGAGAGAGAAACATCGATCAGCTGCCTCCTGCACACCTCCCACTGGGGATGTGCCCGCAACCAAGGTACGTGCCCTTGACCGGAATCGAACCCGGGACCCTTCCGTCCGCAGGCCGACGCTCTATCCACTGAGCCAAACCGGTTTCGGCTCCATGGATTTTTAGAGAGAGTGGGAAAGAGAGGGAAAGACAGAGGGAAACAGCGACGTGAGAGAGACACATCGAGGGGTTGCCTCCTGCACGAGCCCCGACCAGGGCCCGGGCCGGGGGAGGAACCTGCAACCGAGGGACGTGCCCTTGACCGGAATCGAACCCAGGACCCTTCGGTCCACAGACCGATGCTCTATCCACTGAGCCGCACCGGCCAGCGCTGAATGTGTTTTTTTGTTTTTTTTTTTCTCTTCTAAACCAGCTTCAGAAGTCACCTGGAACGCCAATCGCCGGGCCTGGCCACCAGGACGGGTCGGGCCACGTGCTCTCGGCCTGCCCTCGCTCGGGAGGGTATTTTCGGCTCCGACCATAAGTGGCTGGAGCCGCCGATTCCTCCTCGGAGGGAGATAAAAGGCCTTTGATCTCCGAGTGAGTCCTGTTTGCTTTCTGTGCCAGGAGCCATTAAATAGACTCCAAGTTCAAGAGTCTCCCAGGGACCCTGGCCGCGGCCGGGTTCCCAGCCTTTCTTCCCGGCCGTGAGTGATGGGCTTAATCAACTCCTCAGACAGCTCGCCTCAAACGGGGGCACCGCTCTCTCTCTCTCTCTCTCCTCTGTGGGAACTCCAAGATCCTCTTAGGGGAAGAAGCTCGACTAAGGTAAACGAATCCCCGTGGGCGCGGGGGCGGTCCCTTCCGCGCCCTCCTCCCGCCGCGTCCCCACGGGGATCCTTCCCACGTGCCCGCCTGCGCTGTGGGACCACCCGGGGCTCCAGACACACCCAAAGGCCGTGTGGCCGGCCCCTCCGCGCCTTCTTCCGAAAGCGTCCCTGTTGGACCGGTCCCTTCCTCTCTCCGTCCCCGGGGGGCCCGGCTCTCACGGGTCTGAGGACGCCAGCAGAGATGGGCTCTGGGCCCTGGCCGGTGGCTCAGTGGTTAGAGCGCCCGCTCTTGCTCCGAGAGTCTCGGGTTGGGTTTCCAGTCAAGGGCACGTGCCTGGGGGTGGCAGTTTGATCCCCGGCCCCTATTGGTGCCCGTGCGGGAGGCAACCCATCGATGTGTCTCTCTCACATCCATGTTTCTCTCTCTCTCTCTCTCTCCCCTCCCTCCCTGCACTCACTCTAAAAAAAAAAAAAAAAATGAGTGGAACCGGGACGGCGTGGTTCAGTGGCTGGGCATCGACCTAGGAACCAGGAGGTCAGGGTTCGATTCCCGGTCAGGGCACAGGCCCGGGTTGTGGGCTCGATCCCCAGTGGGGGGCGTGTAGGAGGCAGCTGATCCATGATTCTCATCATGGATGTTTCTCTCCCTGTCTCTCTCTCTCTCTCTCTCTCTCTCTCTCTCTCTCTCTCTCTCTCTCTCTCTCTCTCTCTCCTGCTTCCTCTCTGAGGTCAATAAAAACGTATTATAGAGAAACAGTGGGCCTTGCTGGCCTCTGAGAAAGGGGGACACCCTCTGGGTCCCTCGCCGGCCCGGTCCCCGGGGGCCCATGACAGGGTGTGGGCGTGGGTGCGGGTCAGCGAGCGAGCCTGGCCGGGTCCCTCGGCTTGTCTCGGCTCTCCCGGGGGCGGGAGGCACGGCGTGACGCCACGGACATGCAGGACGCAGGGGGACGAGCAGGGGCAGCGGGGGCTCTCCCACGAGGGACCGCGGGAACGGAGGAATGATCCGGAAAGTCCCGTGGGCGGGAAAACTCGGCTGCGGGCAAACCTGATGGACTGGATCCGGCCCTGGCGGTGCCTCTGTCACTATGGCAACGTGTTCCAAGCGTTTACCCTTCAAACGACTAAAGCCGATGAGAGAGAGCCCGCGACGTGGCCGGCCGCCCCCTCTCCTCCCGCTGTGTCGTTCTCCGCGGCGGACCCCGGTCGGTCCCCGCCGGACACCCTCCGTGCCTGCGCCTGTGGGACTTCCTCGTGGGCAGCATGTCCCTAGACCAGGGGTGGGCAAACTTTCTGACTCGAGGGCCACCATGGGTTCTTACACTGGACCGGAGGGCCGGAACAAAAGCATGGATGGCGTGTTTGTGTGAACGAATATAAATTCAAAGGAAAGGAGCGGAGGGGAGAGCAAGAGAACCGGATCGAACAGCCGGATCCGGCCCGCCGGCCGTAGTTTGCCCACGGCTGCGCCTAGACGCACAGCACAGACGACAAAAAAGTGTCTGTTTCGTTGATCCTCACCCGAGGATATTTTTCTACTGATTTTTAGAGGGAGTGGAAGGAAGGGGGAGAGACAGAGAGAGAGAGAGAGAGAGAGAGAGACATCGATGAGACACATGGATTGCTTGCCTCCGGCACGTGCCCCAACCAGGGCGGGGGATCGAGCCTGCAACCGAGGGATGTGCTCTTGACCGGAATCGAACCCGGGACCCTTCAGTCCGCAGGCCGATGCTCTATCCACGGATTCCAACTGGCAGGACAAGAACATGTCTGTTTGGATCAGTGGCGGCCCAGCTGTCACCCCTGGCCTCTGAAGGACCCCGTTTTTGAACATCTGCCCACCCTGAGCCAGTCACCAACGCCCATGAAATACGGGGCTCCCATTGGCTGGGCCTGGGGGCACATGACCTTCTCTAGAGAGAGGGGTGGGGATGTCAGGAACCCAACACGAAGGGGCTGAGAGTGGGGAGGGGCCAGGCCCCCCACGGAAAAGGGAACGCGGGCCCGTGGGAAGGATGGCGGGGATTTCTGGGTAAGCAGATCCCACCGGGGGTGTGGGGCACGGAGCCTGTCCCCCGGGACAGCAGACAGGAGACCAGAGTCCCCAGGGCTTCGCCATCCCGCCATCGCGGGAACCCGTTAGAGCCGTGTTAAACCCGGAGGCCGGGGTTCGTGACGCATCTGGGTCATGGGAGATCATGGAAATACGTGGCCTCGCCGCCACGTCACCGGGTAGAAACAGAACCCCCAAAAGCAACTGTGAGATGTAATGATGGACGTGGATGGGGGCCCTTAGAAGCCTGGCTATTTCTTTTTTCCCTTTAAATTCTGAGCGCCGGAGCCTGGCCGGCGTGGCTCGGGGGTTGAGTGTCGACCTGGGAACCAGGAGGTCAGGGTTCGATTCCAGGTCAAGGGCACAGGCCCGGGTTGTGGGTTCGATCCCCAGTGGGGGGGCATGCAGGAGGCAGCGGATCCATGATTCTCTCTCCTCATGGATGTTTCTCTCTCTCTCTCCCTTCCTCTCTCTGAAATCAATAAAAACATATTTTTAAAAAAATAAAAAAATAGCCCTAACCGGTTTGGCTCAGTGGGTAGAGCGTCAGCCTGCAGACTGAAGGGTCCCAGGTTCGATTCCGGTCAAGGGCACGTACCTTGGTTGCGGGCACATCCCCAGTGGGAGGTGTGCAGGAGGCAGCTGATCGATGTTTCTCTCTCATCGATGTTTCTAACTCTCTATCCCTCCCCCTTCCTCTCTGTAAAAAAAAAAAATAAATAAATAAATAAAATATATTTTAAAAAAAATAAAATAAAATAAAAAAATAAAAATTGTTCCTGGTCTACTGGGAGAAAATTATATTTCATGGTTAAAAACAAAAACACACACACACACACAAGAGCCTTAGCTGGTGTGGCTCCGTGGATAGAGCGTCGGCCTGCAGACTGAGGGGTCCCGGGTTCGATTCCGGTCAAGGGCATAGGCCCGGGTTTCGGGCTCCATATCCCCATGGAGGGCGTGCAGGAGGCAGCGGATCCATGATTCTCTCTCCTCATGGATGTTTCTATCTCCCTCTCCCGCTCCCTTCCTCTCTGACATCATTAAAACTATATATTAACTAAATAAATAAAAGAAAGAAATCAGGATGTTGTGACCAAGAGAAGGAGGGTTGACTGCCAGGCAGCCCAAACCAACCAGCCCCACCTTCTCCATCCCCCGCCTTCCCGGGCAGCGACGGCGTGGCCCCGTGTGCACGTGTGCTGGTGGGCGTTGCCGAGCCAGACGCACGGGGCGGCCGGCGGCGGCGTTTAGGAAACCAAACCAGACGCACAGCCACGGTCAGCCTACAGACTGAGGCCGCCGTGGCTCTCAAGGACATCAGAGAAGAGAAATCACCACCTCTGACGGTCTCCCCGATGGGCTAATGATAAGGCTCCGCGGAGTCCCCAGCAGTTATTTTAGAAACACTTCGGTGTGGGGGTGTGTTTTTTGTTCCCGCGAGCCGTTTGATCAAAGTGCATTTTTCTTGGGTGAATTGTCTTTGTCATAAAATCGATGCATTTGATTTCGCTTCCCGGGGCTGCGCCGAAATGCTAGCCAAGCGAGATCCAGCCGGCCTCGCCCCGCTCTCCCCCCTACCGCCCACCCCCCGCCCCGCCCGGTGCGTAGAACTGTGCGTGCGGGTCTGGTCATTGTTGACTTGGGTGGGTGTGGGAGTGTGATTTGATGATCTGTTGAACTCATATACTGGCAGGTGTCCTCAAACTACGGCCCGCGGGCCACAGGCGGCCCGCCGAGGACATGGATCCGGCCCGCCCGGGGCCGATGCCTGTCCTGCTTAGCAGCCGACGCGTCCCGGGCCCGCAGTGCGCATAGGAATTTGTTCATCGTTTTTTTTTTTTTTAAACTATAGTCCAGCCCTCCAACGGTCTGAGGGGCAGTGAACTGGCCCCCTGTTTAAAAAGTTTGAGGACCCCTGCTAAGACTTAGGGTATGCACCCTCTGTTCTCCACGATTTTGCCAATCGTCATCTGTCTTTTATTTCATTTATTTTTATATTTTTATTGATTTCAGAGAGGAAGGGAGAGAGAAAGAGAGAGGGATAAAGGGAGATAGAGAAGCATCATTGATGAGAGGGAATCATGGATCGGCTGCCTCCTGCACGCCCTCCACTGGGGATGGAGCCCACCACCCGAGCATGTGCCCTTGACCAGAATCGAACCCGGGACCCTTCCATCCGCAGGTTGAGACTCTATCCACTGAGCCTAACCGGCTAGCGCTGTCCTCTGTCGTTGAAAGTCCAGTTGGCGGTAACATGGGGGAAGGTAACATGGTTTAATAAGAGGGGGTTTTCAAGAAATTGGGGGCCGTCATTGCTCCCCATTTCGTGAGGGCTGTTGGAGGCCTGGCCAGGTAGCTCAGTTAGAGCATCGTCCCAATACACCAAGGTTGTGGGTCCGACCCCTGGTCAGGGCACTCACAAGAGTCAACCCAGGCCCTGGCTGGTGTGGCTCAGTGGATAGAGCGTCGGCCTGCAGGACCGAAGGGTCCCGGGTTCGGTTCCCAGTCAAGGGCACGTGCCCGGGTTGTGGGCTGGATTCCCAGTGGGGGGCGTGCAGGAGGCAGCTGATCCATGATTCTCTCTCATCATGGATGTCTCTCTCTCTCTCTCTCTCTCTCTTTCTCCCTCTCCCTTCCTCTCTGAAATTAATATATACAAATATATTTTTGAAGACCCTTTGGCCGCATCTCAGGGTGCTGCTTTATTGGGCACGCACTCTGTGCACCCATCGCACGTGAGCTCTGCCGAGCCTCTGGCTGGAGCATCCGTTTTCCGGAAGCTTCCTTGACTTGCAGAGATGGCTTCAGCCTGCTGCTTCCCCCATATTGAAGCTGAGATATCCACCGAGGTGACAAGCAGGAGGAATTGACGGGGGTCAGGGGGGCTTTCATGTGTAATATTATTATGTAAACGAAAGCAGAGCTCAGCCATTCATCCCGCATACATTTCCCGGGCCCTTGCTGTTGAGGGGGGGGGGGCTGGCCCAGCCACACACAGGCGGGGGCAGGCAGGGTCCCCGCCCCGCAGGTCTCGTCTCGTGGAGCGGGTCTGCATGAAACAGACAAGCGAGCCGGCTGATAGAACTTGGCGAAAGATGTGGAACCCCAACGCCAAGTCCGGGGGAGCCGTTTCCGAGGGCTCCGTGCGAGCGGAATGAGACGGGAGCGGGGGGCTTCTCTGTAGGAAGCAGCGAGGTTGCCCGAGCCCAGGGTGGACGGACCTCGGAGGGCACAGCGTGAGGACGAGGGGCCTTGGCTGGCCCACAGCCTCTGCTGTAGAATGGAGGGCGTGTCGGGCCGACAGAGCGGGAATGGCAGGCGGGGCCGTGCCCCCCATCGCGGGCCCACAGGGACGCGGGGTGCTCACCGTCTCTTCTCGGCCTGGCCTGTCGGGGGGACAGGCGATGGTTCATGTAAAGTTCAGTAACGCAGGTGGCCCCCCATCGCGGGCCCACAGGGACGCGGGGTGCTCACCGTCTCTTCTCGGCCTGGCCGGTGGGGGGGACAGGCGATGGTTCATGTAAAGATCAGTAACGCAGGCGGCACGCCTTCACGCGGTAACACGGCTCCTCGGCCAGGCTGGGGGTTAGGTTACGGACAGACGGGCGCCCTCCGTCGCCTCCCCAGGCTCCCGGTGGGATCTGCGGGGTCTGCTGGTGGGCAGTCACAGGGCTCGGAGGGGCCAGCTGGCGGCCAGTGACGGACGGAGGAGGACGCGTCATTTCCTTGCAAAGACGCCACCAGGAGGGAGCAGGGCCACCCCCGCTCGGCTGCTCTGGGGCTGGGGTCCTGTGTGCAGGGCAAAGGTCAGGGTTAGGGTCAGGATCAGGGTTAGAGTTAGAGTTAGGGATAGGGCTAGGGTTAGGGTCAGGGTCATGGTCAGGGCAAGGGTTAGGGTTAAGGTTAGGGTTAAAGGTCAGGGTCAGGGTCATGGTCAGAGCAAGGGTTAGAGTTAAGGTTAGGGTTAAAAGTCAGGGTCAGGGTCAGGGTCAGGGTCAGGGCAAGGGTTCAGGTTAGGGTTAGAGTTAGGGCTAGGGCTAGGGTTAAGGTCAGGGTTAGGGTCAGGGTCAGGGTCAGGGTCAGGGTCTGGGTGCTGAGACTGTGTCTTGTCCGAGGTGGATTCGTGAACCTCTCCTGTGATCACATGTAGACCTGAGGGCAACCCCACACCAATGACCACACGCTGGGACGTCTGAGTGAGAACCGTGAGTGTCAGGATCCATCCCGTTATGACTTTTTAAAATCCTCACCTGAGGATATGTTTATTGATTCAGAGAGAGAGAGACAGAGAGAGACAGAGAGAGAGAGAGAGAGAAACATCAATCAGTTGCCTACTAAACATGCTCTGACAAGGGATCAAACCCAAAACCTAGGTATGTGCCCCAACTGGAGATCCAACCAGCAAACTTGTGGTGTATGGGGACCATGCGCCAACCACTGAGCCACCAGCCAGGGCCTGGTTGTGGTTTTGTAGCATTGTCCCACTCGTTCATTCCCTTCATAAATCACTCATTCATTCACTCATGCATTCTCTCACTCATTCATTCATTCTCATTCATTCACTCACTCATTCATTCACTCACTCATTCATTCATTCTCTCATTCACTCATTCATTCTCTCATTCATTCATTCTCTCATTCATTCATTCTCTCATTCATTCATTCACTCATTCATTCACTCACTCATTCATTCATTCTCTCATTCACTCATTCATTCTCTCATTCATTCATTCATTCTCATTCATTCACTCACTCATTCATTCACTCACTCATTCATTCATTCTCTCATTCACTCATTCATTCTCTCATTCATTCATTCTCTCATTCATTCATTCTCTCATTCATTCATTCACTCATTCATTCACTCATTCATTCATTCATTCTCTCATTCACTCATTCATTCTCTCATTCACTCATTCTCTCATTCACTCATTCTCTCATTCATTCATTCTCTCATTCATTCATTCTCTCATTCATTCATTCATTCGCTCCTTCATTCACTACTCATTCCCTCCCTCATTCATTCCATCAATCATTCATTCACTCGCTCACTCATTCGCTTGCTCATTCATCTCTTCCTCCCATAGGCCTATACGGAGTGACGGGAATGGGCTGCCCATTCTGGAGCCAGGCTCACCCAGCGAGGGGCACGGACAGACATAATCAAGGACTCGGACAGGAGGACGCCAGGGCCGATGGACATGGAGCAAGGGGAAGAGGGAAAGGGAGCTTGGACGGCTCTGTTTTCAAAACTATTTTTGAGCTGAACTGTTTCAAAAGTCACCAGCTCATCCCCGCCGAGCGCCCCGGTCCGCCCGCTGCCAACATGGCTGGCGGGAAACAAACAATTAAGCCAGACGTCCTGAGCCTGCGGACCGGGCCACCTCAGGACTGCGGTTGCCAATGACGACGGGGAGGCGGTACCTCCTTCGGAGCCTAGCCTGGTCCCCACGCCCCAAGCCCTGGTCGGGCGTGGGGGGGGGGGGCGGGGGGCTGGTCTGAGGCACCCTGTGATTTCAGCCAGAGACTGAGCGGGCGGGGACGCTGGCCTCCTGCCCCCCAGGTCCCCGCTCCACGCCTGGGAGGCCAGGGCTGGGGTAGCTGCTCTGGTTCCTTCCCTGCTCCGCACGCCTTGCTTTTCTTAGCGCTCCCCTCACCGCTGGTTTCCATGGGAACCTCCGTGGCGATTTCCTTGAGGCTTCTGCCTCGGCCCTGGGACTCTGCACGGAGAGGGGGGGGGGCAGCCCTGCCTCCCCCTGCCCCCCCCCCACGAGTGACCACCCCGGGGAAGACATGATGGACCAGGAAGCAGCTCTTGGTCCCTCAGGGTCTTGCAAAGCTTTTTCTTTTTTTTTCTGTTTCCTCAGAGCGATTCCGTAGTTCACTCTTCAAGACCTCACTTGGTCCTGGCCGGCGTGGCTCAGTGGATAGAGCGCCGGCCTGCGGACTGAAGGGTCCCAGGTTCGATTCCGGTCAAAGGCATGGACCTCGGTTGCAGGCTCCTCCCCAAGCCAGGCCCTGGTCAGGGCGTGTGCAGGAGGCAACCCATCGAGGTGTTTCTCCCACATCAGTGTTTCTCTCTGCCTCTCCCTCTCTCGCCCACGCTCCCTAAGAATCATGGGAAAATATCCTCGGGTGAGGGTGAACAGCAACAACAACCAAAGACTTCATTTGGTTGAACTTCGGGGTTATTTGGGGTGGGGGGGGGGGGATGAGAACGCTAGGATTAGCATACTTGGCTTTTTTTTCTTTCTGTTTGAAAATATATTTTTTAAAATATATTTTATTGATTTCTTACAGAGAGGAAAGGGAGAGGATAGAGAGTGAGAAACATCGATGAGAGAGAAACATCCATCAGCTGCCTCCTGCACACCTCCCACTGGGGATGTGCCTGCAACCCAGGTACATGCCCTTGACCGGAATCGAACCCGGGACCCTTCCGTCCGCAGGCCGACGCTCTATCCACTGAGCCAAATCGGTCATTGAATACCCTGATCTCAGTCAACCCCCTTGAGGGGGTCGGGAATAAAGGAGAGCATGTGGGGGGCTGAGGGTGAACCCTCCGAGGAGCTGGGACGGCCAAGCCCTGGGCCCCGGTCGGTCCCCGAAGGCTCGGGGCCAGGAGGCCTGGGGCAGGAGGATTAACGTTCATTAGTTGGTGAGAACAGTGGCTTCTGAGAGACGTGGGACAGAGTGGGGTTTCGCCTGCCTGGGGTCCGAGGAGGAGCCCAGCCTTCGTCTCCTCTCCTTTGAGTGTGGAAGCGGGAGATGGTTTAGGTTATCCTCCCTCGGAGGGCGCCCCTGGATCTCCAGATGGTGTGCACAGGGCTGCCGCCCCAGCGCCGCTCATAGCCCCCCGCTGTTTGCATGACGGGTGCCTGCAGGGCTGGGGAAGGGGACCCCGCGGCGGAGGCATATGGGGCCAGTACGCTGGTCCCAGGAGGTCTGGGTCTCGAAACGTGAATAAAGAAAAAGATGCTCCTCGAAGAGGGAGAGGCAGACGCTGCGTCCGGAGCGCCCCCCCCCCCCGAAGGTGCTGGGGTCTGAGCTGCCCTGTAGGGTGGGAGCCTGGGAGCCTCGAAAGCGGTCAAGTTCCTGGCGGCCCCACGGCCAAGGTGTGTGTGTATGTGTGCGTGCGTGTGCAAGTGCGTGCGTGTGCATGTGTGTGCAAGTGTATGTGTGTGAGTGTGCAAGTATGCATGCGTGAGTGTGCGTGCATGTGTATGTGTGTGAATGTGTGTGCAAGTGTGAGTGTGTGAGTGCATGTGTGTATAAGTGTGTGTGCAAGTGCGTGTGTGTGCAAGTGCATGTGTGTATGTGTGTGTGAGTGTGCAAGTATATGCATGTGTGAGTGTGCATGCGTGCGTATGTGTGCGTATGTGTGCGCAAGTGCGTGTGTGTGAGCGTGCGAGTGCATGTGTGTATAAGTGCGAGTGAGTGTGTGCGTGCATGTGCACACATGTGTGTATCTTCACCATCCACGTGGCATGAAATGCCCTGTTTGTTACTGAGGATCTCTTTTTAAAACATATATATTTTTTTATTGATTTCAGAGAAGAAGGGAGAGGGAGAGAGAGATAGAAACATCCATGACGAGAGAGAATCCTGGATCGGCTGCCTCCTGCACACCCCCCACTGGGGATGGAGCCTGCAACCCGGGCAGGTGCCCTGACCGGGAATCGAACCCAGGATCCTTCAGTCCTCAGGCCGACGCTCTATCCACTGAGCCACACCGCTGAAGCCAGTGGGTTGGAACAGTGACTCCCCCCGCCCCCCGGCCAGCCCTCACCCCAGGAAAGGGAACGCTGTATTGGCCTGGGTTCACCTTGATCGGATGGAAGGGAAGCCCCTGACTTGGGGCGCCACCCCAGCACAGGGGCGTCTCCTCGGCCTCCCACACACACCGGCACCTGGGGACGGCCGTGTCTGCTGCCGCCTGCGAGGGCCTCTGGGAAGGCCCCGGAGACAATGCCCACATTGCGATTCCGCTTGCACGCCCGTTGCCCGGGTGAACAGCAGGGCGTGAGAAGCTGGCGGGTCTCCCTCCACCACGCGTCCCTGGAACCAGCCTCGGGCGTGTGCCGGGAACGCAGAGTGTTTGAAAACTCCATCTCTGGCCGGGCGGGCGGCTCCGTTGGTGGGAGCTTTATCCCGTGGGCCAAACTGTGTGCCTTCCATCCCAGGTCCCTGGTTGGGGCATGTATGGGAGGCAGCCGAGCGATGTCTCTCTCTCTCTCTCTCTCTCTCTCTCTCTCTCTCTCTCTCTCTCGCTTCCTGTCATTTTAAAAACCAATAAAAACATATCCTTGGATGAGCATTGACAAGTAAACTCTAGCCCTCACCAGTTTGCCTCAGTGGACAGAGGGTCGGCCTGTGGACACTCGATTCTGATCAAGGTCACATGCCCGGTGGGCAGGCTTGAACCCCAGGCGCGGGGGGGGGGGGGCGTGCAGGAAGCAGCCCATCCATGACTCTCTCTCACCATGGATGTTTCTCTCTCTCCCTCTCCCTTCCTCTCTCTCTAAAAAGAAAAAGAAAAAAGAAAAGAAAGAAATCGGATAGCACCGATAAAGTCGAAACCCCTTTGCCCCCAGCCTGGGGCACGTTCCCGCGTCCCTCCCGCCATCTCTCTCCGGGGGCGCAACCACGGCCGCGGCCACGCATGTGCTGTGTATGTGCCGCTCCTGCCTTTGCACGTTTAGCAACGTAGGCGTGTCCGCGGGTAACAGTGTCTCGGCTTGTCTGCAGACAAGGCTACAGAGTATCACAATGTATCCATCCCTCTCGCTTCGCTGTGTTCTCCGCAGGAGACGCTTCCCCGAGCCCGCCCCAGGGCCCCCGCGGGTGCAGCTCTCGCTTCCAGGGCTTGGATGTCACCCCGTTACCCGCCGGGGCCACAAGCTAGCCACCGCCGGCTCCTCGGTGACGGGCACGGAGCACCTTTCCAGGCCTCAGGCTGGCACTTGGCATGCTGCCGGCTGGCGGGTTTTTTCCAACGCGTCCTCAGCGTCCCCCTGGCTTCTGCGCCCCGTCCCGCTTCCCCCCCCTCCCCCCACCCCACGGTGGAGCTGGGCTCCTTGTTCCTGGAAGGTGGGCCGGTCTCCGGGAATCGCCGCTGTCCCTTCTCCTGTTCCGGGAGAAGCTGTGTCCTCCCCGGCCGCGCCGTTAGCTTCTAGAGACACTCAGAGCCGCGTCGCGTTGCTGCCTTCCGTCCCGCAATGGCTCACAGCTCTTCGCCGAAGGAGTGTCCCCCCCCTCCCGCTACGACCTCCGCGCCCCCTCCCCCCGCGCTTGTCTCTGTGCTACGGGCTGCGCTTGGGAGCGGCAGACCGTGTAATGCTCACATGTCAGGGTTCCCTGCCCCAGCCCGCGCGGCCCCTGAGTTTCTCAGGATTACAAATAGAAGGCCCTGCCCCGCCCCGCCGCGCTCCCACGGGGTCTCCCGGGGTCCCCCTGCCAAGGTGCAGCCCGCGGGGGGGTGCGGTGGGAAGGGCTGCAGCCTGGATGGTGGGGCCCTGCGTGTCCCGGGGGGTCGGGGGTGGGGGGGTGGGGGGGCGGGGGGGGAAGCAGTGAGTGTGTCTGAGCCCCGAATGGCTCTCCGTCTCCCCCAGGAGTGGGGGTGGCCTTTCCCAGTCGCCTCCGGGATTATCTTTATTCTTCGCGGCGCTACGGTTGCCTGAGCCTCTGCGGCTCTTGCCAAGCGGCCTGGGATCTTGGACGGCTGCCCGGTGGCGGCTCCGGGCCCCGCCCGCCGGACAGCACCGTCTGCGGAAACCGCGGTCTCGGGGGGGCAGGGAGGGGGGCACAGTGTCTGCTCCTCTCGGAGCGTCCGTGACTGCTCGCGGGCCGGTTGTGTGTGTGTGTGTGTGTGTGTGTGTGAGTGTGTGCGGTGTGAGGGCGGTCGTGTTGGGTATGTGAGAGATGGTGTGTGTGGGTTCGACTGTCCGCACATTTGTGTGTGAGTGGGTTTGGTGTGAGCTATGTGCGTGTGCGCGTGGCTAGGCGGCGGGGTGTATGGTGTGTGGGTAATGTCTGTGTGCGCGCATGTGTGTTTTAGATGCACGGAACCAGCTTCATCGTGCACACGCGGCCCTCCCGCGGGGCCATAGCTGTGTAAGCGATTGGGGTCTAATTACTGCGCCCGCGATGGCCCTGGATGGGAGAGAGTCCTTTCTGAATCTGTGTGTTAAGGTGGGACAAGGCTGAACTTATTTTTATTTTTTTTAATTTTTTTTAAATATATTTTTATTGATATTTTACAGAGAGGAAGGGAGAGGGATAGAGAGCTAGAAACATCGATCAGCTGCCTCCTGCACACCTCCCACTGGGGATGTGCCCGCAACCAAGGTACATGCCCTTGACCGGAATCGAACCCGGGACCCTTCCGTCCGCAGGCCGACGCTCTATCCACTGAGCCAAACCGGTTTCGGCACTGAACTTATTTTTAAAAAGTGTGTCTTCCTGAGTTCGTGTAGCCGTGAGCACATGTGAACAGATGTTTGCTGGGGTGTCTGCAGGGCCATTGCAGGGCTCGGGGAGGGAGAGAAATTCTCCCCTCGGTCTGTACTTCCGGGGGGAGGGGTGCTGATGGGGGTGCCTGTTGTGTAATGTGACGTGTCTCTCGTTTAGTAATTACATGAAGACATCCCGGCTGCCGCTCTATATGGAAAACCCAGTTACTAATTCTAGCAAGACCCTTCTTCCCAAAGATTGATAAGCCATTCCTTTCTCTCTTTTTTGGTTAATCCTCACCCGAGGGTATTTTTTCCTTAGAGAGCGTGGAAAGGAGGGGGAGAGACAGAGAGGAACGTCGATGTGAGAGAGACACATGGATGGGTTGCCTCCTGCACATGCCCTGGGCCCTGGGATCAAGCCCGCAACCCGGGCAGGTGCCCTTGACCGGAATCGAACCCGGGACCCTTCGGTCTGCAGGCCGACGCTCTATCCACTGAGCCAAACCGGCCAGGGCTCATTTGACTCTACAATTTAAATATCAAACCCAGTTGGCGTAGCTCAGGGGTTGGGCGTCGACCTACAAACCAGGAGGTCATGGTTCGATTCCCGGTCAGGGCACAGGCCCGGGTTTCGGGCTCCATCCCCAGTGTGGGGCGTGCAGGAGGCAGCCGATCCATGATGCTCTCTCATTATTGATGTTTCCCTTCCTCTCTGACATCAATAAAAACATTTTTTTTTTTTAAAGAAATGTCGCCCTAACCGGTTTGGCTCAGTGGTTTGGCTCAGTGGATAGAGCGTCAGTCTGCGGACGGAAGGGTCCCAGGTTCGATTCCCGTCAAGGGCACGTACCTTGGTGGCGGGCACATCCCCAGTGGGAGGTGTGCAGAAGGCAGCTGATCGACGTTTCTCTCTCATCGATGTTTCTGACTCTCTCTCCCTCTCCCTTCCTCTCTGTAAAAAAAAATCAATAAAATATATTTTTTTAAAAATTAAATAAATAAAAAAGAGATGTCCCATGGGCGCCGTTAAGGAAAAAAAAAAAAATGCAGCCAGGCAGCGAAAGGGCTTCCGTCCCACTGCGCCAGGGGCTGAACTAACCAACCGTGAGGAGGCGCCGCCTGGCCCCGCCATCTGTCTGTCCCCGAGCTGTGGTGGCATCCCCTCTGTCCAGCAGCGGGAGATGGACGCCGGTGCCGTTTCTGATGCCAGGGTCCCCGCGGTGACCTCGCTTCGTGGCGAACGCCCCGCGGCGCCCCGCGTCCCCGCCAGCTGTCCTCTTCCTTTTCCGTTCCAGGCCACCGGGGAGCTCACATTCCTTCCTGTCCAGTTCCCGTTCAGTCCAGGGGGACTTCCTGGAGGAGGCGGCCCAGAGCAAGGCGCACGCTCCCCTCTGCGCCGAGCCCCTGCGGCCGGAGCCTCCGCGGCTTTTAAGTGGAGCGTTGCCGTTCGATCCGCCGTTTGGCCTCTTTCCAAGTTGGCATGAGGCACGTCCTCGGTGGGAAGAAAGCTGTGGAAAGCAGAAACCAGTCAGCCTTGACGAGCAAGCGGGGGGGGGGGGGGGGGGGGAGGGGAGGGGGGCAGCCGGGGGCAGGAGCCGGGAGGGACTCGGCTTAAAGGGACAGAGCTTCGGGAGGGCTGAGGTGGGCACCTCTCGAGTCCTCCCCTTCTCTGTTTTTTTAAAAAAATTGATTTCAGGGAGGGGGAGGGAGGGAGAGGGAGAGAGAGATACAAGCATCAATGAGGAGAGAGAATCATGGATCGGCTGCCTCCTGCACGCCCCACACTGGGGATCGAGCCCACAACCCGGGCCTGTGCCCTGACCTCCTGGTTCATAGGTCGAGGCTCCACCCCTGAGCCACGCTGGCCGGGCCACGTGTGGGTGTTTCTCTCCATCACATCTCCGCCGGGTCCTGGCCGTGGGCTGCCCCGATGCAAATGTCCGGAAGCCACCCCCCCACCCTTACAGCAAAGACCGAAGGCTCTCACCCCGGGTTTCCTCCGTCCCAATTAGCCTCTGCTCCTGGCGGCCAGGCCGCGCTGAGGCCCAGTCACGGGGCAGAGGGAAGGCAGATCCCGGATCCCGTGTCTGCCGCCTGCAGCTGGTTCCCTAGCGATTCGCGATGATCTGGCCTCTTTGCTGTTCCTTCGCTTCGGGCGAGTTCGCCCCGTCTCCGATTTCGAACACCCGCGGCCTGACTTCCACCCACGAGCCCCTTCCTCGGGGAGCTCGGAGTGTCTTCCCGTGAGGGGATTTTTTTTTTTTAAAAATTCCTTCCATCCAATAGGCATTCTAGCTGTACCAACTGAATGAATCACATCCAGCTCATCTTTTATTTTTCAATTACAGTTGACATACATTATTATATTAGTTTTAGGTGTACACCCCAGTGATTAGACACAACTTACTAAGCGATCATACGATAAGTCTTGCGCCCACCTGACACTCAGCTTTTTTTTTTTTTTAAATATATTTTATTGATTTTTTACAGAGGAGGGGAGAGGGATAGAGAGCTAGAAACATCGATGAGAGAGAAACATCCATCAGCTGCCTCCTGCACACTCCCTACTGGGGATGTGCCCGCAACCAAGGCACATGCCCTTGACCGGAATCGAACCCGGGACCCTTCAGTCCACAGGCTGACGCTCTATCCACTGAGCCAAACCGGTTTCGGCTTTTTTTTTTTTAAATTCCCACTCCCAAACCTGTAAGAGTCTCGGGCATCGGGCACCTCAGGGAGGAGCAGCTGAGGCTGGGCCTGAAATAACGGCTGGGCCCTGGCCGGTGTGGCTCAGTGGATAGGGCATCGGCCTGCGGGACCCCGGGGTCCTGGACTCCGAAGACTCCGGTCAAGGCCACGCACCTCGGTCGTAGGCTGTTCCACAGCCCGGGCCCTGGAGGCAACCCATCGATGGGTGCCTCTCACATCACTGTTTCTCTCTGCCTTCCCCTCTCTCTTCCCCTCTCCCTACAGGTCAGCGGGAACCTACCCTCGGGGGAGGATTAGATAAAGGAATGCGCCCGCAGGTCAGCCTTGCCCTTCAGCAACAATGTATCCCTGTTGGCTGATTCATTGTAACACACAAACCACACGCGTGCAGTGGCGGCACATCCCAGGAGAAGCCGTGTGTGTGTGTGTGTGTGTGTGTGTGTTGCTCACAGATGCATCTCAATGTGCCTAGCACAGCGCTTACCCTGGGGTGGGTGGGGGGCAGGAAGCACCCACAGCGGGTGCAGGGGACGCAGCCCCGGGAGAAGTCCCCGGAGCCTCCCTCCTGGCCGGGAGCTGGCGGACTGAGATGCGTTCTCGCTTACTCTCTCCTCCTGAGAGACGTGTTTTCCGTTTCGACTGTTTATTTTTCTGCATAAAAGATGGGACCCGCCCGCCCGAGGTGTGGAGATGAATGAACCGCTGCCTGAGCCGGGGCCAGGCCGTCGGGCGGGGGGTGGAGGCGGGTGGGTGCTGAGGGCGTTGGGTGAGCCCCTCAATCTTGTGAAGACGTTGGCGGCTTTAAAGGTTTAGCGGGCCGTCCTTGGAGCGGGGGGGGGGGGGGGGACTTCGCTCAAGCAGTTAAGGGTCTTCTCTGGCCCCCGAGCGCCCCCCCTGAGCCCGGCCTTCCCATCTGGAAGGCGAGTTTCAGGAGGGTCCGTCCCCCCCTTCCTCGCTGCCTTCCCCCCTGAGCCCTGTGTGAGTCTGTGATGGTGTTGGGAGGGCACCCCTCCTTCAAAGCACCAGAGGGCCTCCTTCCCTGTGGGCCTGGGGTCTCCGTTTGGGGGGAGAGCGTCCAGCTCTGGGGGGCTGGGAGGCAGGGGATCAAGTTACAGACCTGCTTTTAAGTGCCTCTTGGAGGACCCCATGTGCCCAGGGGGGTCTCTCTGGGTCTAATCTTGCCTCCACTGGTTTATCCAGAGAAGCCAGGAAGCTCAGAGCTACTGCGGGGGGGGGGGGGGGCAGGGAGAGTGGAGGGAGGGCCCCTTGATTTTGTTTCACATGCCTATCAGGAGCTGGGGTGCAGGCAGCCTGCCTTTGCCAGGATGAACCCCACCTTTCAGTGGGGGGATGGAAGGAAAGGGCCGTGCTCTGGGGGGGAGGGCGTATTTATTGTCTCCCCACAGAGGGGTCTTCACCTCACGCACCCCACTTCCCTGGTCCCAAAATATACATACTTTTAAAATATAAATATGTATATTTTTTTTCATTGATTTCAGAGAGGAAGGGAGAGGGAGAGGGAGATGGGAACATCAATGATCGTCCACCTCCCGCACCCCCCCGCCCCCCACCCCGCACGGGGATCCATCGAGCCCGCAACCCGGCCGGCTGGCCGTGTGCCCTGACCGGGAATCTAACCGTGACCTCCTGGTTCCGAGGTCAACGCTCAGCCAGGAAGCCATGCCGCCGGGCCGGCCACACTTCTTCCTCCAGGTTCTTTGGTGGAAGAAAGAGGGGAACAAAAGCATCCTTCGGTGCCAAGTCCTTTTCTGCGCACCACCGTGCGAGCGGCCGCTGTGTGCGAGCCTTAGGCGAGGGGTCCGGGGCCCTGACAGCAGCGGCACAAAAACGGCCCGGAGCTCGGCAGCAGGAGAGGCTGGGCCAGCTCCCAGAGGGCCCCCGGCCACAGTGTCCCTCATCGCTCCCCTCATCACTCTCGGACGCCTGATCCCTGCTCGCTGTCTCCTCGCTGTTTTGTTCCAGGGGGGGCGGGGGCGGGGGGGGGGTGCTTGCACGCGGACGAGGCTGGCGGAGCCTGCAGGTCTGATTGCGTTCCCCTCCGTCCGGAGCCCAGGCTCCCCCAGGCCAGCTGGGGTTTGTTTCTCCGGCTTTGATCCTCCCGGGACGCGCCCCTCAGGCTGGGATGTTTCCTATTAGCTTGGGGGGTACGGGGGGGGGGGGAGGGGGGAGCTCTTTGTTTTTCTTCTTCCCACATGTGCACAGGGCCCTCTCCGTCCCCCCCACCGCCCCCCGCCGTGCCTGGCCGCCCGCTGAGTCCGGGTAAGAGGATAGCGGTCCCGAGGACCACCGTGCGCCCGGCCCATCCCTGTGGGGGGCCCTCCAAGGAGCGGGCGCCTGGGAAATCAGAGGGGGCCGTCCGGCCCCTGCCATCGCCCCTCGCCCTCAGCCAGAGCAGACCTCTTTTCTTTTTTTTTTTTTTTCTTTAATTGATATATTTTTATTGCTTTCAGAGAGGAAGGGAGAGGAAGAGAGAGAGGAACATCCGCGATGAGAGAGTCATGGATCGAGCCCACACCCCGGGCATGTGCCCGTGACCGTGGTCGAACCCGGGACCCCTCGGTCCGCAGGCCGACGCCTATACCCACTTGGCCACAGCGGCCGGCTACGCACAGACCCTGTGAAGCCGGGACCCGCACAAAGCAGGTCCCCGCTGTGGTCCTGAGCCCCGAACCCGGGACAAGGAAGCGCGTGGGAGAAGCGCGTGGCGGGGCCTGACGGGCCGCATCTTGAACGGCTTTCCAGCGTCTGAGGTTCTGCAGGGACCAGAGCCTCCTTCCCCGACCCCTCGCCCCTTCGCCCATTATTTTCTTTTTTTTAAATATATTTTATTGATTTTTCACAGAGAGGAAAGGAGAGAGATAGAGAGTTAGAAACATCAATGAGAGAGAAACATCGATGAGAGAGAAACATCCATCAGCTGCCTCCTGCACACCTCCTACTGGGGATGTGCCCGCAACCAAGGTACGTGCCCTTGACCGGAATCGAACCTGGGACCCTTCAGTCCCCAGGCCGACGCTCTATCCACTGAGCCAAACCGGTCAGGGCTCATCCATTGTTTTCATGGCCCTGAGCCTGCTGGGGAGGAGGGCCTCGTGCTCCCCATCGGGAGGCCCCGGCTCCCCCGAGGGGTGCCGCCGAGCACCCAGGACCCCCGTTCAGATAAGCCCTTTGCCGGCGGGTTCGTTTGGGGGACGGAGGGGCTGCTTTGCTTTTTCAATTTTCTCCTCCCGTTCGGAGACGGATGTGAGCCACGGAGGACGGAACCCCGGGTCCCGCGAGCTCGCAGGTCTCCATCGTGGGGGTGCACTCATCAGAGGGGGTGTCCGTGGAGAAGCCCCGAGCCCCAGCCAGAGCCGCAGGTCTGGGCGCCCCGGGGGGTCTCCAGGAGAGAGACCTGGCCCACACCCCACGGCCCGCCCCTCCCTGGGGACGCTGCTGTCTCCGTCCCCACTCCACCTGCTTACCTGCGAGGGGACCCGGTGAGGTGAGCCGCCGGTGTGGGGCAGCTCAGAACCAACCCCGGGCCGCGGCCGGCGTGGCTCAGCGGTGGAGCGTCCACCTAGGAACCAGGAGGTCACGGTTCTGTTCCCGGTCAAGGGCACAGGCCCGGGTTGTGGGTTCGATCCCCAGTGTGGGGCATGCGGGAGGCCGCCGATCCATGATTCTCTCTCCTCGTGGATGTGTCTCTCTCTCGCTCCCTCTCCCTTCCTCTCTGACATCATCAATACAAATATATATATATATATAAATAAATAAATATATATTATATATATATATATTTTTTTTATTTTTTTTTTTCAAAAACCGTCACCTCGTCCACCTCAACCCCGCACGGCCTTCTGCGGAGCTTGTGTGTCGGCGACGCTGGGGGAAGGACTGAGGAGGCGGGGTGTCCTTCTGAGACACAGTGGCCGTCACGCACTCACGCGCCCACCAGGGCTTCGCGGCTCGTGATGACGTGATGACGTCCCTGCGCTCAAGGTCTTGGTTGTCCGCGTCCTCCTAGTTCCCCCGGCCGCCCTGCCCACGCTCTCCGCTCTCCGCTTTCTTGTCTGAGAACCAGGCACGCCGGGGCGCCCCCTGGTGCTGCCCTTGGGTGTTGCAGGTCAGAGGGCCTGCGGTTCCCAGCGGGAGTTCTCACACCCAGTGAAACGCAGCTCCCCCAGGAGGGGCCCCCCCCTTCCCCCCTCCCCCCTCCCCCCTCCCCTCGCCCAGTGCTGCTCCCAGTGGTGTCTGCGCTCCGTGTCCACAAGGCGCCTTCACAGGCCCCAGCCCGCTCCGTGCAGATGGGCCGCGGAGGTGGCCGGCCGCCCGGGAGGCTGTGATTTATACGCGGACGCCTGTCTCCCCGTGAAAGGGAAGGGGCGCGTCGCCCCTGGGACCCCGGGCTGGGTCTGAAAGCCTCTTCCCTGCTGGAGGCTCAGCTGGGCCCGGCCCCGCAGGAAACACATCGAGGCTTTGTTGGCGGGATGGGATGGGCGGTGTGGGGAAGGCGCCCGGATGCTGGGCTCACAGGGGGGGTGCGAGCTGGGGGGGGGGGGGGACGAGCTGGGGGGCTCTGGGCCCAGCCAGGCTCCACCTCCATCTCCCTCCGCGCAGGGGACAGGAGGGGGCCCTCTCCATCCTCTGGGGACCCGCTGTCGTAAAGGCCTCACCCCTGTCAGCGTGCGAGGGGGCGCCCCTAAACATGCCCCCCCTCCCCAGCCACGTGACCTCTGGACGAGCAGCCACGGAGGAGGGGCAGGGGGCGCACACTGTCCCACCATCGCCCAGGATGGGGGCGCGCTGGGCAAACCTGCTGGTGTCCCTCCGCCGTCCTGCGGGGTGCAGCGGCCCGTGCCGCCCCAGAACCCGCAGCCTCCCTCCCTGACCGTCCAGCCTCCCCGCGGGGCCGGGACCGTTTGTCACTGACAAGCGTTCCGTGGAGATTCTCCAAGGCCGAGTCTCGGCTCCCGGGACGCAGGGAGCCCCGCCTGTCCCTCCATCACCGCCGGCATCTCCCCGGCCCACCTAGTGGTCCAGCGATGGGCCTGTGACGCAGCGTGGACCAATCAGAGCCATCCTGGGTTCTCATTGGCGCTAAGGCGGGGTCACGTGGTCTTCCCCTTGGGAATGCCCAGGTGGTGGGATGGAAGGGCTAATGGCTGGCGTCGCTTTGGTAAAATATACATGTTTTTATTGCTTTGGAGAGAGAGAGGAAGGGAGAGGGAGAGAGAGAGAGAGAAACATCCATGAGGAGAGAGAACCCTGGATCAGCTGCCTCCTGCACGCACCCCCCCCCCCCCCCAGGGATCGAGCCTGTAACCCCGGGCCTGTGCCCTGACCAGGAATCGAACCCTGACCTCCTGGCTCCTAGATCGCGTCCCCAACCCGTGAGCCACGCTGGCCGGGTGATTTTTAAATTTTTTTTTTAGAGAGTGTTGAAGGCAAGGAGGGAGGGAGAGAGAGAGAGAGAGAAACGTGGATGTGAGAGAGACACATCGATTGGTTGCCTCCCACACGCGCCCCGACTGGGGCCAGGGATCGAACCTGCAGCCCAGGTACCTGCCCTTGACTGGGAAGTGAACCTGTGACCCTTTAGTGCAGGGGTGGGCAAACTTTTTGACTCGAGGGCCACCATGGGTTCTTAAACTGGACCGGAGGGCCGGAACAAACGCACGGATGGAGTGTTTGTGTGAACGAATATAAATTCAAAGTAAAGGAGCGGAGGGGAGAGCAAGAGAACCCTCCGCTCTTTCGGCTCCGCGGGCCGGATAGAACAGCCGAACGGGCCGGATCCGGCCCGCGGGCCGTGGTTTGCCCACGGCTGCTTTAGTGCGAGAGCTGACGCTGTAATAACCGCTGAGCACCCCGGCCAGGGCCACACACACACTTCTCTCGGTGCCTCATCCCCCACATCAGCGGGCACTCGGCCGTCACCTCCGTGGGCGCGTGCCACGTGGACCCTATAAGATGGCTTTGGGCGGATTGCCCCGTGGAGTGGGCGGCCAGGGAGAAGGCCAGCACCCAGCGGTGTTGAAGACGCATAAACGCCCTGTTATGGAAACGAAGCCGCCTGCTCCCCCCGTCCCCCGCCCTTCGGTCCCCGTGAAGCTGGGGTTCAGTGGTCACCCGTCTCGGGGAATCGTGCCCAAGTCCACGCCTCAGCGTTTTGTTTACAAAGCTTTTCCGTTCCTCCCCCCGCTCCCCCCTCTCCCGGCCCGCGCGTCCCCCCTCGCCTCATTTTTCTTATTTTAACTTATTTAATCTTCCTGTCTCGTCAGCATCTTTGTACGTCTTCTTTTTTTTTTTTTTTTTTTGAGCAAGACGGAGTCTAAGAAATTAATAAATGGGCGTCAGATATTTATGGTGCAAAAGGAGCTGCAGCACGTGACCCAGCTGGCGGCGGGTAATTGCTCGTATACATCATCGCAGCATCCTGTCACCCGCGAGCCTGCCCTTCCTTCTCTCTCCCATTCATCTCACCTTGCCCGTGGTCGGCAAACTCATCAGTCAGCAGAGCCAACTATCAACGGCACAACGATGGAAATGTCTTTGGAGAGCCAAATATTTTATTTTATTTTTGTTTGCTTGTTTGTTTGTTTTTTAAATATTTTATTGATTTTTTACAGAGAGGAAGGAAGAGTGATAGATAGTCAGAAACATCGATGAGAGAGAAACATCGATCAGCTGCCTCCTGCACACCTCCTACTGGGGATGTGCCCACAACCAAGTTACATGCCCTTGACCGGAATCGAACCTGGGACCTTTCAGTCCGCAGGCTGACGCTCTTCCACTGAGCCAAACCGGTTTTGGCGAGAGCCAAATATTTTAAACGTAAACTTCTTCTAACGCCACCTCTTCAAAGGAGACTCGCCCAGTCCGTGGTATTCTGTGGAAGAGCCACACTCCAGGGGCCAAAGAGCCGCAGGTGGCTCGCGAGCCGCAGTTTGCCGACCACGGACCTTGTGCTCTCTCTCTCCTTTCCATCTCTGTCTGTCTGTCTGTCCGCCTCTCTCCCTCTGGAGTCGAATGTATAAACTGGGCAGAAGTCAAGATACTTCTGGTCACAGGAAACAGTGCAGGTAAGCTAGCTCACAAATGCACACGTATGCACACACGTGAGCGCGCGCGCACACGCACAGTCATTAAACATCGTCATAGAATCGTGTGCCTCAATGAGTGAACCTTAGAGGACGTAAATGATACGTCAGTACAGCTGATGAAGCCCGGCCGGTGTGGCCAGCGGGGTTTAGGGGTTGGGGAGGTCAGGGTTCGATTCCCGGTCAGGGCACAGGCCCCAGTTGTGGGCTCCATCCCCAGTGGGGGGCCTGCAGGAGGCAGCCGATCCGTGATTCTCTTTCATCCTTGATGTTTCTCTCCCTCTCTCTCTCTCTCTCCCTTTCTCTCTCTGAAATCAATAAAAACATATTTTTATTTTTTTTAATATATTTTATTGTTTCTTTACAGAGAGGAAGGGAGAGGGATAGAGAGTTAGAAACATCGATGAGAGAGAGACATCGATCAGCTGCCTCCTGCACACCTCCCACTGGGGATGTGCCCGCAACCAAGGTACATGCCCTTGACCGGAATCGAACCTGGGACCCTTCAGTCCGCAGGCCGACGCTCTATCCACTGAGCCAAACCGGTTAGGGCAAAAAAAACCATATTTTTAAAATAAATCAATAGAGCCCTAACCGGTTTGGCTCAGTGGATGGAGCGTCAACTTGCGGACTGAAGGGTCCCAGGTTCGATTCCTGGTCAGGGCACAGGCCCGGGTTGCGGGCTCCATCCCCAGTGCGGGGGGGGGGGGGGGGGAGCGTGCAGGAGGCAGCCGATCGGTGATTCTCTCTCACCCCTGACGTTTCTCTCTCGCTCCCTCTCTCTTCCTCTCTGAAATCAATACAAATATTTTTTAAAAAAGAGAGAGAACCCTAACCGGTGTGGCTCAGTGGGTACAGCGTCGGCCTGCGGACGGAAGGGTCCTGGGTTCAATTCTGGTCAAGGGCATGTACCTTGGTTGCGGGCACATCCCCAGTGGGGAGTGTGCAGGAGGCAGCTGATCGATGTTTCTCTCTCATCGATGTTTCTAACTCTCTCTCCCTCTCCCTTCCTCTCTGTAAAAAAAAAAAAAAAAAAAAAAAAATCAATAAAATATATTTAAAAAATAAATAAATCAATCAATAGAAGAAATATCCTTGGGTGAGGATTAACGAAAGAGAAATAAGAAGTGTGTGTAGGGTGTGTGTGGGGGGGGGGGGGGGGCGCGGTAGAGGTGATGGGTGGATTTGAGGCGTGACCCACTGGAGCGAGTCCAGGGCAGACAGCGATGGCCACTGGGTCTGGGGTGTAGGGACCCCAGGGAGACGCAGGAGGAGGGGAGTGTGCAGGTCGCACCGGGCCTCGGCGGCGGCGGCGGGGCGGCAAGGAGAAGTCTGCGGTCTGGGCCACGTCCCGGGCAGGAGCAGGCTTGCCGGGTTCTGCTTTCCGTGGTTCCCTGTGGAGGACACGGAGACGCGGCCCCGACTCGGCAGCTGCGAGCCGTCAGGAAGCCGTAATCAGGAGAGAAGGTCTGAAATCAGCAGCTACGGGGATCACAGGGAATCGAGCGGAAGAAGCATCGCTAATGACTTCCTGGGCTCCCGGCGGCCAGGTGCGGCGAGGAAGGAGATGTTTTTATTTCCCGTCCGACGTGTGAGGGCCTCGGGGGCCACGTCGCGAAACCGCTGACAGAACGCGTTCTGGGGTGTTTTTCGAGGGACCGGAAACTTTCCTCTTTGGCTCCCCCCCAAATTCCTTCGATTATTTTGCTCAAGATCTTGATAGGAAACCCGGCCGGCGGGGCTCAGGGGCTGAGCGTCCACCTGTGAACTGGGAGGTCACGGGTTCGATTCCCGGTCAGGGCACAGGCCCGGGTGGCGGGCCCGATCCCCAGTGGGGGGCGTGCAGGAGGCAGCCGGTCCATGATTCTCTCTCATCACTGATGTTTCTCTCTCTCTCTCTCCCTCTCCCTTCCTCTCTGAAATCAACAAAAGAAAAAAATAAAAATAACTTTGTAAAAAGGATCTTGCTAGGGAACCTTTCATGGTGAAGTTTTGACTGAAATGCCGGCCGTGGGCACGGGGCCTCCCCACCTGCATTTCCCCCGGGGCTCTCCTCCCACCACCCTCCTCTGCTCTGTGGAGAGACCTGGCTGCCCCCCCCCCCCCCCCCCCCAGCGTGGATGCCCGGGGCCTGCCGGCGATGGCCCTCGGCTGTGGACACGTGCGTTTCCCTGACGGTGGAGAGAGACAGACACGCTGGCCTCCCGGAACCGGAGCTGTTGTTCTTCTGTCCACCTCGGGACGCCCTCCTGAGAACCGGTTCCGAGCGCACGGCGACTCTTTATTCTTCGTCCTGAGCAGACAGCCCTGACGCCTGCTCCCCGCCCGGCAGCTTCTCGCTGGGACGTCCCCTCCCATCGCCGTGTTAGCATCACACCTGAGCAACACTCGGCCGCTGGCTCATGAGGCAGCATTTGTCACACGCTGGCGCCTACTCATCTCCCACGACCCCGAAGGGAGGGGACGTCTCAGCTCCAGAAGGCAGAGCCTTCTCTTCGGTTCCCCGTTCCATCCTTGGTGCCTGGCGCGCAGTAGGGGCTTTGGGGCGGCTCGCCAGCCGTTGGCATGAACTAAATCAGAGACTCTATACAAAGTGTCACAGCAGCCGAAACCGGTTTGGCTCAGTGGATAGAGCGTCGGCCTGCGGACTGAAGGGTCCCGGGTTCGATTCCGGTCAAGGGCATGTACCTTGGTTGCGGGCACATCCCCAGTGGGAGGTGTGCAGGAGGCAGCTGATCGATGTTTCTCTCTCATCGATGTTTCTAGCTCTCTATCCCTCTTCCTTCCTCTCTGTAAAAATTCAATATAAAATATATTAAAAAAAAACAAAAAACAAAACAAAGTGTCACAGCAGACCGCGAGAACGGCGAACCCCCCTTCCTTCTTGCCTCGTTTCCCCGATTCCTTCTCCTGCGGGAGGGCCCGTCACCTGGGCGTCCCTCGTTCCCCGTCAGAAACGCGCTTGGCGGGTGTTCGGTAAACGCTGCAGTGCGGCATCACCCCCACCTCTTCTGAGGCCAAGAGGCCGGCGAGAAACTCAGCTGCGTCTCCTTCGTCGCGATGGTCACAGTCATCATGTTCCCCCCCCCCGCCCCCCCCCCCCACACACACCGGGCCGGTGTCTTCATCCCCCGATCCACACGCACGCTGCTGTCCTGCATGCTTCTGTGTACAGGCGCCCGACTTAGTAAGAGCGTCGGTTCAGGAGCTCCGAGCGGCGTGTGGCTCCGGGCCGAGGACCCGCCACGCAGCACACGGGGACGTGGCACACGGGACCGGGATGCGGGGGCTGCGTTTCGCCTCCGTGTGGCTCATCGGAATCTCCATGTGGGGCTCAGTGTGGTCGGGCAGGGAGCACAGGCCTCGACCTCCCGTCTCGTCGCTCCCCAAACCGACGTCTTGTTGTGGGGAAATTCCAGACGCAGACCAGCGGGCGAGCATCACGTAGGGAATGTCCACGGGTTGGCCGTTCAGCTCTGCCGCCATGCCTCTTTCCAGATTCTTCCACATACATATGTAAATGAATTTCGGAGAGGAAGGGAGAGGAGAGAGAGAAACATCCATGATGAGGGAGAATCATGGATCGGCTGCCTCCTGCACGCCCCCGACCGGGGATCGAGCCTGCAACCCGGGGCACGTGCCCTTGACCGGAACCGAACCTGGGACCCTTCAGTCCGCAGGCCGACGCTCTGTCCACCGAGCCACACCCGCCAGGGCCTACATTCTCCCTTTCATGGCTCTTCCGTGTTCTCTTGCAAAAAACACATTCTGGGGTAGCCAGCTTGCTCCCACTGACGGGCGGACGGATGGGTAGTTACATTGTTTCTAACCTTCTGCTAAAGCCCCTAAGCGTGTAGCTTCCGGATACATTTCCCGTGGTGCACGTGGTTTCGTGTGTGACTGTATGTGGGTGCGTGTGCGCGTGCATAGGGATGTGTGTGTGTGTTTCTCTGGGGCAGAAACTTAGAAGTGGGTCATGGGGCGCGTGCCTTTTGTACCCTTAGGACCGCCAGCTGGCCCCCGCCCAGCCCACCCGTCTCCGTGAGCAGAGAAACAGACGCCACGTGGAGGCAGGACGGGCCTCGGAGAGCTCCCAGCGCAACCTTCGGACAGGGCGGGTTTCCGTGTGGATGCATCTCCCAGGGGGGGGGTGTGCGCCGGCCACGCTAGGGTTTAACCCCTCCAGCCTCACTCACTCCTCCATCCGTGGAACGGGAGCATCGGCCCAGGTGGCTCTCCTCCTGTTGCGACAGAAGGGGCCTGTACCGTTAGCGTCTGGGACAAAAACGATGAGATTTCTTGGTTCATTTTTTTTATTTTTTATTTTTTTAAAAATATATTTTTTATTGATATTTTACAGAGAGGAAGGGAGAGGGACAGAGAGCTAGAAACATCGATGAGAGAGAAACATCGATCAGCTGCCTCCTGCACGCCCCCTACTGGGGATGTGCCCGAAACCAAGGTACATGCCCTTGACCGGAATCGAACTCGGGACCCTTCAGTCCGCAGGCCGACGCTCTATCCACTGAGCCAAACCGGTTTCGGCATGGTTAATTTTTTTTTTAAAGCAGAAGTTAGTATTTCTTCTTTTTAAAAAATGTATCTTTATTGTTCAAAGTATTACCGATACCCCCCTGTCCCCCATTGGACCCCCTCCATCACACACACACACACACACACACACACACACGCACACCCGGGGTGCACACACTATTTTTTTTTTTATCTGTTGCAAACCATCACCACCATCTCTCGTTAGCACCCATCCCCACACAGAGTTGCAATGCTTTTTTTATTTCTCATGAAGCAATTGGCCAATTTCCTGCCAGCGGGCAGGCCAGCCTGGTCTTGCCCCCAAATCCAATTTCTCAAAAGAAACGAAGAATCCAAATGTGTACGTGTTCTCTCTCATTTCAGAGAGTTGCCACCCCTCCCTCCCCGTCCCCCTCCATCCCCCTCCCTCCCTCCCTCCCTCCCTCCCTGTGCCATAGACACGAGGGCATGGCCGCCGGAGGTCCAGTGTGAGAGCCAACCTCTCTGGGGTGGACAGCCCCGTCTCTGGGCCATCCCTGCACGGCGGCCTCATTATCGCTGCCCCTGAGGCTGCTGGGAGGCCGCGGGAAGGAGGCCTAATGGTCTGGTTGCAGCCGGAGCCCGCCCCTCCCCCACTTCTGTGTGCTGCCGTGTCCGCCCCGGTTGGATGCCCTGTCGGGGACCGTCTTGTTCCCACTTTTTAATCAAGTGTCGTCTCCGCGAGTGGCTTGAGGGAGCAGGGGCGCTGCCGAGACACGTCCGGCGGTGAGTCCGCAGGAGGCGGCTCCAAACCCGTCCACGCAGGGGGCCGAGGGCCCGACAGGAGGGGCCTGCGAGGCTCGGTGGCTCCGGCACCAGAAACTGGAGCCCCCGGGAGGGACAAGGCCGAGACTCGGGCGGGATGTGGGAATCAGTGCCGGGTGCGGGGGAGGGGGGGGCCTGGCCGCAGGGGTCACAGGGCACCTACCCGTTTCCTTTGCTCACTCACTCACTCACTCACTCACTCATTCATTCATTCACTCACTCATTCATTCATTCATTCACTCACTGATTCATTCACTCATTCACTAACTCATTCATTCACTCAGTAACTCATTCCCTCACTCACTCATTCATTCCCTCACTCACTCACTCATTCATTCCCTCACTCACTCATTCATTCCCTCACTCACTCATTCATTCATTCCCTCACTCATTCATTCATTCATTCACTCACTCATTCATTCACTCACTCATTCCCTCACTCACTCATTCCCTCACTCACTCATTCCCTCACTCACTCATTCCCTCACTCACTCACTCATTCATTCCCTCACTCACTCACTCATTCCCTCACTCACTCATTCATTCACTCACTCATTCACTCATTCATTCATTCACTCACTCACTCACTCATTCCCTCACTCATTCATTCCCTCACTCACTCACTCATTCATTCACTCATTCATTCACTCACTCATTCCCTCATTCACTCATTCCCTCACTCACTCATTCCCTCACTCACTCATTCACTCACTCATTCCCTCACTCACTCATTCCCTCACTCACTCACTCATTCCCTCTCTCACTCATTCCCTCACTCACTCATTCCCTCACTCACTCATTCCCTCACTCACTCATTCATTCACTCATTCATTCACTCACTCATTCAGTCACTCATTCATTCACTTACTCACTCTTCCATTCATTCACTCATTCGTTCATGCACTCATTCACTCATTCTGTCAATCTCACCGAGTGCTCCCCGTCCCAGACATGACCTTGGCCGTGGAGAGAGGACTCCCCTCCATGGGCTCCCTGTCCAGCAGAAGAGAAATGCCTGACACCTGAGCAGAGACCAGCAGATACGCAAGGAGTGTTTTGGGGAGAGTGAGGGGAGCAGGGAGGACGGTAAAACGAGGGTGAGGGGGGAGCCGATGGAGATGGACAGGGCTCCCTCGGAGGCAGACTCCTCGGGGCTCCCAGGGGTGAGGTGACTGGGGAGCTGTCATTTTCTGCAGCTGCATCCTGCTCTCTTGATGTGGGTTCTCAAAGTGGGGTCCCCGCCAGGCAGCGTCACCTGAGAGCTTGTTAGAAATACACGTTCTTCCCGGCCAGCGTGGCTCCGTGGTGAGCATCGACCTGTGAACCAGGAGGTCAGGGTTCGATTCCCGGTCAGGGCACAGGCCCGGGTTGTGGGTTCAATCCCCGGTGGGGGGCGTGCAGGAGGCCGCTGATCCATGATTCTCTCTCATCATGGATGTTTCTCTCTCTCTCTCCCCCTCTCCCTTCCTCTCTGAAATCAATAAAAAGATATATATATATTTTTTTTTTTTAAAAAAGAGAGCTTCGCTCATCGGCTTGTTGAAAGCGTAGGCCCAGCGCCGTGGTCGGCAAACCGCGGCTCGCGAGCCACCTGCGGCTCTTTGGCCCCTTGAGTGTGGCTCTTCCCCAAAATACCACGGCCCGGGCGAGTCTAATTTGAAGAAGTGGCGTCAGAAGAAGTTTACGTTTAAAAAATGTGGCTCTCCAAAGAAATTTCCATCGTCGTCCTGTGGATATTGGGCTCTGTGGACGAATGCGTTTGCCGACCACTGGCCTAGCGTGTGAGAGGCGGCGCCGGGACCTCCAGGCGGTGGCAGCATCGAGAACAGGGGAGAGAGCCGAAACCGGTTTGGCTCAGTGGATAGAGCGTCGGCCTGCGGACTGAAAGGTCCTGGGTTCGATTCCGGTCAAGGGCATGTACCTTGGTTGCGGGCACATCCCCAGTGGGAGGTGTGCAGGAGGCAGCTGATGGATGTTTCTCTCTCATCGATGTTTCTAGCTCTCTATCCCTCTCCCTTCCTCTCTGTGAAATATCAATAAAATATATTTAAAAAAAAAAAAAAAAAAAAGAACAGGGGAGAGAGGACTTCATTCACTCACTCATTCACTCATTCACTCATTCATTCACTCACTCATTCACTCATTCATTCATTCACTCATTCACTCATTCATTCACTCACTCACTCATTCACTCACTCACTCATTCACTTATTCACTCTTTCATTCATTCACTCACTCATTCACTCACTCATTCATTCACTCACTCATTACTCACTCACTCATTCACTTATTCACTCTTTCATTCATTCACTCACTCACTCATTCATGGAGAACAGGGGCTCAGAGGTCCCCTTCCGGCCCGGGGCTGTTTCTCCCGGAGCGTTCAGACCCTCCCCGGGGAGGCTCCATCCTTCGCCCCGACGCGGGGTTGAAACGGCCCGTTTCCCGGTCCGCCACGTCGGAGCCGGTATCACCAAGGGCCTCCACCTTCTCCCGTGGCCTTTCCTGCGGTGTTTGCTCCGCCAGCGGGGACGCGTTTTCTCCCTCGCGGCCCCAGGCTTCTCGTTCTCGTGATGACGCTCCACACGGGCGCAACCTGACCGGCCGCAGATGCCAACTCGGGGGGCCCACGAGACTCCCCTGTGTGTGTGTGTGTGGGGGGGTGGGGGCTCCATGCGAAGTGGAGGTTTTGTGTGTGTCTTTAATGATCTGTCATTAGTGTGTGTGTGGGGCGGGGGGGGACATGTGGGTGTGTGTCTTTAATGATCTGTCATTAGTGTGTGGGGGGGAGGGGACATGTGGACCATATTAAAAACAAGCTTTTTATTTTTGAGGAGAAAGACCATCGTAAAGAGCAGGGAGGCGCTTCCTTTCACGGGCATGAATGGGGCTAATTGGGACGCTGGGATTAACGCGGTTCCATCAGAAAGAACGCCGCCATCTGCGATCCATACGTGCCTCTCCCTCTGCAAAGGCAGCCGAGCGTCGCCAAGCCGCGGGCCCCACGCGCAGCAGCAGATGCAGCGGCTTAGCTTCTGCTGGGAGTGTCCGCCCTGGGCAGCGAGGCCTCCTTTGTGATGTTGGAAGCCACCCAGGTATTATTTCTTCAACGTTTTTACTGATGTTTTTAGAGAGAGAGAGAGGGAGGGAGAGAGAGAGAGAGAGAGAGGGAAAGAGAGAGAAACATCAGTGATGAGAGAGAATCAGGGACCGGCTGCCTCCTGCACGCCCCCCACTGGGGATGGAGCCCGCCACCCGGCCTGTGCCCTGGCCGGGAATCGAACCCTGACCTCCTGGTTCCTAGGTCGAGGCTCAACCACGGAGCCACGCCGGGCAGGCGAGGAAGGCTTGTTTGTTTCTTATCCAACCACAGAGGGAAGAGACACCGGGTCTGTCCACCATGGAGCCTCCTGGGCATCCATCCACTCCTGACCCCACTCAGGGCAGACGCTGGCCCCAGCCCATCCTCCTAGACTCCCCACCCACACTCCTCATCCCTGACTCCCCACCCCACACTCCCCACCCCACACTCCCCATCCCGCACTCCCCACCCCTCACTCCCCACCCCACACTCCTCATCCCTCACTCCCCATCCCCATCCTCCCCACCCCTCACTCCCCACCCCCTCACTCCCCACCCCACACTCCCCACCCCTCACTCCCCATCCCACACTCCCCACCCCTCACTCCCCACCCCACACTCCCCACCCCTCACTCCCCTCCCCACACTCCCCACCCCTCACTCCCCACCCCACACTCCCCACCCCTCACTCCCCACCCCACACTCCCCACCCCTCACTCCCCACCCCACACTCCCCACCCCACACTCCCCACCCCTCACTCCCCACCCCTCCCTCCCTACCCCCACACTCCCCACCCCACACTCCCCACCCCACACTCCCCACCCCACACTCCCCACCCCTCACTCCCCACCCCTCCCTCCCTACCCCCACACTCCCCACCCCACACTCCCCACCCCACACTCCCCACCCCTCACTCCCCACCCACACTCCTCATCCCACACTCCCCACCCCTCACTCCCCACCCCACACTCCCCACCCCACACTCCCCACCCCTCACTCCCCATCCCACACTCCCCACCCCTCACTCCCCACCCCACACTCCCCACCCCTCACTCCCCATCCCACACTCCCCACCCCCTCACTCCCCACCCCACACTCCCCACCCCACACTCCCCACCCCTCACTCCCCACCCACCCTCTGCTCGGGCTCCAGGCTCTGCATCCTCTCCCCAGTCCATTCGCCCTCCCTCGTCTGCCCGTCCTTCACGTCCCGGCTCAGAGAGAACCAGGAGGAGATGCCTAAGCCTCCGTCCTGGTCCACATCCCAACATGGAGTGTGACGGTGGCAGTGATGCATGACCGTGGCCAAAAGGGTCACGTCCCCGGAGTCATCCCGTCGGGGGGGGCAGTGACAGGGGCCATGTCTCCGGGTCCCCTATCTGGGGATCTCACAGACTCAATTTCCGGCCGTGGCGGGGCTGTGGGCTCCCCCAGCCGACGGGCCGCTCGCTGACGGAGGACACAATATCCCAGCCGCTGACAGGCGCGCAGATAAAGCAAACAGATGCCCGGGACGGGAGCCGGCCGGTGAACGGGCTGTCAGCTGACGGCGGGATGGAAAGGGCCGGCTGTCAGCGGAGGGCCCGTCCCCTCTCCCGCGGCCTTAGGAAACCGGAATGGGCCTTTCCAGATCAATAACAGTTACTCAACGACCCTGTCTCCCTGGGAGACGGGGAGTGAGCAGGTGAGCGGCGATGAGCAGGCGGGTATTTGTCAGGGCTGAGCGTCCCGAATTCCTTGTGGTCAGGAGCTAGGGTGTCTGTCAGGCAGGAAATACGACCGAGGCTGGCGATTGCCTCTGCTCCCTGGATCCGCTCCCTGGATCCGGGCTCCCCAGAACGTGAGGTGAATTCACTAGTAGGTGCTCCACGCGGTGCTGGAGGCTGGTTGGGGGGGCGGGGAGGGTGCAGACGGGGTCTCGTGCAGCTCCTGGGGGTGAACGGCCACGGGGTTGGGGTCGGAGGCGCGTGGACGTGGCGGCAATGACCCGAGTCTCGCAAAGGAGGAAGCTGGCAGCCCCGCTCTCCTCCGCGTGGGCTCGGCCCCCAGGAGGCTGGCTGGGCTGGGCCCTTGGGTGACGGGAGTCGTGGGAGAGGCCGGGAAGCGAGGAGGGCCCGTAGCCTCCTCCTCTGGAAGGGAGGGCTGTGAAGTCACACGCGAATGGTGTAGAGACGGGAGGAGAAGTGGGGCCATTCTGTAGTTGCTGGTCAGCGCTCCTTATCATAGCCTATATATCGAGCTGTCTGCCTACCTACCTTTCTATCTGCATATGGATCCATCTATCCACCCAGTCCTCCATCCAACCATCAGTCATTTCATTTATTCATCCACTCTTTATCTACGCATCCGTCATCCATCTGTTCATGCATCCACCCATCCACCCATCCATCATTCATCATCTCTTCATTCATCCATTCATCATTTATTCAACCATCCATCCCTCCAGCCATCGATCATTTCATGTAGGCATCCATTCATCACCCATCTATTCATCCATTTATCCATGCATCTCTCCATCCATCATCCATCCACCCATGTATCTATCCATCCTTCTATCATCCATTTATTCATCTATTCGTTATCTATCTACCTATCTATCTATCTATCTATCATCTATCTATCTATCTACCCATCATCCATCCATCCAGCCATTGATCATTTCATTAGGCATCCATTCATCACCCATCTATTCATCCATTTATCCATGCATCTCTCCATCCATCATCCATCCACCCATGTATCTATCCATCCTTCTATCATCCATTTATTCATCTATTCGTTATCTATCTATCTATCTATCTATCTATCTATCTATCATCTATCTATCTATCTATCTACCCATCATTCATCCATCCAGCCATTGATCATTTCATGTAGGCATCCATTCATCACCCATCTATTCATCCATTTATCCATGCATCTCTCCATCCATCATCCATCCACCCATGTATCTATCCATCCTTCTATCATCCATTTATTCATCTATTCATTATCTACCTATCTATCTATTTATCTATCATCTATCTATCTACCTATCTACCCATCATCCATCCATCCATCCATCCATGGAAACTCAAGCTCCAAGAAGATACATACTTGCCAAACATCATGTGGCTATTGATTAGATCCGCCCTGGATCCCCCCCTGTGGCCAAGCGTTAGGTCCAAAACCACTGTGGCAGACCACACTGTCTTCTTGATAATGTCTGTCTGTTTTAGCCCAAATTAGTACATCGAAGGGTCGCCGGCTCCATTCCTGGTCAGGGCACATGCCCGGGTTGTGGGCTCAATCCCCAGTCTGAGGCATGGCAGGAGGAAGTCAATTGATTGATGTGTTGCTCTCACGTCGATGTATCTCTGCCTCCTCCTCTCTCTAAAACTCAATACAATAGAAAACTTTGGCCCTAACCGGTTTGGCCCAGTTGATAGAGCGTCGGCCTGCAGACAGAAGGGTCCCAGGTTCGATTCCAGTCAAGGGCATGTACCTTGGTTGCGGGCACATCCCCAGTGGGAGGTGTGCAGGAGGCAGCTGATGGATGTTTCTCTCTCATCGATGTTTCTAGCTCTCTATCCCTCTCCCTTCCTCTCTGTAAAAAATCAATAGAATATATTAAAAAAATAAAAACTTTGGTTAAAAAAAAAATGTATTCACCTCATGCAGTTTGTGAGTATATTCACCTCACGCTCATCGGTCACTTGCCCGTGTGCTGTTAGGTCGACCCGTGTGCGCTGTTAGGTCGACCCGTGTGACGTTCCCGCCGAGCAGTGATGCTCAGCAGCGAAACCTCGGTTTCCCACGTTTCGATCTGAAGCACGTACGCCGTTTGGGGAGCACGTAGAGTCCCGTATGGGCTGGTTCTGGAAGGATCATGAACACACTACCCAAGTGGACTTCGGCATGTTCACCTCTCGTTTCTAAATCACTTATGGAACCCCTCCCTCCCTGTGGAGCTCAGTGGCTGAGCATCGACCGATGAACCTGGAGGTCACAGTTCGATCCCCGGTCAAGGGCACAGGCCCGGGTGGCGGGCTCGATTCCCAGTGGGGGGGTGGGGGGTGGGCGGGGCGTGCAGGAGGCAGCCGATCCATGATTCTCTCTCGTCACGGATGTTTCTCTCCCTCTGCCTTCCTCTCTGAAATCAATATATATATATAATTTTTATTTTTATTGGTTTTTTACAGAGAGGAAGGGAGAGGGACAGAGAGTTAGAAACATCGATGAGAGAGAAACATCGATCAGCTGCCTCCTGCACACCTCCTACTGGGGATGTGCCCGCAACCAAGATACATGCCCTTGACCGGAATCGAACCCGGGAACCTTGAGTCTGCAGGCTGACGCTCTATCCACTGAGCCAAACCAGTCAGGGAATATAATAATAAAAATATATTTTTATAAAATGATCATCGCTGATGGCCCTAAGGACTCTGAGGTGCCCGTGACCATCTTGTTTTTCTCTCTCCTTTCTCCCTCTCTGCCGCCTGCAGTGATCGAGGGCCGTGGGGTCACGGACCCCATCCCAAGGTTCTCCTCGCCGCCGCCCTACCTGCCCGTGAGCTTCCGCGTCCTCCGAGCGGACACCTCCTTCCTCCTGAGGGGGGCCCGCCGGGACCCCACGCACAACGCCAGCCTGCAGTCCCGCGTGGAGTCCTTCTTCACCTACAGAACCCGGCGGCCCCCGCTCCTCAACGCCAGCTTCGGGCCCTTCTCCGTGGAGAAGGTGGTGCCTCTGGACTCGACCTTGACCTTGACCTCTCTAGGCCCCACCGAGACGTTTCGGTTCGACTGGAAGCTGCGGGCCCACATCCTGCAGGACAAGATCTACCCGGGCCGGCCCGTGGCGCAGGTCCTGTTTCACGTGCTGGGCCGGGACTGGGCCGAGCCCGGCCCCGCCGAGCCGCTGCCCTGCCTGCGGGTGTACGCCTTCCGGGAGACGCGCGAGGTCAGGGCCAGCTGCAGGCTGCGGGGCGCGCTGGGGCTGTGTGTGGCCGAGCTGCGGCTGCCGCCTGGCTGGTTCAGCCCCCCCGCCGTGGTGGCCGGGAGGCGGCGGCCGGCGGGCCCGGCTGAGGGGAGCCCCGTGGAGCTGTACTACACGGTGCACCCCGGGGACAACGGGCACGGGGACTGCGCCGGCAGCGGTGACCTCAGGAAGGGCAACGCCATCCGCCCCGGGAAGGACGGCCGGGAGGACGCCGCGTCCCACCTGCAGCGGGTCGGCGCCGTGCGCCTCTACCGCGCCCAGGACCGCGGCGACCAGCTCAGCGAGCTGCGTTTGGATGGGGACGTGGCCGTCTGGCTGCCCTCCAGGCCGGCCAAGCAAGGGGACGTGGTGACCGCCTACGTCACCGTGGCCAGCAACTCCACGGCCGACCTCTTCACCTTGAGGTAGGTGCGCGGACGGACGGTCCCCCCCCCCCCCCCCCCAGGCTGTGGGGCGCGCTGGGCCTGCGCGAGGCCTGGGAACCCGTTATCCAGTTAAGATCTGTCCCGAAAGATAAAGACGATCCAGATCGGGGCTGTTCCCGTGACCTTAGGGCAGGGGTGGGCAAACTTTTTGACTCGAGGGCCACATGGGTTCTTAAATTGGACCGGAAGCATGGATGGAGTGTTTGCGTGAACTAATATAAATTCAAAGTAAACATCATTACATAAAAGGGTACGGTCTTTTTTTTTTATTATTTCAATAGTTTTATTCATTTCAAACATTTTAACAAGAAGAATGTAAACACTAATTATTATAATTTGAAACTTCAAAAAACGGAGGAATCATAGCACAATAACATACCTTGTATTGAAGATGGCAAAGGCAAAATAAAATTGCCTAACCAAGGAAAGGTACAAAAGCCTTTCAAATTAAACTTAAATATAATAAAATGATTTAAAACTAAAACAAATAGAAAAGGACAAAATGTGTAAACAGTAAATTAAACATTTTCTTTAGTGCAACTTCCAAATTATGCCCGGGACGTAGATGTAGATGGCACTGTAGACTGGGTTGAAAGGTTTTTGGTCTTTAAAACATCCACTTCAGTGGGAACAGTGTTGTTGGTCTCCTTTTTAGCTAATGCTCTGACACTGTGCTCTCCAGGGGCGTGTCTCCCTCCATCACCACGATAACGTGTCTATGCATTCCCAGGGTGATGTCAGGGGACGCGTCCGGGGTCATTACAAGGAGCCTCTGGAAGATGGAGAGGTTGTTCCTTCTACTGAATGGGGATATAAATCTGCCCACTCAGAAGGAGGAGCTGCGGCCGTGTTTCCCGACGTTGCCATGTTAACACTGCTGCTGGTGAAGGAGCGGAAGGGAGAGCAAGAGAACCCTCCCCTCTTTCGGCTCCGCCGGCCGGATAGAACAGCCGAACGGGCCGTAGTTTGCCCACGGCTGCCTTAGGGTGAGGGTCGCAGGTGGGCCCTGGTGCCTTCCGGAAAAAAAAACAGTCCCCTGAGCCTCGGGGGACGCGCTGCGGCAGATGTTCACAGAGAGAAGGATGGCTTGTTACCTGACCGCCCAGTGGCGGGGCAGGGGGGCGGGGGGGGGGGGGAGGGTGCTCGGGGGAGTATATTCAGGAAGGGGGTTTGCCCGGCCTGGAGGGACCCTCCTGCTTCACGTGGAAGCCAGGTGGCGCTCCCGCCCTCACGCCCCTCTTACCTGCGTGTTGGGGGCGGGGCCAGAGGCCAGACACGGGATCCAAGGTCGGCATGACGCAATCCATCCCTCTCCCTTGACCTTGAACCACCGTGGGACTCGGAGAGCGAGGGTGGCGTGATGTGTCTCCGGCTGTGAGCTCTTTGGTACCTGGGCAGACGCTGTTTGCAGGGTCCAAAGCCCGTGGGGAGGGGGGAGGGGGGAGGAGGGGGGAGGAGGGGGGAGGAGGGGGGAGGAGGGGGGAGGGGAAGTTGCCAAGAAAAGACGGCTGGCTCCGGGGTCTAAGTGAGAAAAGCCAGGGATAAGCCCTTCTCCAAGGTCGCTGCCGTCGGGTTAGTACCGCCAGGCCGGCCGCGGCGGGCGACCCCAGCTCGGGAGCGCAGATCACCAAGGACGAAAGGCGCTGGCCCAACAGGAAGTCAGTCAGCAGAGGTGTCCGTCCCATGAAAAGGAAAAAGAATCCAGCCAGCGTGGCTCCGTGGCCGAGCGTCGACCTAGGAACCAGGAGGTCACAGTTCGATTCCCGGTCAAGGGCACAGGCCCAGGTGGCGGGCTCAATCCCCCGTGGGGGGCGTGCAGGAGGCAGCGGACCCGTGATTCTCTCTCATCACTGATGTTTCTCTCTCGCCCTCTCCCTTCCTCCCTGAAATCAATGAAAATATATATTTAAGAAACCGGACCGAATCCATTTCCGGAAAAACACAGCGAGACCCAGCACACGGGTCAGTCGGTTGCCAGGCACCTCGGCCACGGCCACGCGGGGACGGAAATCACCCAAATCAGGAAATGCCGATGACCACGCCGGCAGGCTTCCTGCCCCAATTACTTCCCGTTTCTGTTTGCTTCCTTCTTCTCTCCTTTAACACGTATGTGCCCAAAGCAGAACATTTCATCCTACGAACCTCTGCGCTGCCGAGCACCCCCCACCCCGCCCGCCCCCACTCCCTCCTAGGGAGATTGGGTTCCTCTTGTTCTCCTCTGGACCGCCCGCCGGAGGCATGAATATGCATGACCCCGTTGAACAAGATTTTTATTGACAACAAAAATGGATCTGAAGTCTCCCATGTGCGGCCCTTGGGTGGGCGCGTGAAAGGGCCATTGAGCCATCCGTGTGGGAGACGGGGGGTCCTGGCTGGTGGCTTTGGCCGAGAATGTCCATTTTGGGTGACGGAGGGGCTCTCCCCTTTGGGAAAAAAAAAATTAAAATTAAAAAAAATCTTGCCAAAACCGGTATGGCTCAGTGGATAGAGCGTCGGCCTGCGGACGGAAGGGTCCCGGGTTCAATTCCAGTCAAGGGCATGTCCCTTGGTTGCGGGCACATCCCCAGTGGGGGGTGTGCAGGAGGCAGCTGACCGATGTTTCTCTCTCATCGATGTTTCTAGCTCTCTATCCCTCTCCTCTCTCTTCCTCTCTGTAAAAAATTAATAAAATATATTTTAAAAAAATAAAATAAAATCTTTTAAAAAGTCTTATCTTGACACCATTCCGTTTCCGATCCGGGAGCGTCAGAGGAGGACGGGACACGATGAATGAAGAGAATGCACGTGCCTTTCAGTTCTCTCGCGCCCCCTCGTCCTCTGATTCCTGGAAAATCGACCCTCTTCCTCCGTTTTAATTTGTGTCTCTGCCCCGCCTCCCTCTGCAGGACGGAGGGGCTGGGCGGGGGGGGGGGGGGGGGGGGGCTCCATTCATCAGGCGTTTTTCTTCCCCGCACGGTTCGGGGCCACCACACATTTGTCATCAGACCGATGGTTCCTTGGCAGAAAATAAATACGGCATCCGAAACGTATAGCGATCCCCACCGAAAGGTGAAGGCTCCTCACGCCGGGTGTGTGCAAACAGTATTGATTTATGGGAAAAGGAATTCCCCCGAGAGTCTTTGGTCGTCCAACGAGTTTATTCCTGGCGGGTGGGGGAGGGTGGGTTTGAGGCGTGGAGCCACAAGTCATTCATAATGTGTACGAGCCACCTACTAAGTGCAACCCGGATGGAAGAAGGTTCTAACGGTACTTCCATCCTGCGGGGTAGTCAGGCCGTTCGCAGGCGATGAAATATAGTGTGCTCGAAAGTACGGTAACATTCGTCTTTCTTGAGTATTCCTTGACATGTCTGCTATCCAGAAATGATTTGAAGGGGAGAAGGAAGACAGCAGGAGTGTGAGCGATTTTCATGGTGCGGGGAGGGGGGTTGTCTGAGGGGCCGTCCGGAGTGGGATCTGCGCTTTGCTGATAGTTTGTGGGTCGATGGCTAGATATAAATGGTTAAATAATTACATACTTCGTTCTCATGGTCACCTTCCGTTTTTATCGAGAGATTAAAGTTTTCCACTCATAAGAGTAACATCGCGTTTCATGGGCTAGTCATTGTATAAGTTAAAAAAAACCAAAGAGGGTCGAAACCGGTGTGGCTCAGTGGATAGAACGTCGGCCTGCGGACTGAAGGGTCCCGGGTTCGATTCCGGTCAAGGGCATGTACCTTGGTGGCGGGCACATCCCCGGTGGGAGGTGTGCAGGAGGCAGCTGATCGATGTTTCTCTCTCATCGATGTTTCTAACTCTCTATCCCTCTCCCTTCCTCTCTGTAAAAAATCAATAAAATATATTTAAAAAACAAACAAAACCAAAGAGGCAGATTGTTGTAAAGGAAAATATTCAGCGAATTCAGGACGTTTCGTATGTGGATGTGAGAACCTTTGTGTGGGGGATGCACACACACACAGGCCTGTTCCCGTGAGCAGAACCCAAGATCAGACCTCACGGGCCCTTCATCACGCAGTGTGGCCAAGGGCCTGTCTTTGTGTGTGCGTGTTTGTTAATCCTCCCCTAACGGGAATTTTCCCATCGATGTTTAGAGAGAGTGGACGGGAGAGGGAGACACAGAGAGAGAGAGAAACATCGATGTGAGAGAGACACATCCATGGGTGCCTCCCACTCTGCCCCCACCAGCGCTGGGGCTCGAACCCGCAACCCAGGTACCTGTCCTTGACCGGGACTCGACCCTGCGACCCCTTAGGTGTGTGGGCCGATGCTCTACCCACTGAGCACCACTGGCCAGGGTGGTCAACTGAGTCTTCAGAGGTGCATTGCAGACCTCACCTGGGCTTCCTGACTTGGGCCTGCCCACCAAATGTGTTGACTTTGTGTGAGGGTAGGGTTTCTATGGAAGAGCACGGGACCCAGCCCGGCCGGCGTGGCTATATGGTTGAGCATCCACCTAGGAACCAGGAGAGGTCACAGGTTCGATTCCCGGTCAGGGCCCAGGCCCAGGTTGCAGGCTCCATCCCCAGCGTGGCGCGTGCGGGAGGCAGCCGATCCATGAGTCTCTCTCATCATGGATGTTTCTCTCTCTCTTTCTCCTTTCCTCTCTGAAAGCAATAACAACACGCCTATTTTTTAAAGTACGGGGTCCACGCTCCCGTTTTATTCCTCTCGTCCTGGGCACCTTCCAGTTCCCCTCCTTCTCCTCCTTACCCGCGTCTCCATCGCGGCTCACCTCGCCGTCTCCCGTCTCCCGTCCCCTCCGTGTGGCTTGGGTGTCTTCCGACGCCCGAGGCTGCATTGCCCAGGAAGCCGGGAGCTCGTATATCAGCGATACTGGGCATCATGGTCTCGGGGCATTTCCTCCCGGGGTTACACGCTGTTTCTGGGAAGTAGGCGTCCGCGGCTGGGTGGAAGGTTAAAAGGCGATGACAAGAAACGTCCTGTTTTAAATCTGGTACCAGAGGAATGCCACGTGGACGGCTTTGCCCGCTGACATTTGTAGAAAGTGTTCAGAAAGCAGATGACTCCGTGAAATCGGCACCAACGAATAAATCAATGGAAATGCTGACGTCCTCCGCGGCTCTCCGCGCGCCTGGTCCCCGGCGGGCTGCGTCCCATGGACCGATGCAGCCGCCCCCCCCCCCCGCCCCAGGCGGGTCTCAGGAATTTATTTGTATTTGTTTTCTATATTATTTTACTTTACTGTTTGGGTCTCGGCATTGGAATGAGCTGCCTGTATCTGAGAGTCAGGAGCGTGAGAGTAGCATCTTGTGTTCGTTTTAAATTTTTTTAAATATATTTTTATTGCCCTGACCAGTGTGGCTCAGTGGATAGAGCGTCAGCCTGCGGACTGAAGGGTCCCGGGTTCGATTCCAGTCAAGGGCATGTACCTTGGTTGCGGGCACATCCCCAGTGGGAGGTGTGCAGGAGGCAGCTGATCGATGTTTCTCTCTCATCGATGTTTCTGACTCTCTATCCCTCTCCTTTCCTCTCTGTAAAAAAATCAATAAAATATATTTTTAAATAAATAAATAAAATAATAAAAAAATAAAAAAATAAATCATTGGGAAAAATGCCTCTGGTGAGGGTCAACAACACATAAATAAATAAATAAATAAATAAATAAATAAATAAATAAATAAGAGTTCGGGGGTTCCAAATGCTCCCCGTACCCACCACCAGGCAGAATCCGAACCATGCGCTTTGGGCCGGGACCGCGCCCTCCCTCCCTCCTTTCTTCCCTCCCTCCCTCTCTCCCTTTTTCCCTCCCTTCCTTCCTTCCTTCCTTCCTTCTTTCCTTCCTTTCTTTTTTTAAATATATTATTATTGATGTCAGAGAGGAAGGGAGAGAGAGAGAGAAACATCCATGATGGGAGAGAATCACGGATCGGCTGCCTCCTGCACGCCCCCTCACTGGAGATCCAGCCGCAACCCGAGCCTGTGCCCTTGACCGGGAATCGAACGCTGACCTCCTGGTTCCTAGGTCGGGCTGCATAGTCTTTTAAAATAAAAAAAACCCTGGCCGGTGTGGCTCAGTGGATAGAGCGTCGGCCTACTGGCTGAAGGGTCCCGGGTTCGATTCCGGTCAAGGGCACGTCCCTCGATTGCAGGCTCCATCCCAGCCCGGGCCCTGGCCGGGGCGCGTGCAGGAGGCAACCCATCGATGTGTTTCTCTCACATCCATGTTTCTCTCTGTCTCTCCCTCTCTCTCCCACTCTCTAAAAATCGATGGGAAAATATCCTTAGGTGAGGATTTTTTTTAAAAAGAAAAAAAACACAATAAATTCACAGTTTAGGGAGACAAAGGTACAGGGAGCCAGAGAGAGAGAGAGAGAGGGAGAGAGAGAGAGAGAGAGAGAGAGAGAGAGAGAGAGAGAGAGAGAGAGAGAGAGGATCACCAGGTCCTGGTGGCTCCCTGGGCCCGGGATTAATTTAAAATGTTTGCTTTCTCACTTCCCGCCCTTCCTTCCTGAAGTCGGTCTGTGTTGAGCTTCCGATACTCACAACCCAAGTAATTCCCGGCCGAGGCAGGGAGCCCGCCGCCCGGCCCCTCGGTCTCATTTCTCATCCATCACTGCCGGCGGCACCGGGCCCTCGCCGAGCCGGGAGATGTGGCCACACTGCACGGGGAGGTGATAATGAGATTTTAGGATCCAGGGAGAGAAGGGATGACACCCGCTCCTCCGCCTGGAGGTCGCTGCAGCCTGTTCCATAAGACCAGCCCGTCCCGCGGCCCGCCGCTCCGACGATCATCCACGGGACGTGGTGTCTCCGGGGCCCGCCGGGAGCTTCATTCCCTCGGATTGTCTTTTTTCCCTCACCTGCGGAGGGAGGGTGTTTTTGCCAATGATTTTTAGGGAGTGGAAGGGAGGGGGACGGGGAGAGAGAGACAGCAATTGGCTGCCTCCCTCACTCGCCCCAAAGTGCTTGCTTTGGGGCATGCCCTTGACCCCACATCGAACCCGCGACCCTCTGTCGGCAGGCCACCGTTCTAACCCCTGAGCCACACCGGCCAGGGCCAGATTGTCTTTTACGGAAGGCTCCAGGGCCCTGGCCGGTCTGGCTCAGTGGATAGAGCGTTGGCCTGCGGACCAAAGGGTCCCGGGTTCGATTCCGGTCAAAGGCACGCACCTCGGTTGCAGGCTCCCGCCCCGCCCCGCCCCCATTCGGCACCGAGGGACACAGAGGTGCCGTCTGTCGGGCAGAGGGCACGAGTCCCCAGCGGGGACAGAACCGGACCTAAGACTCAGGACTGAGCCATTGCTGAGACACCAGGGAAATTAAAAATATACATCATCGTGTGTTAATTATGCAACAATAAGCAGCAATACCTTTTATAAAAAAAAAAAAAATTTATTTTAGCCCGGCCAGCATGGGTCAGTGGTTGAGCGTCGAACTATGAACGAGGAGGTCAGGGTTCCATTCCCGGTCAAGGGCACAGGCCCGGGTTACGGGCTCGGTCCCCAGTGGGGGGCGTGCAGGAGGCAGCCGATCCCTGATTCTCCCTCATCATGGATGTTTCTCTCTCTCCCTCTCCCTTCCTCTCTGACATCAATAAATATATATATACTAGTGGCCCGGTGCACGAAATTCGTGCACATTAAAAGGGGGACCCAGAGTCAAGTCCCCGCCCACCCACATGCGCCTCAAAATTGCATGAGACCCAGACCCGGCCGCCCCTCCCCACGTTGGGCTAGATCCAGACCCGGCCAGTCCCACACTTGTCAAGCCCTGCCGGGAAGGGGGGTGCAGCCTCAGGTCCCCTGGCCTGGTGCCAGGATGGAGGGCATGGCCTGAGGTCCCCCAGATGGGGTGGGGGGCATGCCTTGAGGTCCCCTGTCAAGCCCCGCCAGGCAGGGGGGTGCAGCCTCAGGTCTCCTGGCCCAGTGCTGGGGCGGAGGGTGCAGCCTGAGGTCCCCTATCCCAGCACCAGGACGGGAAGTGCACCTTGAGGTCTCCCATCAAGCCCCGCCAGGCAGGGGGCGTGGCCTCAGGTCCCCTGGCCTGGTCCCAAGGCAGGAGGTGTGGCCTGAGGTCCCCCAGCCTGATGCCAGGGCGGGGGGCGTGGACTGAGGTCCCCTGTCAAGCCGCACAGGGGCAGAGCAGGGCGTAGCCTCAGGTCCCTGCTGATTGCTCGTTAAGGCTCCTTAAGGGAACTTGGCTTCAGCTGTGGGTGCAGCCATCTTTGTGACGGAGTGATGGTCAATGAGCATATTCCCTCTTTATTAGATAGGATATATTTTTTTTAAGTAAAGAAACGGAAAAGAGATGGTGGCAGTGTGGCGGGCACCCTGGGAAAGGCAGGCACTAACCTGGGGCTCCCTCTGGCTGTCCCCCCAGAGCCAAGGTGAAGAAGGGGGTGAACGTCCTGAGCGCACACCCCAGCGAGCCCGGCCAGTGGGCGGTGCGGCAGGAGCTGGGGGCCGGCGGCAAGCACAGCACCAGCACCGTGGTCTGCCAGCGCCTGGGGCCCGGCGCCCGCAACAGGTACGTAAGCACCAAAGGTAAGCGCCGCCTCGCCACCCGAAGGGCGTGACTGACCTCAGGTTCATGAGCTACTGGGCCCCCCACCCCCACCCTCACGTCAGAGGCTGGGCCCGCTGGCATGATGGTACCCGGAGGGCAGGGCGCGATGCTGCCTCGGTGCTGTGCGGGCTTTGGAGCAGAGATGCATTAGTGAGGTCCTACTGTGTGTCACCGAGGCTCAGGAGTTAGTGAGGTCCTACTGTGTGTCACTGAGGTTCAGGAGTTAACGAGGTCCTACTGTGCATCGCCCAGGCTCAGGAGTCAGTGAGGTCCTACTGTGCGTCACTGAGGCTCATGTGAGTTAGCGAGGTCCTACTGTGCATCACTGAGGCTCAGGAGTTAGCGAGGTCCTACTGTGCATCGCCCAGGCTCAGGAGTTAGCGAGGTCCTACTGTGCATCGCCCAGGCTCAGGAGTTAGCGAGGTCCTACTGTGCGTCACCGAGGCTCATGTGAGTTAGCGAGGTCCTACTGTGCGTCACTGAGGCTCAGGAGTTATTGAGGTCCTACTGTGCATCACCGAGGCTCAGGAGTTAGCGAGGTCCTACTGTGCGTCACCGAGGCTCATGTGAGTTAGCGAGGTCCTACTGTGCATCACTGAGGCTCAGGAGTTAGTGAGGTCCTACTGTGCATCACTGAGGCTCAGGAGTTAGCGAGGTCCTACTGTGCATCACCCAGGCTCAGGAGTTAGCGAGGTCCTACTGTGCATCACCCAGGCTCAGGAGTTAGCGAGGTCCTACTGTGCATCGCCGAGGCTCAGGAGTTAGCGAGGTCCTACTGTGCGTCACCGAGGCTCATGTGAGTTAGCGAGGTCCTACTGTGCGTCACTGAGGCTCAGGAGTTAGTGAGGTCCTACTGTGCATCACTGAGGCTCAGGAGTTAGTGAGGTCCTACTGTGCATCACTGAGGCTCAGGAGTTAGCGAGGTCCTACTGTGCATCACCCAGGCTCAGGAGTTAGCGAGGTCCTACTGTGCATCGCCGAGGCTCAGGAGTTAGCGAGGTCCTACTGTGCGTCACCCAGGCTCAGGAGTTAGTGAGGTCCTACTGTGCGTCACCGAGGCTCAGGAGTTAGTGAGGTCCTACTGTGTGTCACCGAGGCTCAGGAGTTATTGAGGTCCTACTGTGCATCACCGAGGCTCATGTGAGTCAGTGAGGTCCTACTGTGCATCACCGAGGCTCAGGAGTTAGCGAGGTCCTACTGTGCGTCACTGAGGCTCAGGAGTTAGCGAGGTCCTACTGTGTGTCACTGAGGCTCAGGAGTTAGCGAGGTCCTACTGTGCATCGCCGAGGCTCAGGAGTTAGCGAGGTCCTACTGTGTGTCACTGAGGCTCAGGAGTTAGCGAGGTCCTACTGTGCATCGCCGAGGCTCAGGAGTTAGCGAGGTCCTACTGTGTGTCACTGAGGCTCAGGAGTTAGCGAGGTCCTACTGTGCATTGCCGAGGCTCAGGAGTTATTGAGGTCCTACTGTGCGTCACTGAGGCTCAGGAGTTAGTGAGGTCCTACTGTGTGTCACTGAGGCTCAGGAGTTATTGAGGTCCTACTGTGTGTCACTGAGGCTCAGGAGTTAGTGAGGTCCCACTGTGCGTCACCGAGGCTCAGGCATGTCATTCACGGAGCCACGGTGTCCTGCTGAGTGGGACTTGGTCCCAACATTCCCCTGGATACTCGACTCCTCCTGCCCCTCCGACCCTCAGGGCCACACCCTCAGGGCCACACCCTTATTGGGGTCTCCATGGCTGCTGGCTCCTGGCTTGTGGTGCCCGAGCTCAGGGCTTCGTACTTGAAAGGAATGAAGGAGATGGAGGCAGAGGAGCAGCCGGGGCAGTGGGGCTGGGCGTGGCCGTTCCTCGCTCTCGCTCTGTCCACGTCGCCCGGAGGTCTCACAGGGGCCGTCACTTGTCACGTCCTGAAGGCACACATTCCCTCTGCATTTCTTTCCTTGACTCGCAATTTATTTTGTGTATTGGGGGAGGGGGGGAGAGGGAGAGGATAGGTCAGTGGTCGGCAAACCGCGGCTCGCGAGCCACATGCGGCTCTTTGGCCCCTGGAGTGTGGCTCTTCCACACAATACCACGGCCTGGCCGAGTCTATTTTGAAGAAGTGGCGTTAGAAGAAGTTTACGTTTAAAAAATGTGGCTCTCCAAAGAAATTTCCATCGTTGTCCTGTCAGTATTTGGCTCTGTGACTGATGAGTTTGCCGACCACTGGGATGGGTGATCCATTCACAGGGTTCCCATCTCAAAACCTCGAGACAATGACAAGCAGACTCTGCCCCAGCCCCCCTCACCCAGCTCCCACCCCGGGGCCATCGGGGTTCAAACGTCTACATAGACCTTCCTGTCGATCCTTGTTTCATGCATGCGCAGCACACACACACATGCACGCGCGCACACGCACGCACACACACGCATACGCACGCGCACACACATACACACACACACACCACACATTTCCTCCCTCACATCAGCATTAAACAACATCACTCTCTTTCTCACTGAATAATATAACGTGTACTTTTTCCGTGTCAGTGCGTGAAGCTCTTTATTTTCCTTTTTTAAAAATACCGTTTTATTGATTTCAGAGAGGAAGGGAGAGGGGAGTGGGGGACCAGAAAGTGCTCCCCCTACTGGCACAGAGGGGATATACACATTTCTAACAATGCACAGCCAGCTCTGGCCAGGTAGCTCCATACCTTACAGCATCGTCCGGATGCCCCAAGCTCGTGGGTTCGAATCCCCCGTCAGGGCACATACAGGCATCAGCCAAGGTCCCGGGGCCGGCGTGGCTCAGTGGTTGAGCGTCCACCTATGAACCCGGAGGTCCTGGTTCGATTCCCGATCAGGGCACATTCTCCGGCTGCAGGATCCCCAGGGCGGGGCGTGCCGATCCGTGACTCTCTCTCGTCCTTGGTGTTCCTTTCTCTCTCTCTCCCTCTCCCTTCCTCTCTGAAATCCATGAAAATATATCAACAAGAAAAGAATACGTAGCAAGAGAGCAGAGGGCTCCTTACGCCAGGCGTGAGGTGCGCAGGAAGGGCGGGCGGGCGGGAGGGAACCCGGGCGAGAGCAGGGTTTCCGTTCTGCCGGTGGCTCCCTGGCAGCCCAGCGACACCGGCAGGCACCACCGCGGTGACAGCGCCGGCGCGCGGAGAGGTAGCGAGCCGACAGGTAAGGGGGAAGCAGGGCCGTGGCGCACAGCTGGTGGGGACGATAAGATTCATGGGGCTGCGTCTCTCTTTCCCGGGGAAACGCGGTCGGGCTGGGCCCGGGTTAATCTCTCATTGTCTCCGGGGCCGCGAGCGCGGCTCACACAGCTGCCTGAAATAGCACCTCGATTGCCCGGCGTCTCCTGCCAACATCGTGAAAGACAAAGGGAGAAGGAGTGAGCCCAAAGTGAAGAGCCGGGCAGGTGCAGGGAGTCATAGCCGCCCCGGGCCCCGGCCTCCTCCTCTCTGAGTCACGTTCGTTCCTCGTTCGACCCATCCCCACGCGCCTGTTATTCTGCCGTCGCCGTCCGGAGGGAAAGCGGAGACGGAGAAGCAGCGCTGGCCACGTTGGCAAAAAAAAAAAAAAAAAAAAAATATGGAGCAGCAGCAGCAGCACCTACACCGGAGCAAATCCAGCCGGGGTTACGTCCTACTCACATAGCCGCTGAGCGCCAAGGGGGCGTGGGGAAGGACAGCCCCAGCCGGTGTGGCTCAGTGGGTAGAGCCTCGGCCTGCGGGCCCAAGGGTCCCGGGTTCGATTCCGGTCAAGGGCGCGTACCTCGGTTGCAGGCTCCTCCCCGGGGCCCAGGCCCTGGTCGGGGCGCGTGCAGGAGGCAACCCATCGATGGGTCTCTCTCTCACATCGATGTTTCTGTCTCCCCCTCTCCCTTCCACTCTCTCTAAAAATTCGTGGGAAATTATCCTCGGGGGAGGATTAAGAGAAAAGAAACTTCAAGGACAGACAGACGCACACTCACACACACTCACACACACTCCCCCCACGACGGTCTCGCCGAGGAAAGACACAAGCATCAGGGGTCCTCAAACTTTTTACACAGGGGGCCAGTTCCCTGTGCCTCAGACCGTTGGAGGGCCGGACTATAGTTTAAAAAAAAGCTATGAACAAATTCCTATGCGCACTGCGGGCCCGGGACGCGTCGTCGGCTGCTAAGCAGGACAGGCAGCGGCCCCCGGCGGGCCGGATCCATGTCCTCGGCGGGCCGCCTGTGGCCCGCGGGCCATAGTTTGAGGACGCCTGGGCAAGACGCATCTGCTGTTTCGCTGGCACACAGCCAGGCGGGAAGCGCTTTCCACCGTCCAAGCATCAACCACACACGTGTGCGTGCGCGGGCCCCCGCGGATCTTGCTTTGACATGCGTGTCGGGAAGAACAGTCCGGTGGATGGGTTTTCTCCTCGTTGTTTCCGCCTTCGCGGATGCTCTTGCCAGTGACGGACAGAAGGCGGAGGACAGGGGCCGACCCCGATGCTCTGGGGTTTTTTCACCTTTGACCCGGCGTGACGCGCAGAGGCTAGAACTGGGGCGGGGCCGGTGCGTGGCTCCACGCGGCCCTCGGGGACCCGGGCTCCTTCTCCCTTCTTGCTCCTTCCTTGTGCTCACAGGATGGCAGCCGTAGCTCCGCCCACCTTACCTGTGTGCCGGGGAGCCCAAAGGTGGGGAAGGCGTGTGGCCGGTGCCGTCCAGGAACGCTGGCCAAGCCTGTCTGTGTTGGTCGGACAAACTGTAACTTTCGTGTAACGTGCGACAGAGGACAGAGAGCGACAGAAGTTTCTCTCTCCCTTTAGCACACCCACTTCCTTATTTTTCCCCTTTTTTTTATTTTTTTAAAAATATATTTTATTGATTTTTTTACAGAGAGGAAGGGAGAGGGATATAGAGTTAGAAACATTGATCAGCTGCCTCCTGCACACCCCCTACTGGGGATGTGCCCGCAACCAAGGTACATGCCCTTGACCAGAATCGAACCTGGGACCTTTCAGTCCGCAGGCCAATGCTCTATCCACTGAGCCACACCGGTTTCGGCTCCCCTTTTTTTTGCAGCATGGATAGCCCTAGGCTACGGTATTATTATTATTACTATTTATGGAGTAAGAACGTTGACCAGCTTTCACCTTGTTATAGAATAATCCCCCACACACACACACACACAAAAATTGGGGGAAAAAAACCACAGTAAAATCATGAGTGTCTTACAAAACAGGAAATGAACATGTGTCAAAAACGTTAGCTCGCCCGTGATTAATGAGAGACCCTGGAAAAACGTCAGAACCGTCCCGAGGAGCGTTGGGCACGCGGAGACATTTCTGGGCCATGGAATGAATTCACACGGAGAGAAGCCAAGTGTCCCCGCCCCCGCCACCCCCCCTCCCCCCCCGCACTGGACAGCGTTGGTTTGCATGTCTCCGGACAAGAATGGCATCCTGGGTCACCATTCATTTACATTGCTCAGCGGTGAGAGCGCCGGCCTGAGCATCGAACGAAGGTCTTAGGTTTGAATCCAGTCGAGGGCACGTGCCTGGGTGGTCGGTTAATCCCTGGCCCCCCCGTTGGGTGCGTGCGGAAGGCAATCGGTGCATCTTCTCACATCGGTGTTTCTCTCCCTCTCCCCACCTCTCTCTCTCTCCCCTTTCCGTTCTCGCTAAAAATCAACGGGGAAAAAAATACCCTCAGGTGAGGATTTTTAAGAAAAAGACGTTACGCCCTGACTGGTTTGGCTCAGTGGACAGAGCGTCGGCCTGCGGACTGAAAGGTCCCAGGTTCGATTCCGGTCAAGGGCATGGACCTGGGTGGCGGGCACATCCCCAGTGGGAGGTGTGCAGGAGGCAGCTGATCGATGTTTCTCTCTCATCGATGTTTCTAACTCTCTATCCCTCTCTCTTCCTCTCTGTAAAAAATCAATAAAATATAAAAAAAAAAAAGAAAAGAAAAAGACGTTACATGTAAGTGATACGTTTGTCCGCCCGCCTCCGCCTGGCTCCGTTCACGTAGGGTCGCGTCTGGCAGCGCCATCCGCCCTGTGGCGCGTGGCGAGCTTGCCCCCTTTCCGAGGCGACAACACATTCCCCTACGTGTATGCCGAGGACCTGGCCTTTATTCCCTCGTCCGCTTGGACCTGTGGCCTTAATCCCCTCCCTTCCTTCCTCACTCTGCTCACCGATGGGATACAAGTGGCAAGATGGAGATTCCGGCTGCACCGCCCCTGACACCCGAGGCTGTGGCCCCCCGGCTCCACGTGGACGGAGAGTCTGGGAGACAGCGCCCCCCCCCCCCCCCGAGCTGTGGCACCCCCCTCCCGGGCTCTGGACGTCCGTGGCCGAAGAAATACTTTGGTGTTTTATTTTCCCCCCCTTTGACCCACATGAAGATCAGAGTCTAGAACTCGGATGGGGCTGGTGCGTGGCTCCACGGGGCCATCGGGGACCCAGGTGCCTTCTCTCTTCTTGCGCTGCAATCTTTGGCCCCTGGTCGGTCCCCTGCCTCGTGCTCACAAGGTGGCAGCGATAGCTCCGTGCGTCTCACCTGTGTTCTGGGCCCTGAGCCTGGGACACCGTCGGGCCGATGAACCGGCCCAGAACGGGTAACCCCTGCCGGGGGGCACCTGCCCATCCCTCAGCTCTCCGCGTGGGCCCTGCCCTCCGGACGTGGCTGATGACCCGTTCAGAGTCCCGAGGCCCCATCCGGAGGCCACACAGCGACATGTTACATAGCTTAGCCCAGCCGTGGGCAAACTACGGCCCGAGGGCCAGATCCGGCCCGTTCGGCTGTTCTATCCGGCCCGCGGAGCCGAAAGAGCGGAGGGTTCTCTTGCTCTCCCCTCCGCTCCTTTACTTTGAATTTATATTAGTTCACACAAACACGCCATCCATGCTTTTGTTCCGGCCCTCCGGTCCAGTTTAAGAACCCACGGTGGCCCTCGAGTCAAAAAGTTTGCCCACCCCTGGCTTAGCCGGTATCCGCTGCGGATGGCGACTCATCTTTTTTTTTTTTTTTCTTCTACGTAAAACAACTTATTTCAAGAGGAAACTTTGTATCATTCCTAAACATAAACGCCCAGAGCCCCGCCCGTGTGGCTCAGCGGTTGAGCATTGACCTCTGAACCAAGAGGTCACTGCCCGGTGTGGAAGCCCCTTTCACGTCCCGCGTGGTGCAGGGTTCCGGTTCAGGGTTCGGGTTCTGGAGAAGGCTGCACACACATGCAAAGAGACTCGAAGAGCATGAATTTGGGAAATGGGGGGGCGGGGGGGCCAGGCGGAAGCCAAAGAGAAGACTACTACTCGCCCTGGCTTTGCCATCCCTTTTATTAAGATTACTAGTGGCCCGGTGCACGAAATTCATGCACATTAAAAGGGTATTAATTAGCCCTGGCTGGTGTGGCTCAGTGGATAGAGCGTCGGCCTGCGGACTGAAGGGTCCCGGGTTCGATTCCAGTAAAGGGCATGTACCTTGGTTGCGGGCACATCCCCAGTAGGGGGTGTGCAGGAGGCAACTGATCGATGTTTTTCTCTCATAGATGTTTCTAACTCTCTATTCCTCTCCCTTCCTCTCTGTAAAAAATCAATAAAGTATGTTTTAAAAAACAAAAATAAAATAAAATAAAATAAAAGAGTATTAATTAGAGAAAATAATTTAATATTGCTATTTGCCCTTTCTCTATAATAGAAGTGTCAGAGATGAAAGAAAATTAGTAAAATGTATATGAAAACCTTCCTCCTGTCAGAGTCTGGGGCGCACCACGGGACCCAGAGTCAAGTCCCCACCCACCCACATGTGCCTCAAAATCACGTGAGACCCAGACCCTGTTGCCCCCCCTCCCCAATTGGGCTAGATCCAGACCCAGCCAGTCCCACTCTTGTCAAGCCCTGCTGGGTGGGGGGCATGGCCTGAGGTCCCCCATCAAGCCCCACCAGCAGGGGGGCGCAGCCTCAGGTCCCCCAGCCTGGTGCCGGGGTGGGGGATGCAGCCTGAGGTCCCCTGTCAAGCCCCACGGGGGCGGGGGAGGGCGTAGCCTCAGGTCCCTGCTGATTGCTCGTTAAGGCTCCTTATGGGAACTTGGCCTCAGCTGTGGGTGCAGCCATCTCTGTGACAGAGTGATGGTCAATTAGCCTATCCCCTCTTCATTAGATAGGATGGGATACACCCCTATCCCTCAGGCAGGAAATTCCAATAATTAGCCAATCCTAAGACTAACAGGTGGAGGCTGCTTCCACTACCAATGTCTCAACCAGACAAGGAGTGATTGGCCCTGACCTTTCAGAGCAATTAACGGATTCCCCATTACACCTCTCTACTGGGGAAACAATGATCGGCTTCCGGCAGCCGGGGTTGCGGGCTCGATCCCCAGTGGGGAGGGCCGTGCAGGAGGCAGCCGGTCCGGGATTCTCTCTCATCACGGATGTTTCTCTCTCTCTCTCTCTCTCCCTCTCTCTGACATCAACTTTAAAAATAAGAAGAAATGAAAAACTACATAACAAAACAAACAAACAGAAACACCCAGGGTCCGTAGCCACGGGTAAGAGGCAAACGTGAAAATAAACGCCATCACAGCGCTGGCCCGGGGCACGCTCCCGCCCCCACGGCGCTAGCCGTGTGATCCTAAAAGGCCCCCTCCCTCCGATGCCCCGAGAGCTCGGGTCTGAATCCGAGTCTTTTGTAGGAACAGAAGGATGCGTTGGAAATGAGAATGTAGGTCATGCCTCAGAGCTAGACATCTGCCTGCCTCCTGCTCCCACCCGGAGAGCCGCTGACAATCATCGGGAGGGCTCCCCACACACCGCACTCACCCCTGGAAAGGCCCGGCAAGCTGGTGGCGCCGTCTGGCCCGGCGTTCAAGGCCGCACCAAAAGGTCCCTGTCAACGTGAATCCTTAGCTTCTTCCTCGGCCAGCCCTCCCCCCACCCCTCAGGGCTCCTCGGGGGCCACTCCAGACCCCGCTCTGTCTGCGTTGCCCCCCCCCGCACCCCCACCCCACCCCCCACCCCCCACCCCGTAATCATTTCTCTCCCCTCCAGAGCATTTCTGCCTTCCAGGCCAACTTGGTCTCTGATTATGGATTATTCAGGTGCAAAGTATTTCCCAAATCGATTCCTTCCTCCTATTGTGTGGAGCAGGGGTCCTCAAACTACGGCCCGCGGGCCACAGGCGGCCCGCCGAGGACATGGATCCGGCCCGCCGGGGGCCGCTGCCTGTCCTGCTTAGCAGCCGACGCGTCCCGGGCCCGCAGTGCGCATAGGAATTTGTTCATCGTTTTTTTTTAAACTATAGTCCGGCCCTCCCACGGTCTGAGGGACAGTGAACTGGCCCCCTGTTTAAAAAGTTTGAGGACCCCTGGCGTGGAGGGAAATTTTATGTTTCTTTTCATTTTTTAAAAATAATCAAGACGGCAATTTTTAAACACAAATCATGTCCTGAAAGCATTGCTCTGAATGGGGGTTCCCTTTCTGTGCATGAACCCGGCTGGGGGCCGGGGATCGAACCTGCAACCCAGATACGTGCCCTCTAGGGCCCGGGCCAATGCCCCCTAGCCCCTGAGAACACCACCCAGGGCAATGACAGGAACTTCCAGACGCCCCAAACCTATGGCCACGCGGGTCCGCTTGAGAGAATGTAGCCCGAAGTCTGCGCCTACGCACTGACGTTTACCACGGCGGCGCCTGTGACCGACGGGAGTCAGCTGGGCGAGTGAATCCGGGTGCCTCCCCTGAGTGGAATATTATACCAGGTGGACCCGTTAACGGTGCGGATTAACCATCAACCGGTTAATAATGTGGATTTTTTTCAATCGATGGAGTTACACGCATGTTGACATGGATGCGCTTTGATATGCAGGCTGTTTTGTTGTATTGACAACAAGCTTCAAAACCTCCTATGTCAAATGTTCTGAAGGTGTTAACATCATAGAGGTTTTTACGCTTAAAATGGTCCATTTTCGTGCCAAAAATAGAGCATTTGCAGGAAGTTTTAATTCATTACTTTGTTTTGAAGAGAAGCGCTGCTGAAAGGGATCGTATACTTCGGGAAGCTTAGGGTGAACATGCTCCATCTCAAGACACTTGTGACCGCTGGTGTAAACGCTTTAAAAGGGATGGTTTCCACGTGAAAGACAAAGAACGTCCAGGTCCATGTGAACCACGCTTTGAACGTGAAATGACCAGAATGTTCCAGAAGACACGGCAAAGTAATTTTGCTTCATGATGACACACCATCACACACTTCAAAACCCGTTAAAGACCCGTGAAAAGATCTTGCCTGGGAAGTATGAACCCGCCTGCCGTGTTCACCAGCCCTTGCTCCTTCAGATGACCGCTTGTTCCGATCCATGGCACACGACCTTTCTGAGCGGCACTTCCACACGGACGCAGAAGTGGACAGTAGGGTCTCTGAATGGTCTGCCTCCAAACAAGAAAAGTTCTATTGGGACGGTACCCACCAATGACCTGACAGATGGGGGAAATGTGTGGCCAGCGATGGACATTCCTCTGAATAAAGCACTTTTGATGTTTGTCTTGAAATGACCGTGTTTTCTTTGATGACAAAATCCGCGTTATTAACAGGTGTACCGGTGATCTGCATCATTAACGGCATCGCCATGGAACATAGCTCCAGCTGCTTCTACTGATCGGGAAAGTTCTCTAAGAAATACTGCAAAGTGAAGAAAAACAGAAAAAAACAGCCAGGCACCAGCCCAGCAGTGCGTGTGGCCTGCTCACACTCGAGGTTAAAAATGGGAAGAACCCTGGCCGGTGTGGCTCAGTGGACAGAGCGTCGGCCTGCAGACGGAAGGGTCCCCGGTTCGATTCCTGGTCAGGGCACGTGCCCGGGTTGCGTGCTCGATCCCCAGGAGGCAGCCGAGCCATGATTCTCTCTCATCGTGGATGTTTCTCTCTCCCTCTCTCTCTCTCTCCCTCTCCCTTCCTCTCGGAAATCAATAAAAAAATATATTTTTTTTAACATGGGAAGAGATGCTGCCCCATCCAATTTCATGGCTGAGCCTTGAGGACATTATGCTCAGTGGCACGAGGCAGACACAATAGGACACACACTGCAGGATTCCACCTCCGTGAGGTGCCCAGAGCCATCAAACCCACAGAGACAGGAAGTAGATGGAGGGCGGGGGGGCAGGCGTGGGGGAGGGGCGGTGTTGTTTTGCAGGGACGGAGTTTAGATGAGACAAGATGGAGCGAGTTGGGGGAGGGGGGGTGGACGGCGGGGGGGGGAGGGGGTGGTTGCCGCTGCGGATCTGTGGCGTAGTGTGTGAAACGGCCACATTTCTATCATGTGTTTGACCACAATTCAAAATAAAATAAAGGCATGTATTTGTAAGTGGACAGCTCTGGGATGGGAGGGGACCTGAGAGATGAAGGGTGCCGGATGGGGGAGAAACTTTGTATCCTTCTCTGTAGCGTGTGAATGTTGCTCTTGTGTGTGTGTGCGCGTAACAAAGTATCTTTTTAAGCGTCAAAAAATTGCAAACCATGACAGTAATCAAGTCCACGTGAGCAGCAGATGTTACAGATGCATCATGCATGCTGGCGTGTCATCTACAGCACAGAGTTACAGGCATGCATTGCTGATGTACGTGGAGAGGGGTGTGTGTGTCGAAGACCTGTTTAGCGGGATCCATTTAGCAGCCTCCGACCTACTTTGCAAGCGCGGGGTTCGGCGCTGTGGAGGTGAACGGCGCTGCCAGCTGCAGGGAGAGCTGGGGGCCCGCTGGTGTTTTTCCACTCTTACATAAGCAAACAGAACCAGCCACGGCCGCCTTGACTGGCATGTCCCGTAATGATGTGCGAGATGTTCCCGCTGCATCTTTCTTGCCTGTTCCCCGCCACCCCCCCCCCCTCCTCCCCACGCCCCACCCCTCCGCCTTTCTCTTTCTTTTAAGAGAAACAATCATGGCTCTCGTGGCAAGAAAATTGTGGCCAATATTAAACAGGCACTGGAGTGACAGAGGGAAGGAGATGAAAAGCAGACGGGAAGGCGCGTGATCATAAACCCGAGAGACGGACCCGCAGCAGCGCGCCGTGCTGATGGCCGTGTGTCCCCCGCTTCCCCCCTCCCCCCGCTTGTCTCTGCCCTGAGGGCATCTCTGGAGCCACGTTCAGGTCACGTCCCCAGTGGCCTGTCCGCGGCACCAGATCTGGGCATCCGCGAGAGCGCAGGGCCGCTGCTGTCCCCCTGTGGGCGCAGGGACATTGGATTGGGGAGGTGGGGTGTAGGGCCAGGGACCAGGAGACCCCGAGTCCAAGTCTCTGCTCCTCATTTCTCTCCCGTAGTGAGACACTCAGGGATCCTTTAGGCCTCGGAGGGATTCTGGTTCTTCGGCTCCATTCCCGGTTCTTCGGTTCAAGTCCCGGTCAGGGCGCAGGCCCGGGTTGCAGGCTCCATCCCCAGTGTAGGGGGCGTGCAGGAGGCAGCCGATCCACGATTCTCTCTCCTCGTGGATGTTTCTCTCTCTCTCTCCCCCTCTCCCTTCCTCTCTGAAACCAATAGAAATCTATTTTTTAAAATAATAAAAAGTAAAGCTGCCCTCCTGCCTCGGGTCTTTGCAGTCCTGGATGCGGTTGGAAACGGGAGCTGTCACTGACCCTTTGCGTCGCCAGCCCGGCCTCCCGGCCACGCCCCCGGTGGTGCCTGCACCGCAGCCAACAGCAGGCTGGGAGCCGCTCCAGGCGCCGTCTGTCCCCCCCGTGACGTTCGGGGAGCGTGTCCCTCCTGGGCGGTCTCCCGTGGACTCCGTGCTCCGTGTCTCTCCTGGAGCGAGTCCAACCCGCCTGGCAGGGCTGATAACGCCGGAGGGTGCCCTGCCCCTCCCCGCTGCGCCCACATCCTCCCGCCTCCCCCGTGGAAACGAATGCGCACCTGACCCGGGGGAGGAGACACGCAGGCCTGGCGGGGGGCGACCTCCTCTGTTAGCCACTCGACAGGCAGCTGCGCGGTGCCTCCTAGCGGTCAGCGCTGCGATGCGCAACGGACAGACTGCGCGCAAAGGATGGCCCTGCGCCCAGGGACCCCCGCTTTGGAGAAGGAGGAGGCGGGGATGGGCAGTGGACAGCGCGGCGGGTGGGGCGGCCGGGGAGCCGTGGGGATGTGAGGGGAAAGCAGGTTAGAAGCCACTGAGGGGGGAGGAAGTGCGGGGTCTGTGCGTGGCGTCCCGCCAGGGCGGCCCGTGGGGGATGGACTGGAGAGAGAACAGCCTTCGTGGAGGAGGGACGTGGCGTTACCAGCTCCGGGAGCCGGTTGGGGGGGGCGGGGCGGGGGGGGCACGCAGAGAACCAGGCTGTGGGCAGCAGTCCCTCCTCACCTGGGCGCACGGCCACCTCACCTGAGCTTTACAAACACCAACGTGTGCCCCGCGGTCGGCGTGGCTCCGTGGGTGAGCGTGGACCTCTGAACCAGGAGGTCACGGTTTGGTTCCCGGTCAGGGCACAGGCCCGGTGTGGGGCGTGCAGGAGGCAGCGGGTCCGTGACTCTCTCTCCTGGTGGATGTTTCTCTCTCTCTCCCTCTCCCTCCCTCTCTCTGAAATCCATAAAAGCGTATGTATATCTTTAAATAGGAGCGTCTGGTACCGCCTCGGGAGGTCCTGGTTCCGTGAGGCCGGGAGAGGCCCAGGTCTGGCTGATTGTTCTTCCTGTCTCCCCCGGTGGGCGTCACCTTCAGCCGCGGTTAAAGGCCCTGCCTCACAGGCGGGGAGACTCCGGGGAGTCCTGTGGGGACCCGGCTCTCGCCCTGGGCCCTGTCCGCGCCTCCGTGTGACGAGCAGTAAAACCCTCTCTTTCCTCCTTTTGCACATTGACCTGCTCTCTGTACACCTTTAGGCGCTGGGGGGCTGGGAGAGGGAGAGAGAAGGGAGATTTTCCCCATTGGTTTTTATTTATTTTTTATTTTTTTAAAATATATTTTATTGATACTTTACATAGAGGAAAGGAGAGGGATAGAGAGCTAGAAACATCGATGAGAGAGAAACATCGATCAGCTGCCTCCTGCACACCCCCCACTGGGGATGTGCCCGCAACCAAGGTACATGCCCTTGACCGGAATCGAACCCGGGACCCTTCAGTCCGCAGGCCGACGCTCTATCCACTGAGCCAAACCGGTTTCGGCCCCATTGGTTTTTAGAGAGAGTGGACGAGAGAGGGAAAGACAGAGAGAGAAACATCGATCAGCTGCCTCCTGCACAACTCCCACTGGGGATGTGCCTGCAACCAAGGTACACGCCCGTGACTGGAATCGAACCGGGGGGACCCTTCACTCCCCAGTCTGACGCTCTAACCACGGAGCCGCCACCGGCCAGGGCTGGTAGTCGCTGGTTTCTGCGTCCGCGAAGCTGTGGGGAGCGGGCGGTGACTTTGGATCTGAAGTCCCTCACGGGCGATAGTGTGTGTGTGTGTGTGTGTGTGTGTGTGTGTGTGTGTGTTGGGGGTGGGGGTGCAGCCCTTTGGGCTTCTTCACAACCCCCAACAACCCCCTCCGTTTTCTTACGCGATAAAGTTCGGTCGCTAGAGGGGTGATACGCTGGGCCTTCCGTCCTCGGCCCGTCTGCCCGCCCCGCGTGTGGTTCCGTGGCATCTTGTCCGGCAGGTGCTGCTCTAGAAGGCGTGTCCTCTCTCCTCAGAGCCTCGTCCCCGGGCGGCCAGGCGGGGGGAAGGGGGGAGCCGGAGGAGGGCGGAGAGCTCACGCGTCCCCTTGTCCCCCTGCAGGAGCAGCAGCAGCAGCAGCGCCGCGTTCAGCGAGGTGGCGCGGCTGAGCTTCGAGATCGCCGGCTTCAGCAGCCTGTCGGGCACGCAGCCCATCGCCTGGCAGCTGGAGTACCCGCACGCGGGCGCCGCGGGCAGCGCCGTGTCCCAGATCTTCATCAGCCAGCAGGACCTGGTGGGCATCGTGCCTCTGGCCACGGTAAGACGCGCGCGGGCGTGGGTGCGTCCGGTGGCCTCCCCGTCGGCCCGGAGGCTGGCGGCCGCGAGTGTGGCTCCGGGGACTCACAGGCACGCGTGTCATCGCCCCCACCTGGAGGGGCGCCCCTTCCCTGGTCCAGCCTTCCTCGGCGCTACGCGGTGAACAGACCGGGCTCGCCCTGCAGGGACCCCCTCCCCCCGCCCCCCGGGACAGCGAGCAGGTAGAGACCAGGTAGCCAGCGGCGGCCAGGTACTGGGACGCTGCCGTGAAGAGGCGTGTAACTGGCGTCTAGTTCTGCGTCTCAGGGTTTCTCACCAGAGTTTATCTTGAAACTGTATTTGTATTGGCCCCAGAGAGGCAGGGAGAGGGAGAGAGAGAGAAACATCCATGAGGAGAGAGAACTGTGGATCGGCTGCCTCCCGCACGCCCCCCACTGGGGATGGAGCCCGCCACCCGGGCCTGTGCCCTGACCGGGGATCGAACCCTGACCTCCTGGTTCCTAGGTCGACGCTCCACCCCTGAGCCCCGCCGGCTCGGTTCTCGTCTTAAAGGGGACGGAGCCTGCCTGGAGGGGGGACGGACAGCATGTGGATGAGAAGAAGCCGTCCCCCTCCCAGCACGATGTGGGGTCCGCCTGGGCCCGAGCCGAGAGGGACGCTCATGAGCCGCTTGAGGGTCGCGGGGTCCCTCTTCCTTCCCTCCCGCTATTAGGGAGCAAGGACAGAAGCCACGCCATTCCCCTTGCGGCCCAGGGTCGGGCGGTTGTGACCACTGCAGCCCCCTCCCCCTCCCCCCGCTGACGGCTGACGGCTGCGGGGCGGCGGGCGGCTCCCCGCACAGTCCAGGAGTGGCGTGTCCTCGGAGCAGGCCTCTCTCTCTCCCCGATCTCGCGCGGGAATCAGACCTGCAGCCACTTCGGAGCTGCTCCGTGTGTCTCCGACGCAGGCTTGTGTCCACCAAGAGGTTCTACGGAGCCCATTTCCTGCCACGCCGCGCTGCGCCCTGTAATGGGAAGAAAACCGCGTCTTGGAAAGCGCAGGGAACCCCCGTGGGGCCAGGCCCCCCCATCCCCCACCCCCCTCCGCGCTGGAGATTCAAAGGGAAAAGGAACTGTGCGGGGGGTCGTGTTCAGGCACCTGCAGGGGGCGCCGTCTCGCAGGAGAACTCCTCCGGGTCCTCGCTTTCCACCCGGATGGGCCCGGCGAGGGGAAAGGAGATTTCTCTCCCTGGCCCCCGCCCCCGACGACCGGGGTCTGTCACGGAGCTTAGAAAGGCCAGGATCAGCACGTTCACCTATTGTATTGGGAAGCGACTCTTGGCCTTCCACACGAGCTATGGCAGAGGCCACCTTGCTCCCGGGACCCCGTGGACCCCGAGGACCCCGACACAGGGCCCCAATCATCAGAAGCTCCTGCAGGGAAGCTGTGGCCGCTGGGGGTGGCAGCAAAACCCGGAAGAGCCGGTGGGTTGCAAGCTGGACCCACCCCCACCCCCCAGCGGGGGGTGTGCTGGAGGCAGCCGATCCATGATTCTCTCTCATCATGGATGTTTCTCTCTCTCTCTCTCTCTCTCTCTCTCTTTCTCTCTCCCTCTCTGAAATCCATCCAAAAATAACTCTATATAATAAACGCATAATATGCCAAGTGTCTGACTGGTCTACCGCTTGGTCAACCACTTGACCAGTCGCTATGACATGCACTGACCACCAGGGGGCAGACCCTCAGACCGGTAGGTTAGCTTGCTGCTGGGGTCTGGCTGATCAGGACTGGGCGAGATGGGCCGGACACGCCCTAGAGTCCTCCACGGCCCCTCCCCGGCGGGCCGGCCCCCATCGGCCCCAATTGGGACTGGTCAGGATGGCCCTGATCGACCCCAATCGCTGGCCAGGCCAAGGGACCCCACCCGTACACGAATTTGTGCACCGGCCTCTAGTATATATGTAAAAAATTTAAATCAGTAAGGCTGGCGGGGGGCAGAGGAAACCGAAAAAATGTTCCCCTCGTTTGCAAAAGGTTTGCATTCATCGGAGAGGTCAGCAGGGGGCAGCAGGGAGCCTGGCCCGTGACCCCGCTGTCTGGGGAACTGGGCTCCCCGCGGGTGGAGCGGGGCACGCCGCCGAGGGCCTGCCGGCCGGCCTGGGCATCCAGCCATCTCATTATTCAGACACGGGATTGGCTGGTCCAGACAAGAGGCTGTTTTGTACTTTTTAATCCCAGTTTTACAAGGAAAAGTGACATGGGGAACGGCAGGACCCTCCTAATTGCATGTATGTCAATAATTAATTGCAACGCCCGCGGCATAAATCACGGAGGTGCGTGCTCCGTCGGCTGCCTCCGATGACCCTTGTCATTTTCTTCAGATTTTTCTTCTTCCTCTTCTTTTTTTTTTTTTTTTTTTTCCCTATTGGGGATGAGCCAACGTGTCTGCCTTCTTGCCGTCCTATGATCCGGTTCCTTTTTAAATTCTCTCAACGTCAGGATGAAATTCGATGTCGGAGCGGTGTCTCCGTGGCTTCGAGCCAGGACGCACCAAAGGCATTTATTTAAATCCAAAATGTTAGCAGAATTAAAATGCTCAACATCGCCCATGGCTGGGAAATGCCAATTAAAGGGCGTAGGTAGCCTGGCCAGCGTGGCTGGGGGGGGGGGGCGGGGGGGGCGGGGGTTGAGCATCGACCTAGAAACCAGGAGGTCAGGGTTCGATTCCCGGTCAGGGCACACGCCCGGGTTGCAGGCCCGATCCCCAGTAGGGGGCGTGCAGGAGGCAGCTGACCGATGATTCTCTCTCACATGGATGTTTCTCTCTCCCCCTCCCTTCTCCCTTCCTCTCTCTCTAAAATCAATGGGGGGAAATTTCCTCAGGGGAGGATGAAAGGAAAACATTTACGATACAGCGGTGCTGAAGGAGGCTGGCATTGGAGAGAGACCTTCCTTGCCGTAGGGATCCGTTCGTGAAATTTCTTCAAAGGCAGAGGTCAGCTGGGCAAGGGCCTGGACCCCGGGCAGGAGCAGAGATGAACTGCAGTGTCCTGAGGGAACCAGTCCGTTAAAATGGTTACCTTGTACCATGGGTCTGTTTTACCTCAAACTGCGCCCTGGACCGGCCAGCAGTGTCCGCGGGGCGGGGCTGTGACTGTGACCGGTGTTGGTTCAAAGAAATCAGTAATCTCCCTGCGTGGCGCATCGCCCATCTCTGCCACGAGGGGGCAGCGTCCTCCATCCCTTCTGCGGTAGACGGTCCATTTTCTTTCTTTCTTTCTTTTTTTTAATATATTTTATTGATTTTTTACAGAGAGGAAGGGAGAGGGATAGAGAGTTAGAAACACTGATGAGAGAGAAACATCCATCAGCTGCCTCCTGCACACCCCCTGCTGGGGATGTGCCCGCCACCAAGGTACGTGCCCTTGACCAGAATCGAACCCGGGACCCTTGAGTCCGCAGGCCGATGCTCTATCCACTGAGCCACACCGGTCAGGGCTAGACAGTCCATTTTCACTCGTAGGATTTTGGGGATTTCGGGGTGGATTTGGGCAGGCCGTGCTGAAGGGCAGCGTGAGTCCCCAACAGCTAGCGTGGAATTCATCGGGTGCCGGAGGAGGGAAGTCACTGGCCTTCATTCCTTAGCATCTCCCAGACCAATTCCCGATGCCCGGGCCTCATCTCAGCGCCCGCCCCACTCCCCAGCCCGACCGTCAGTCACCCCAGATCCCGGTGGCCGCTCCCCTCTTTGCCTGCATTACCCCAGAGTTCATTCCTGGGCCCGCAACCCCCAACGCCACTGGATAAAAGCTGGGTGGCATTGGAGAGAGACCTTGTCGTAGGGATCCGTAGGGTGAAAAGCAATTTCACCCCCAACATGCCCTCTCCCTTCCTCTCTAAAATCAATAAAGAGACACTTTGAAACGATGATACTGCTACAAGGATACATTGTTTCCTGGACGCACGACTGTAACCCTGCGTCTGCCCGCCTTGTACGTCTCCGCCGACTCCGTTCTCAACGAGGTTGCAAAATAAATAAAATAAAGGACGTTTCTCTGGGAACCCGACGCCCCCTAATTCGTGCGCCCTCCCAGCGGAGGCTCCTGGGTAATGGCTCGCCGCCCGCCCGCCCCGTGCGGGGGCGCGCGCCTCCGCGCAGGGAATTGCTTTCTTTGTCTTAAATGAGCGCTTCGGAGCAGCATCTCCATCTTGCATTAGCAGCAAATTGACGGGTAAGTGAGCCGGGCTCCCGCGCCCCTGATGGCGCTGTGAGCGAATTGGAAGTAAATGAGGTGGGAGCCGCATCTCCCGCCGCGCGGAGCCCGGGATGATGGGCCTGGGGCCGCGAGCCCGCAGAGCTGTGTGCGTGCGGGTCCTCGGGGAGGGGGCCGTGGGGGCCCCGTGGCCACTCGCAGGATTGATCTGCTACACGGTGGACGGCGGCGGACGGCGGCGAGGCCCCATCTGGGGCATGAACTGCCCGTAGGGAAAGTGGGGGGGGGGGGGGGGGCGGGGAGGGAGTGAGGCTGGTTTGTAACTTCCTGTGAGCCAGGCGGTGAACAGGGTCCTGTGCGGTGAAAACCCACGTGCCTGGACCTCCCGAGGTCACCTTGGCAAGACCCACGACCTTGGGGGGTCTGACCGTCCCGGCACCCCCACAGGGACCCACGGAAGCGCCGTGTAAAAAGTAATGGCTACACTCGAAAGCTGTGTCGTTGTATCCCCATGTCATCCCCATGTATTTAATTTTTAAAAAGTGGCTCCGGGGCGGAGCGTCCACCTAGGAACCAGGAGGTCAGGGTTCGATTCCCGGTCAAGGGCACAGGCCCGGGGGGCGGGCTCCATCCCCAGTAGGGGGCGTGCAGGAGGCAGCCGCTCCATGATTCTCTCTCCTCATGGATGTTTCTCTCTCTCCCTCTCCCTTCCTCTCGGGAATCAATAAAATATATATTTAAAAATGAAATAACAAGAGAAAAGGGACATTTGGACACAGACACGCACGGAGCAGAAAAGGCCTCAAGTCGACCGAGGCAGAATTGGAGCCACGTCTCTGCCAGGAGGGACACCCAGGGTGGTCGCTGCCCCTGCGCGTTTCAGAGGGAGTCAGTCCCGCCGACACCTCGGTTTCCGACTTCCAGCCCCCAGCACGGAGCGAGAATCAATCTCCGTGTGCTAAACCTCCCGGTTTGTGGAGTTTTACGGCAGCCGCGATGGAGAAGGAAGCGGCGAGAGCATCCGTTATCATGATGATGGTTATGATCATCGAGAGCGGGAGCGAGGCCGCCTGACGCCTGTCGAGGCCGCGGGGCCGCCGTGATTGGTTCCGGGCGGGCGGCTGCTGGGCCGAGGCGCGGGCGGGCTGGCGGGCTCCCTGCACGTCCCATCAGAATGCTGACGGCTGGCTGCTCCCAGCGGCGGGTCCTCCTCGGCGCACTGCTCACCCTGCGGAGGTTTCTGGAAGGCACTGCAGAGAGACAGCCGGCCGGGGAGCCGGGCTGGTGTGGCTATCAGCCGTGGGCAAACGACGGCCCGCGGGCCGGATCCGGCTGTTCTATCCGGTTCTCTTGCTCTCCCCTCCGCTCCTTTCCTTTGAATTTATATTCGTTCACACAAACACTCCATCCATGCTTTGGTTCCGGCCCTCCGGTCCAGTTTAAGAACCCATGGTGGCCCTCGAGTCAAAAAGTTTGCCCACCCAGCCGAAACCGGTTTGGCTCAGTGGATAGAGCGTCGGCCTGCGGACTGAGGGTCCCGGGTTCGATTCTGGTCAAGGGCATGTACCTTGGCTGCGGGCACATCCCCAGTGGGGGGTGTGCAGGAGGCAGCTGATCGATGTTTCTCTCTCATCGATGTTTCTAGCTTTCTATCCCTCTCCCTTCCTCTCTGTAAAAATATCAATAAAATATATTTTTTAAAAAAAAGTTTGCCCACCCCTGGGCTAGGTGGACAGAGCCCCGGCCTGCGGACTGAAGGGTCCCGGGTTCGATGCCCGGGGTTCGGACTTGATGCCCAGCAGGGGGCGTGCAGGAGACAATTCTACAGGCTTGGAGGAAGGTCGTCTCAGGCAGCTGGCCGGGACCCTGGCTCGTGCGGCCGGCTGGGGGAGTGGAATCTTACAACATGCGGCTCTCCGTGTCCAGCGAGTCTCACTCGGCATCAGGGTCTCACGCTTCATCCACGTGGTAGCAGGTGCACGGGCTCCCTTCCTGTTCGTGGCTGCGTGATATTCCACCACAGGCGTCGAACGCCTTCCCACCCGCGTCCCTTCCCCTCGTGAGAACCCGCTCCAGCGACACGCGTCCGTCCCGTGGCCGGCGGGGCCCGGTCTGACATCTCTGTCGTCCCCTCGCCTGCCTCGGTGTCTCACGCTCCGGAAGTAAGCCCGCGCTCTTCATCTCGTGAAAAACGCCATCTGTACGATCACAGAAGACGCGCAACCGATTTGCATGTGGGAGGGTGAATCCAATAACAAGGCATGTTTCCCCAGAGCCTCGGGCGCCGTGCAAATTGGAAATGACAGTGATTTAAAGGCCGGACTCCCATTGATTCTTTCCAGCAAAGCACAGCGGCTCCCTGGCGTTTTCGTGGGAGGGAGGGAGGGAGGGAGGCGCAGTCGGAGCGGAGAGAAACCACTTAGTCACGCGGGGAACTCACCGGAGCGCCGGCCGGACCCCGGGCGCGTCCCGGAGGCTCTGAGAGGGTCCATGGGTGTGTTCTGGGCCCGGCTGGGGTGGCTCAGGGGTTGAGCGTTGACCTAGGAACCAGGAGGTCACAGTTCGATTCTCGGTCGGGGCACAGGCCCAGGTGGCGGGCTCCATCCCCAGTGGGGGGCGTGCAGGAGGCAGCCGGTCCATGATTCTCTTTCATCATCGATGCTTCTCTCTCTCTCTCTCTCTCTCTCCCTTCCTCTCTGAAATCAATAAAAATATGTTTTTAAAAATAAATAAATAAAGTGTGCGCTGGGCTCGGAGGAGTCAGGTGGAGGGTGTGTGTGTGTGTGTGTGTGTGTGTGTGAGAGAGAGAGAGAGGGAGAGAGTCCAGCACTGGAACGCTCATCATCATTACCCCATGCGGGAATCTGGCCTTTAATGGAGCGTTAGCTCAGTGGTCAGCAAACTCATCAGTCCACAGAGCCAAATACCAACAGGACAACGATGGACATTTCTTTGGAGAGCCACATTTTTTTTTAATATATTTTATTGATATTTTACAGAGAGGAAGGGAGAGGGATAGAGAGCTAGAAACATCGATGAGAGAGAAACATCAATCAGCTGCCTCCTGCACACCCCCCACTGGGGATGTGCCCGCAACCAAGGCACACGCCCCAGACCGGAATCGAACCCGGGACCCTTCAGTCCGCAGGCCGACGCTCTATCCACTGAGCCACACCGGTTTCGGCGAGAGCCACATTTTTTAAACGTAAACTTCTTCTAACGCCACTTCTTCAACATAGACTCGCCCAGGCCGTGGTATTTTGTGGAAGAGCCACACTCAAGGGGCCCAAGAGCCGCCGGTGGCTCGCGAGCCGCGGTTTGCCTACCACGGCGTTAGCCGAAGGCCATCCTGGGAGAGGAGCAGGCGGGCAGCCGCGGCGCTGAGCCCATCAGCGGTAACGAACCGAGAGTGGACTTGTTCTCAGCCTCTGGAACAGCCCAGGTGCGCGCTGCCCCGTCGGTAGCCCGGCCCCGGAGCCCCGCGTGCCCGGGAGGAGCCGGGCAGAGGTGACATCCCCGCCAGCCGCCGGGCCCCGGGGTCGGAGTGAAGCCGGGACTGGCCCCGTGACCGTGACCCGAGGGCTCCCTCCCCGAGCGCCCGTCACGCCAAGGGCGTTGCTGGGCCGGTGGCTTCCGCGGAGAAAACGGAGCCAACCTCTCCTCCCCGCGTCTCCTCCTTCACCATCTCCGGGAGGGACTTGGGGAGACGTCAGCCCAACGGGAAAGGGGCCCCGGGTGTCCCCAAAGCCGGGCCCCCTGTTCATCTGCGTCCGCCGGAGAGAGGAGGGTTTCAGAAGAGCAGGCGGGTCGTGCCCGCACTCCCAAGAGAGGTGTTCTCTCCCGGCCGGGGTGGCTCAGTGGGTAGAGCGCCGGCCTGCGGACGGAAGGGTCCCGGGTTCGATTCCGGTCAAGGGCACGTCGCTCGGTTGCAGGCTCCTCCCCGGCCCGGGCCCTGGTCGGGGCGTGTGCAGGAGGCAACCGATCGATGTGTCTCTCTCACATCCGTGTTTCTCTCTGTCTCTCCCTCTCTCTTCGGCGCGCTCTCAAAATCCACGGGAAAATATCCTCGGGGGAGGATTAAAAAAATAAATATTTTTAAAAATATTCCCCAGGTCCCTCCAGGCCGTCTGTAAGGGTGAGAGGCCTTCTGCTTTGCTCTGCACAGTCTTCCACGGCGTAGCGGCACCACAGCTCCCCCCGCCCCGCCCCCCAGCCCCCACCCCCGTGGGCACCCACTGCCTCCAGGTCCGAGCGCCGCTGTGAACGGGGCGCCGCTACTGCTGGGAGCGAGGAAGGTGGCCCTCGACCCACGGACAGCTCGCTGTTCAACGCTCTTGGGCGACTGACTGTCCCGGAGGCGGGGGCTGGGTGCCGCGACCACAGGGTGGGCAGGCTCCCCGCACGGTCACCGCAGCCCCCGGACCCTGGTGTGTGGTTCCCGCAGGACACGGAGCTGCTGAACACGGCCGTCCTCACGGGGCAGACGGTCGCCCTGCCGCTCAGGGCCGTGTCCGTGGAGGAGAGCGGCGCCGTGACCGACATCTCCGAGTCCGTGGAGTGCAAGGCCGCCGACGAGGCCGTCCTCAAGGTGAGGGGTTCTGTGGTGGTCGATCCGCGCCCGGGGGTGCGTTCCCGTCGCCTGCTAGAGAGCGTGGGAGGGAGGGAGGGAGGGAGGGAGGGAGGGGAGCATTGATGAGAGAGAGAGAAACATTGATGAGAGAGAGAGAGAAACATTGATGAGAGAAACATTGATGAGAGAGAGAGGGAGAAACATTAATGAGAGAGAGAAACATTGATGAGAGAGAGAGAAACATTGATGAGAGAAACATTGATGAGAGAGAGAGAGAGAGAGAGAGAGAGAAACTTAGATGAGAGAATCATTGATGTGAGAGAGACACATCCATCGGTCTCCTGCACACGCCCTGGCTGTGACCTGGGATGGAACCTGCAACCCGGGTACATGCCCTTGATGGGGAATCGAACCCGTGACCCTTCGGTGCGTGGGCCGACGCTCTGACCGCGGAGTGACACTGGCCAGGGGTCACGTGTGTGTTGAGGCGTGGAGCACGCCTCCGTTGCAGCCCCGGGCCAGTGCCCTGTGGCCGCGTGTGGCGAACGGCGGCTGTGCTGGACGGCAAAGGTCTAATCTCTGAGCTGGGCTTTGCCACCGGGGCCCCCGGACCCCCTGCCCCAGGTGATACTGTGCGGGGGCCGCCCTGTGCACTGTGGGGTGTCGGGGAGCGTTCCTGCCTTCTACCCCCCAGGGGTGGGCAAACTTTTTGACTCGAGGGCCACCATGGGTTCTTAAACTGGCCCGGAGGGCCGGAACCAAAGCATGGATGGCGTGTTTGTGTGAACGGATATACATTCAAAGGAAAGGAGCGGAGGGGAGAGCAAGAGAACCGGATAGAACAGCCGGATCCGGCCCGCGGGCCGTCGTTTGCCCACGGCTGCCGTAGATGCCTACAGCACACCCGCTGCGTCCAGACACGAACTACACGCCGGGGTGGGCAACATCGCCCCCGCGGAGCATCACTGCCCGTGGCCGGCTGGCTGGCTGGCTGGCTGTCCGACCCCCCACGTCACCGCGGGAAGCGCCCCCCCGCCCCCCCCCCCCCCAGTGTGTGCGTGTACCTGTGCCCACACTCCCGTGCGGCGGGCGGGCCGAGGGGGCCGTGTGTGGAGAGCCCCATCCCCGGCACCTTCTCTCCACCAGCCACCGCTGCGGTTGCCTTGACAACACGCCGCCCTTGGGGATGTTGGGACCGTTTCTGGCCACTTAATTCTCCATCCAGGGCCCGGCAGGTTGTTTGCAGTTGTGATGAGGAAGAAATCATCGGCCCGCAGTCTCCCGCGGTGTGTGTGTTGGGGGGGGGGGGGGTGGGGGGGGTCCCCAGCATCCCCTACAGCCTGCGCCCTGGACAAAGCTCAGGCCGGCTCCTGGCCCCTGGCTGGGCGGGGTTTGCACTTCGCACCCTGTCGCCTGGCGACACCATGCTAAACCAAAGAGGAAGGTGACAGCATGCACCCAGGAAGGCGGCCCGTGGCTCGGAGGAGGGAGCGGTGAGATGCAGAAGCGGAGGCAGCCGGGTGCGGGGGGGGCAGGGGAGGGCATCTTAGGGGCTGGATGGCTGCCAATCACTCCAGCCCCCCCCCCCCCCGCCCCCAACCCTCCAGTCTGATCTCTGAACCAGCCAGACACCAGGGCAGAGAACTCAGAAGCGTCCAGGCGTCAGGCTGGTAACAAAATGGAAGGCCACAGGGTCTTTCAACGCCGCCGGGAGCTCATTCGCTATTTTCAAAACACCGCGCAGGGCCGCCCATTTACAAGGTCCGATTCCTTCCTTCGTTCCTCGGGGCACGTTACTGTGTGCCGGTCCAGTCACTTAGGGTTACAACCCTGAACCGAACAGCCCTGGTCCTTGGTGAGGTTCAGCGACAGGGGAGAAATCGTAACCAAAACACAGGGGTCAGATGGAGAGCAGGCGAGGCGGCCGGGCGAAAGGGGGAGATAGAGCCGGGAGGGGAAAGGGGGGAGGGGGGAGGGGAGGCTGGGAGAGGCGCAGTCTTACGTGGAAATGTCAGAGAATGTCTCTCTGGGGTGGTTCCATGCGAGGAAACTCCACAGAGGCCTGAGGGTGTGAGGACGGGAGACGGGCATCGCAGGCGTAAAACGAGGCAGCCCTAGGGGTGAGAGCCCCCAGGGGTGTGGTTCTCAGAGCAGGGGACACAGCTCAGGTGCGAGGCCTGGGACTCTGCCTTTTCTGTCTCTGAACTTCATTTCCCTTCTCAGCCCCCCCCCCTCCCCTAAGGGGCAAGAAAAATCCCTGTCGCAGGAATTGGATTTCGGAACAGTTTTCTTTTCAAGATATATTTTTTTAAAAAATACATTTTATTGATATTTTACAGAGAGGAAGGGAGAGGGATAGAGAGCTAGAAACATTAATGGGAGAGAAACATCGATCAGCTGCCTCCCGCACACCCCCCACTGGGGATGTGCCCGCAACCAAGGTACGTGCCCTTGACCGGAATCGAACCCGGGACCCTTCAGTCCACAGGCTGACGCTCTATCCACTGAGCCACACCGGTTTCGGCCAAGCTATATTTTTATAGGTTTCTGAGAAGGAGGGAGAGAGAGATACATCGATGATGAGAGTCACGGATCGGTTGCCTCTTGCACGCCCCCTACTGGGGTGGGGGGATGGAGCCTGCAACCCAGGTCTGTGCCCGGATGGGGAAACCCACCGTGACCTCTTGGTTCCTAGGTCGTAGCTCAAGCCCTCGGCCGGGCTCATATTCCGATGAGGGGCTCGTTGGAGCTCCGAGCCGAGGTGTTCCGTGAGCCGTTGGGTATCTGGAGGCAGGACTCGGGGCATCGTTCCCACAAAGATGTGACTTCAAGCCACCGAACTAACAATGACAGCAATAGGTCAGGGCCCCCATGTCTGTGTCCCCGCCCCCCACAGATCCCTAGGCTGGGGTCCCACCCCCCCCCCAGGTGGTGGTGGGAGGAGGGACTGCGGGAGGCCATGAGGCCGCGAGGTGGAGCCCTCCTGAATGGGATTAGCGCCCTCCTAAAAGGGACCCGGGACCCGGGCGGTGTGGCTCTGTGGTTGAGCGATGACCTAGGAACCAGGATTCCCGGTCAGGGCACAGGCCCAGGTTGTAGGCTCGATTCCCAGTGCGGGGGTGGGGGGGGGGGGTGTGCAGGAGGCACCAGATCCATGGTTCTCTCATCATGAATGTTTCTCTCTCTCCCCATCTCCCTGCCTCTCTGAAATCAATAAAATATATTAAAAGAATAAATAAGCCCTAACCGGTTTGGCTCAGTGGATAGAGCGTCGGCCTGCGGACTGAAAGGTCCCAGGTTCGATTCCGGTCAAGGGCATGTACCTTGGTTGCGGGCACATCCCCAGTGGGAGGTGTGCAGGAGGCAGCTGATCGATGTTTCTCTCTCATAGATGTTTCTAGCTCTCTATCCCTCTCCCTTCCTCTCTGTAAAATATCAGTAAAATATATTTTTTAAAAAAACAGAATAAATAAATAAACCAGTGGATTTGGGCTCCTTGGTGCAGAGGATCCAGCTCATTGTGGGAAACCGTGGTTTCTGCCCCGGCCCCTTGGCCGGGGATGAAGTGCGTCCGAGGTTTCCCCAGGCCTGTAGGGCCCCTTCGGAATAGCAGGTACGAGCCCCCCCTCTTCCTACCCCCCGTGTTCCTCCGTAATCACTTATATATTCCGGAGCCGCCGCTTCCCTCCCGCCAGAGTCAGGAAGGTAATAAACCAGGGAGTCAGTGGCCCGTAAATTGCAACATTGATTAAAGAAATGATTACGGACATAACTCTCGCCGGCGATTCCGCGCGCAGCCAGGCCGGTCTCCACGCTAATGACGAGCCTGGGACGGCGGCCGAAATTGGTTTCCGCCCTTAATCGGTAGGTAAACACTTTAAAGCCATGCTTGACCGTGAGCAGAAGAGGGATCGGTGTGGGCCCCGCCCACCAGCTCCCGGCCACTGTCCCCCGCAGATGGGGGGTGGTGTTGCTGAGCCCAGCTCTCCCGGCTGCCCCTGCAAACACAAGTGTGAGGAGGTGAGGGTGGAAATTGGGCCCAGAGCAGCTGTCCATCGTTCCCGGGAGCCGGGGAGAGAGAGGGTGATGGGGGAGCTCATTGCTCTGCACGGGCAGGAGGGCGGACGGGAGACAGATAAGCAAGGTGGCAGTTGCCGCTCAGTGTGGGAACGCGCCCTGTGGCGGCGCCAGGAATGACTTCATTAGCTCAGAAACGTCTCCACAAAACTGCAGGACATGCATTTTCATCGCAAGAACTTGCTTTGCCTGTGTCCTCCGAGGAGGCAGTGACCCCGAGGAAGTTAGCAGACACGCAGAAGCGCTGTCCAGCAGTTTCCAAGTTAACTTCCTGTGTTTCCCCGGCTCTCGGCTCCCTCTTGCCTCAGGCTCTCACCACAGGTCCCCTCGCCCCAAGATTCTTGTTTGTTTGTCTGGAAGTGGGTGTGCCCATCCATCCATCATTCAGCCAACAGGAAGGAGACCTGTTCACCCACCGATCTAGCTGTTCATCATCCATCCATCTTCCATCCATCATCCATCCATCTTCCATCCATCTTCCATCCATCGTCCATCCATTATTCATCCATCATTCACCCACCCATCCATCCATCTATCCATCCATCCATCAATCAAACTGTCTATCATCTATCTACCCATCCATCCATCATCCATCTATCATTCATCCGTCATCCATCCATCATTCATCCGTCATCCATCCATCATTCATCCATCCATCCATCCATCATTCATCCATCCATCCATCCATCCATCCATCCATCAATCAAACTATCTATCTATCTATCCATCCATCCATCATCCATCCATCATTCATCCATCATCCATCCATCATTCACCCATCCATCCATCCATCATTCAGCCATCCATCCATCCATCAAACTGTCTATCTATCCATCCATCATCCATCCATCATCCATCCATCATCCATCTATCATCCATCCATCATTCACCCATCATCCATCCATCATCCATCCATTATTCATCCATCATCCATCCATCATCCATCCATCATTCACCCATCATCCATCCATCATCCATCCATCATCCATCCATCTCTGTCTATTTGTCCATCTATCCACCCATCTCTATCTGTCCATCCATCCATCCATCCATCCATCCCTTCCTTGAGTGTCCACTTTGCCGAGCTCCCCCTGAGCAGCTGGTGTGAGGAGCCAAGCGATCAAAGATAAGCCAGAGGTCCCTCTTGCCTCCAAGGGTTTCACAGTTTGGCCGCTGATGCGGGCACATGGGGTCGGCGTCAGTCCCATCCCATAAACTCGGCTCCGCACGACGGGTCACGGTGTTTCTCTCTAACCCAACCTACTTCCACTTTCACTTTTCAATCTTGTAAGATGGAGGAAGATAACCCCAGTCTAATTTCCGGGAGACCTAACTATCACCAAAGTTGGGGGAGGGGCTTCTCGTCATCCAGTCCTCCGTTTGCAGGTCCCCGGGGGCACCCATGGTCAATCAGAGTCCCCCTGGGGACCTCTGATGGGGTCCTACCCTGTCCGTGTTGCCCCTTCCAGCTGCTTCCTGCATCTTTCTACGGACTCTTTCTCTGTCCCCCTCACTCTGCCCCCCCCGCCCCCGGGCGCCGCCCTCCAGGGTCACCTCCCAGCAAACCCACCGCGCTGCCTCCTTGTCCCTGGGTCTGGCCTGGGAGGAACCCAATCTCAGCCTGTGTCCTTGGGGAGTAACGAGATGACCCGGAGCATGGTCTCCGGGCCCCCGAACCCCTCCACCCTCCCCTCTCTGTCTTCCCAGGTGTCCGACCGCTGCGACTACGTCTTCGTCAACGGGAAGGAGATGAAGGGCAAGGTGGACGCGGTGGTGAACTTCACCTACCAGCACCTGAGCGCCCCCCTGCACGTCACCGTGTGGGTGCCCCAGCTGCCTCTGCAGATCGAGGTCTCGGACACAGAGCTGAGCCAGATCAAGGGCTGGCGGGTCCCCATCGTGGACAGTAAGAGGTGAGCCCCGCGGGGGGGACGGGGAGCAGTGGGGGAGATACACCAGCGCGTGACCGTGGCTTTGTTTATCCATCATCACGTGAAAGCAGCCGGTGCAGGGCCCGCGCATAGTAGGTGCTGCTGATGTCCTGGCGATTACGTGTCTTCCCGCCTAACCTCAGCCCTCTGAGGAGACCAGGACCAGAGGCCCCAGCCAGCAGGAGGGCCACCTGGCGGCAGGGTCAGCGTCAGACCCGGGCCTTGGGGGGACTGGCCCCTGAGCGTGCCTCCCTGGAAGGGATGAGAGGGAAGTTACACATCTTTTAGCCCCGTGGCCCCCAGGGAACTGGAGTTTGGGGTTTATTTTCTCCTTCTTCTGTGGGTGGGAATAGCTAGGCGCTTGACAATCTCTGTGACTATTCGAATTCTTGGCTAAAATTTAATTGCATCTATTTTTATTTTTTAACTAGAGGCCCGGTGCACGAAATTCGTGCATGGGGGGAGGGGGGCTGTCCCTCAGCCCAGCCTGCACCCTCTCCAATCTGGGACCCCTCGAGGGATGTCCGACTGCCGGGATCGGGCCTAAACAGGCAGTCGGACATCCCTCTCACAATCCAGGACTGCTGGCTCCCAACTGCTCGCCTGCCTGCCTTCCTGATTGCCCCTAACCGCTTCTGCCTGCCAGCCTGATCACCCCCTAACCACTCCCCTGCCAGCCTGATTGATGTCTAACTGCTCCGCTGTCAGCCTGATTGCCCCCAACTGCCCTTCCCTGCAGGCCTGGTCACCCCTAACTGCCCTCCCCTGCAGGCTTGATCACCCCCAACTGCCCTCCCCTGCTGGCCATCTTGTGGTGGCCATCTTGTGTCCACATGGGGGCAGGATCTTTGACCACATGGGGGCATACATCTTGTGTGTTGGAGTGATGGTCAATTTGCATATCACTCTTTTATTAGCTAGGATTGATTTCAGAGAGGAAGGGAGAGGGGGAGAGAGAGACATCCGTGAGGAGAGAGAATCACGGATCGGCTGCCTCCTGCACGCTGGGAATGGAGACCTCCTGGCAGGTCCCGCGCGCCCAGGAAGAGGTGACATGTCATCTGTCTTTCTCAGTCTGGCCCCCGACTCGGTGACTATGAGCTACTTAGGGGATGGCGGGGGCTGAGGAACCGTTGGCGCTCATGCTGTTATCTACACGAATAAAAGAGAAAGATGCAAATTGACCGTACCTCCAGGACACCCACCAGCCAATCAGGAGCGGGTATGCAAATTAACCCAACAACGATGGCGGGTTCATTTGCATACTCAGGCACTGAGCGGCTGGGTGCGTTCTGCCCCGCACCAGAGGCTCCGGGCCTCTGGGCAGCGTGGGAAGGCGGAAAAGCGACTCCAGGCCGGAGCGAAGGCAGTGCCAGCAGCCAGGGGAAGGAAGGCCCATTCTTTTTTTTTTTTTTTTTTAATATATTTTATTGATTTTTTACAGAGAGGAAGGGAGAGGGATAGAGAGCTAGAAACATCGATGAGAGAGAAACATTGATCAGCTGCCTCCTGCACACCTCCCACTGGGGATGTGCCCGCAACCAAGGTACATGCCCTTGACCGGAATCGAACCCGGGACCCTTCAGTCCGCAGGCCGACGCTCTATCCACTGAGCCACACCGGTTTCGGCAGGAAGGCCCATTCTTGCACGAATCTTCGTGCATCGGGCCTCTAGGGTGTCAATAAGTGTCTTCGAGGGGGAGCTGCCTGAGGCTCTGGGCCCCGTGGCGAGGGCCCGCTGGAGGCGAAGGCACCCTGCCCGGCTGCCCTGAGGCCCCAGAGACTCGGTGAGCCCCTCCCCTGCGCCTGAGCGCCCCCTCCTGCCCGTAGGCCCGCGCGCACCAGCGAGGAGCAGGAGGAGGACGAGGAGGCGCGGCGCGGCCGGGGCTGCGCCCTGCAGTACCAGCGCGCCACGGTGCGCGTGCTCACCCGCTTCCTGTCCGAGGGCACCGGGCTCTGGGCCCAGCCCAGCCTCCTGCTCGGTCCTGACTGGCAGGTGGACATCACCCACCTGGTGGCCGACTTCATGAAGCTGGAGGCGCCGCGCGTGGCCACGCTGCTGGACGGCAGGGTCCTGGTCGGGCGGGAGGTCGGGATGACCACCATCCAGGTAGGAGGCTGCCCAGGGCACTGGGTGGGGGTGCTGGCAAGGTGGGCGGGGCCCCTGTGGCCAATTCTTGTCCCCCTGGTGGCATCCTGGGGGCACCGGACGGTGAGGCTGGGCCAGCTCGGAGGGCCGTTCTCCTTCCAAACAGAATGCAGGAGGCGTGACCCCTCGTTCCCTGCGGCAGCTTCATTCCCACCCCCTCCCAGGGCCCCCACCCCACCCTGACGCTCCTCACGTAGCACCCATGTCTCTGCACTGTGCCCCCAGTGGCCGGGGTGGGGGGATGCGCCCCTAAGTCTCTCTGTCCTTCTGCCACTTACTCACCCAACAAGATCCTTCAGCGTCCCACGGCCCTTGACCTCCAGGGGGTGTCTACAGGTTGGGGTTCCAGGACAGAGGACAAAGCCATGGGGGTCTTTGCCCTCAATTCCCACCCTACCCACTCTTCCTTTTTGATTTTTATATATATATATTTTTTTATTGATTTCAGAGAGGAAGGGAGAGGGGGAGAGAGAGAAACATCCATGATGAGAATCATCAATCAGCTGCCTCCTGCACGCCCCCTACTGGGGATGATGCCTTGACCACAAAACTAACCATGACCTCCCGGTTCACAGGTCAGTGCTCAACCACTGAGCCAAGCTGGCCGGGCCAGAATGTTTTTTTGTTTTTTTTTAATATATATTTTATTGATATTTTACAGAGAGGAAGGGAGAGGGATAGAGAGTTAGAAACATCGATGAGAGAGAAACATCGATCAGCTGCCTCCTGCACACCTCCCTACTGGGGATGTGCCCGCAACCAAGGAACATGCCCTTGACCGGAATCGAACCCGGGACCCTTCAGTCCGCAGGCCGACGCTCTATCCACTGAGCCATGCCGGCCCGGCCAGAATGGGTTTTAATACTTATTTCAATTTCCCAAAGAGAACTAAGTGTTGGCGGGGCGGGGGCGGGGGGGCGGTGACTATCTGATTCTCCCGTGTGAGCACTGAGCACGGCATCCTGGCCTTCTCCCTGTCTCTGCGCCTCCGGCGTTTGGGAGGGAGGAATAGGGCACAGGATCGGTGTGATGATGGATCTGTCTCATGTCCTGCTCCCCCCCCCCGGCTCTCCCTCCCCCCCCCCCCAGGTGCTGTCCCCTCTGTCCGACTCCATCCTGGCCGAGAAGACGGTGACCGTGCTGGAGGACAAAGTGTCGCTGACGGACCTGGCCGTCCAGCTGGTGGCCGGGCTCTCGGTCACCCTCCACCCCAGCGCGGAGAACGGCAGGGTGGTCACCGCTGTGGCCGAGGCGGACCAGCTGCTGCGGGCCCCCAAGCAGGTGGGAGTTCAGCGCCCGGGGTGGAGAGGGGCAGGCGGCTCCCCGGCCTGGTCCTGGGGGAGGGGAAGCGGGTGGGGGCCGGGGGTGGGGTCTCGGAACCCCCTTCTAGAATGCAGGCCGAGGCAATGCAGACAAAGACACCCGTCTCACCCACAGGGACTTGGGGTGACGTGGGCCACAGTGTCCCCATCTGCCTGATTTATTTATTTTACTTATTTTAAATATATTTCTATTGATGTCAGAGAGGAAGGAAGAGGGAGAGAGAGAGAGAGAGAGAGAGAGAGGGAGAAACATTGATGATGAGAGAGAATCATGGACCGGCTGCCTCTTGCACGCCCCCTGCTGGTGGGGATCGAGCCTGCAACCTGGGCATGTGCCCTGATGGGGAATCAAACCGTGACCTCCTGGCTCCTAGGTGGACCCTCAACCCCCGAGCCAGGCGGGTGGGGCCCTCTGGATTCTGTTCTAGGGTCTTTGCGGGATTATCAGAAGCGCAGATGTTTAGTAAGTAAAGGCCATCGCTGACCATCTCTTATGGGCAAGGGCCCTCATCCAAGCCCTTCAAGGTCCTTAAAGGGAGGGGCAGGAGTTTCTCCTGAGCCTGAAGCTAAAATTGCCTTAAGCTCCCCCCGCCCCCCCACCCGGCGTGGCTCAGTGGTTGAGCATCGACCTATGAACCAGGGGGTCAGGGTTCGATTCCCGGTCCACAGGCCCGAGTTACGGGCTCCATCCCCAGTGTGGGGCGTGCAGGAGGCAGCCGATCCATGATTCTCTCTCCTCATTGATGTCTCTCTCTCTCTCTCCCCCTTCCTCTCTGAAATCCATAAATATTTTTGTTTCAAAAGTTGCCTTTAGCTCAAAACAATCTGCCTACCACAAAGGCACATCTCGGGGTGACTCTTCCTGGCCCCGCACACTTGCTTTCGTGCCGTGGTCTGGAACTGGAAGGAGCGGTAAGAGGGGCGGGTGTCCTAAGTCCCCTAACGGGCTGTCATCCGCACCCCCCCCCCGCAGGAAGCCGTGGTCAGCACGTGGCTGCGGTTCAGCGACGGCTCGGTGGCGCCCCTGGACATCTACGACAGCCGGGACTTCGCCCTGAGCGCCTCCTCCCTGGACCAGGCCGTGGTGTCCGCGCCCCCGGCGCGCGCCCCGGGGTGGCCCGTTGTGGCGGCCGAAGGGGAGGGCCAGGGGCCGCTGGTCCGCGTGGACCTCAGCATCGCCGGGACCTGCCAGAAGTCCAAGCGCAGGAGCGTCCTGGCGGGGGGCGTGGGCAGCATCAGGGTCAAGTTCGGCCCGAAGGACGCGGAGTCGGGCCCCGGAGGCGGCGGCGGCGGCGCAGAGGCGGAGGAGGACGAGGAGGGCGGGATCAGGAACCACGCCAGTGACCGGCGGCCCCAGGGCGCGGAGGCGGAGCGCGCGGGCCCGGACGCGCCCTGGGAGCGAGGGGAGGGGGCGGCGCGCAGGGGCGGCCCCACGGCCAGGTCGCTGCTGGACCACAAGGCGGCCAGGAACAGCCGGCTGGACGGGGCCCGGCCGCCCGCCGAGGGGCAGGTGCAGAACATCCCGCTGGACCTGAGCAACTTCCCCGCGCAGGTGGGGGGCCCGCGCGCGGCGGCGGCCGGGGCGGGGCTGGCGGGCGGCGGCCTGGCGCCCGGGGGGGCGCGCGGCCTGAGCGACCTGGAGATCGGCATGTACGCGCTGCTGGGCGTCTTCTGCCTGGCCATCCTGGTCTTTCTGGTCAACTGCGCCACCTTCGCCCTCAAGTACCGGCGCAAGCAGCTGCCCCCCGAGGGCCCCGCCTCCTCCGGGGGGACCCACTCGCACGACTGGGTGTGGCTGGGCAACGAGGCGGAGCTGCTGGACAGCGCGGACCAGGGGTCCCCTCCGCCGCCCGAGGAGCGCACGACCATCCCGGACCGCCGGCCCGCGGGCTGCGAGGACAGCAGTCGCCACCTGCTGAACGGGGGCGGCTCCCCGAAGCAGGCGCAAGGCCAGGCGCCGCGCCCCGCTGTGGATCCGGGGGGCAGGACGGGCCGGGACCCCAGGCGGGAGCCCCCGCCCTCGCCCACCTCCAGGAGGAGGAAGGTCCAGTTCGCCACCTTCCCCGACGGCGGCGTCCCCACCGCCACCTTCCCCAGCGGCCCAGAGGACATCCCGTGGGTGTGCCAGGACCTGGGCGTGGGCGCCCCCCACGAGCTGAGAAACTACCTGGACAAGTTCAAGGACGCAGTGTAGGACCCTCTGGCCAAAGGGCCCGTGCCCGGCCCTCACCTCATTTCCGGAGGCGACCTGGGTGCTGGGGTGGCGGTGGGGAGTCGCAGGGGGGCGGCCAGGAGCGCGCAGGGCGGGGGAGGGGGGGTTGGGGGAGGCGCGGGGGTTGGCAGGGGACGCGCTATGGACTCGTTGGCCGATTGGAAGCCGGGAAGGGACTTTTGTTCTGTAACCGGGGGGTTTGTAGCCGCGGAGGGTCAGCCCCAGGCCCAGTCCGGCGTGTGTGCCCTGAGTCCCCACGGAGAAACACAGTCAAGCTACCAAAAATGATTTGTTTAAAAAAAAAAATGCAAAAAGGCAAATAAAAAGAGACGAAAAGAACCATCTGTTGATATTTCTAAGAAAGGAGCGTAATCTATACCTAGGGCCCGCGAAGAGGAGTTCCGTTTTCATTCCACGCCCCCCGCCTCCCGGGTGGGTGTGGGTGAGGCCATCCCTGTGGGGCGGCTGTACCAGGAGCCCTCCTGACCTTGAGAAATGAAAACTGTGGGTGTGCTTTTTAAAAATGTTTTCTTTTAATCCGCATACCGGTTAAAAATGCAGATACCGGTTAAAAGTGCGGATTTTGTCATCAAAGAAAACACGGTAATTTCAAGAGAAACATCCAAAGTGCTTTATTCAGAGTAACGTCCATCGCTAGCCACACATTTCCCCCATCTGTCAGGTCATTGGTGGGTACCGTCCCAATAGAACTTTCCTTGTTTCGAGGCAGACCATTCAGAGACCCCATTGTCCACTTCTGCGTCCGTGTGGAAGTGCCACTCAGAAAGGGCGTGTGCCATCGATCGGAGCAAGCGGTCATCTGAAGGAGCAATACAACAACATAGCACACATATCAAATTGCATGTACATCGACATACGTGTGACTCCATCTACTGGGAAAAAAAATCCGCATTAGTAACCGGTACACCTGCTAGGTTGCCAATCAACTGTATTTTTTTAAAATATATTTTATTGATTTTTTACAGAGAGGAAGGGAGAGGGATAGAGAGTTAGAAACATCGATGAGAGAGAAACATCGATCAGCTGCCTCCTGCACACCTCCTACTGGGGATGTGACTGCAACCAAGGTACATGCCCTTGACCGGAATCGAACCCGGGACCCTTCCGTCTGCAGGCCGACGCTCTATCCACTGAGCCACACCGGTCTCGGCTCAACTGTATTTTGTAACAGCCTCACAGCGGCGTGGACTCGATGCGGCAAAGCGGACCTGCGTGATGCGGCCTCCCTCCGCTGAGGCCACCCTCTCGGACACCTGACTGCCGGCGGGTGGTGTGCAGGGGCCCCCAGGCTGCGTCTGGGTTCCGTTTGTGTGAGTTGCTAACATCGGTAGCTGAGACGGGTCCTTGGGGAAGGAATGGCCAGCCTGCTGGGAGGAAGAGGTCCCCCAGGCCCACCTTTCGCCTCCGCTAGGCAGATCCAGAGCCATGCCACAGGGGGAGCCCCCCTACCCCCTGCCCACCATCACCGGACACAGCGACCATGAGCTCGCCCGGAATTGCCGGGAAGGCTGATAAAACACAGCTCCTGGGACCCTCAGCATAAAAGGCCGCAGTGAGAGGCCACGAGCATTTAGTTGAGATGTTTTTTGTGGTTGCTGTTAACCCTCACCCGAGGATATTGTCCCACCAAGCTTTTTAGAGAGAGTGGGAAGAGAGAGGGGGAGACAGAGAGAAACATCGATGTGAGAGAAACACATCGATGGGTTGCCTCCTGCTCGTGCCCGATCAGGGCCCCCGCGGGGGAGGGGCCTGCAACCGAGGTCCGTGCCCTTGACCGTAACCGAACCAGGGACCCTTTGTTCCGCAGGCCGACGCTCTATCCACGGAGCCACACCGGCCAGGGCTATGGAGATTTTTTATTTTTTTTTTTTTAAAGAAAAAGGAAAAAGAACAGCTGTTCGGGAAGCCCTGATTCCGGCAGAACCCCATCGTGTTTCAGTTGAGAGAGGCAGGTGATGGGTATTGAGGAGAAAGGGAGGGAAGGGTGACATCCGGGAAGGAGGCATTGCTATGGGTTCAGAAGGTAACATGGTATCGCCAACGCCAAACAGTGTTGCTAACGTGCCGTCCCGGAGCCTCCGCTGGTGGTTACAGGGTCTGCTTCCTTGTTACTTTGTTACCAAGCAGACAGCCCCTTGGGACACAATGTTGCTTTGCACCCGGCATAGAGGTTTCTGTTTGAACAGCCACAGGTGTGAGGTCCCAGACGCACCACATGGTTCCTCTGGACAGCAGCTCGGGCTGCGTTTCAGAGCGGCTCCACATACGTATATGTATTTTACAGGCCCCCAAGGGGGCTTCTGACCGGGCCCAGCGCCTGGCCGACGCTCCGACCTGCCGACCTGCCGACCTGCGGACCTGCACTCTGCACCCGCCGTGGGAACTGCCGTCTCCCCGAAGGAGGTCCTGGACCTTGAGCAGACGCCGCGTGGACCTCTGCCCTGGGGAAAGGTTTACTTTTGTTTGTGTTGTGTTTGTGCTCATGTTGCTCTCGGAGGTCTTGGGGGCGGAGGGGGCGGGGAGCGGTCGCTGGGGGTGAGCTGTGGAAAGAGAGGTTTTGCGTAGAAGGTAGGATGGTGCTGTTTTGTGTAAAGCTCGGCGTTATCGAGATGCAATGCACGTACGTGACCCTGGCCCGTGTGACATGTTCCATGCGATGGCTGTGGGTGTGTTTACAGAGTTGGGCACCCTTCGTGACAGCAACGTGAGAAGCTTGTCATCACCCCCAAAGAGACTCCGTCCGTATTAGCCTCGCCCCCCATCTCCCCCCACATCCCCAGCCCCAGGCAACCGCCATTCCGCTCTCTGTGTCTGCGGCTTGGCCTGGAGGGGCCGAGACTCCCCTGAAAACCCCCCCACCTTAGAGTATCATCCCCACCACCTCGCCCAGGACCCGTTCTTCTTGTGAGAAGCTGACGGGGTTCGTGTGTGGCGACTGTGTTCTTGGTCAGGGCGCCAGGAGGTCCCCGTCCTCCCACGGGGATAGTGAGAGAAGCCAGCCTTCCCACCCTTTTGTGTGACCCCATGTCCGTCCCTCCATCTCGCTCCCTACCCGGCGAGGGCTCGCAGCGAACCCGTATATTTCTTTACAAGGGGAATCTCCACATAAGGGGGAAGGCGGGAGGGCCGGATCTGATGCTGAGTATTTCATTTCTTTATATATATATATATGTATGTATATATGTATGTATATATATATGTATGTATATATATATGTATGTATATATGTATGTATGTGTATATATATATATATATATATATATATATATATATTATTGATTTCAGAGAGGAAGGGAGAAGGAGAGAGAGATAAAAACATCAGTGATGAGAGAGAATCATGGATCGGCTGCCTCCTGCACGCCCCCCCCACCCCCACTAGGGATGGAGCCCACAACCCGGGCCTGTGCCCTTGACCGGAATCGAACCCAGGACCCTTCCGTCCACAGTCCGACGCTCTGTCCACTGAGCCACACCGGCCAGGAGGTTTCATTTCTGCCCTGAGTTAAACCGAAACCGCCCGCTGCTGGCCTAGGGCAGGGACATCAGGGGTCCCCTCTGACCCGCTGACCCGCGTCGGTTCTGAGACCTGAACCCTGAGGACTCTGTTGCCGGCGACGGCGCCCTTCCGTTATTCACCCCAACGACGCCAGCCCCGTATTACCGACGAGGCAACGGGCTCAGAGCATCCTTCTCAAGGTCACGGCTGGGAGGTCACAGGGTCAGGACTCAGGCCCACACGCCTGCGTCTCCGAAGACCGTGGTCTCGGTTATGACGCGGATACAGGCTTCTCATCGGCTTTCCTGTGTTTAAAAAAAAAAAAAAATGTTGCCAAAACCGGTGTGGCTCAGTGGATAGAGCGTCGGCCTGCGGACTGAAGGGTCCCGGGTTCGATTCCGGTCAAGGGCATGTACCTTGGTTGCGGGCACATCCCCAGTGGGAGGTGTGCAGGAGGCAGCGGATGGATGTTTCTCTCTCATCGATGTTTCTAGTTCTCTATCCCACTCCCTTCCTCTCTGTAAAAATTCAGTAAAATATATTTTTTTAAAAAAATGCGATGAGACAGACACACACAGAAAGCAATTGGAGTTATTGCACCAAAGCTGGAAAACACAGACCGGGCAGAAGACATAAAGCAGGGCTTCTGCGGGGAAGGAAGCCCCCCGGGACCCTCTTCCCGGAAATGAAAGCGAGGAGCCGCCGTCCAGGCCCCGCCGCTGGCCGTTTTTAATGGAGCGTGTGATGTTTCCACGGCTGCATCCTCCTTGGAAAGGATGCCGTTGGAAACAGGACTTTTCAATGATTTCCCCAATTTTAAAAGGAGCCCACGGCACCGTGAAATTTTATTAAAATGACCCGCTTCACCTCTGTGGGCGTCTTGGATCTGTCCTTACGGGATCTGCCCTCAGATTTCTTTTTCCTCCGTAGCTGAGGTCAGGTGCTCATATTGAAGCGTAATTAACGGGACGTTTTCCTCAACGGGAGATGATCGGGTGCCTCGTGGCGGTGGGGGGGGGGGGAGCGGGGGGGTGGAGCCCACTGGAGGGGCGTGAGGGGCCCCACAGGGCGGGGAGATGAAGGATGGAAATGCAGCCCGGCCGGGCCAGTGTTGCTCAGTGGGTAGAGCGCCAGCCCGCAGACGGAAGGGTGTCGGGTTCGATTCCAGTCAAGGGCACGTACCTGGGTTGCAGGCTGGATGCCCCAGTCGGGGTGTGTCCTGGGCAGGGTGCGAGCAGGAGGCAGCCCATGGATGTGTGTGTCTCCCTCCCATCGGTGTTTCTCTCTCCGTGTGGGTCCGTCCCGCTCCGTTCCACTCGCTTCTAAGAAAACCAACGGGAAACTGTCCTTGGGTGAGGATTCACGAAAAATAAAAAATAAAAAAACTAAGGAAATCCAGGCCGGTCGTGGGCCGCACTGACTCGGCAGCAGCGCCACCTGCTGGCCCAGGAGGGTCTGGCGGCACCTGCCTGCAGGAGGCCCAGGGCAGGGGGCTGGGCAGGGGATGGGCAGGGGATGGGCAGGGGGGCCGGGCAGGGGCTGGGCAGGGGGGCCGGGCAGGGGCTGGGCAGGGGGGCCGGGCAGGGGATGGGCAGGGGATGGGCAGGGGGGCCGGGCAGGGGATGGGCAGGGGGGCCGGGCAGGGGATGGGCAGGGGGGCCGGGCAGGGGATGGGCAGGGGATGGGCAGGGGGGCCAGGCAGGGGATGGGCAGGGGGGCCGGGCAGGGGATGGGCAGGGGATGGGCAGGGGATGGGCAGGGGGGCCGGGCAGGGGATGGGCAGGGGATGGGCAGGGGATGGGCAGGGAGGCCGGGCAGGGGATGGGCAGGGGATGGGCAGGGGGGCCGGGCAGGGGATGGGCAGGGGGCTGGGCAGGGGATGGGCAGGGGATGGGCAGGGGATGGGCAGGGGATGGGCAGGGGGGCCGGGCAGGGGATGGGCAGGGGGGCTGGGCAGGGGCTGGGCAGGGGGGCCGGGCAGGGGATGGGCAGGGGATGGGCAGGGGATGGGCAGGGGATGGGCAGGGGGGCCGGGCAGGGGATGGGCAGGGGGGCCGGGCAGGGGATGGGCAGGGGGGCCGGGCAGGGGGCCGGGCAGGGGATGGGCAGGGGATGGGCAGGGAGGCCGGGCAGGGGATGGGCAGGGGGGCCGGGCAGGGGATGGGCAGGGGATGGGCAGGGGGGCCGGGCAGGGGATGGGCAGGGGGGCCGGGCAGGGGATGGGCAGGTGTTGGGGGGAAGCCCTGTGGTCAGTCCGGCCTGGGCCTGGCGATGGAGGACCGGCCGTCCCCCCGCCCCCCGGATGCTCAGGGCACGAGGGGTGTCATTGCCAGCAGACCAGTGACCTTCCCGCATGACCTTCGCCGAGGAAACGCCGCCGCCACGGGCCGGGCCGCTCTCCCTAAGCGGGCCTTTCCATCATCAGCAAGGAAACCTAAGCGTCCCCGTTCCCGGCGATGATGGGCCGTTGGCGCTGGCGGCCGGTGCGCTCGGAGCCCATAACGACGTCCGGGCGACGAAAGCCAGTCACAGGACGTCTGCACACACGGAGTGATCTGGTTTTCATTGTAACGCAGCAGCTCGGTTCGAGGCGACGGGGATGTGTGGATGCTTTAGCCGGGGTTTTATTTTTGATTTTTTTTTCTTCCGTCAAGGACAATGGGAGGCTTGTTGGGCCCTGGCCGGTGTGGCTCAGTGGGTAGAGCGTCGGCCCGCGGGCTGAAGGGTCCCTGGTATGAACCTGGCCAAGGGCACAGGCCCGGGGTGCGGGCTCGATCCCCAGTGGGGGGCGTGCAGGGGGCAGCCGGTCCAGGGTTCTCTCTCCTTCTGGATGTTACTCTCTCTCTCTCTGTATCCCTTCCTCTCTGAGATCAAGGAAAACGTGTTTAAAATAAAAGGCGGCCCACGTGGGTGTCTGAGCGGCCCACTCCGCGCCTCCGCCCCTCCCACCGCCCCAGGTGCTTCCTCGCCGGCTTCTGGGGTTGTAGGGCTTTCTCTCGGCCGGTCTCAGGCGGTTCCGAGTGTGCGGTTGAGGGAGGCGGCGAGAAGGGAGGCTAACAACACCCAACCCGCCTTCCCCACCGGGGAGCCCCCGCCCTGTCTCCCACAGGCCCTGGAAGACGTGGGCTCCCCGACGTCGGGGCTGGCGGAGGGGAGCGCCCCGTCGGGTCAGCCACACGTGTTACCTGCGAGCGGCTCCCGGGCGGGGGAGGCGGGAGCCGGATTGGATTCTCCGTCAGCCGCCGGGTCCCCTGGGCAGCCAGAGGCTCCCAGGCAGAGAGATCGATGGCGAGGTAAGTACGGATCACAGGGCATCGAGGAAATGATTAGGGGGGAGCAGGACCCCGCGGCTGTTCTCCGTGCTTCGCTGATAAACAGAGGCGTGAGGACTCCCCCGTGGGGAGGGAGCCGGGGAGGGGGAGGGAGGTGAGAGCCTGCTTGGCGGGCGAAGGAATTCCAGGCGGGAGGGGAGGTGTGACTGTTACAGACGGGAGCTGGCCTTCCCGCCCCAGGAGCACAGGAGACCTCCGACCTCCGACCTCCGACCTCCTCCGGACGGACGTCGCTCGCTGGGCGGAGAGTGAGGCTGGGGGTCGGATTTAGGAGAATCTAATGTGGATGGAAAACAACCTACTATGTGCTAAGCTTGTTTCTCATGGGCTCCAGGGCACGGCTGAGCCCCGCCATCCTTCAGAGAGGTTAAATGGACCCCAAATCTTTTTTTTAAAAAAATACGTTTTTATTGATTCTTATTTTTTTAATTTTTTTTTATGAAGGTATTATATGTGTACATATCTTACCATTGCCCCCCCCCCACGTTTTTATTGAATTTGAGAGAGAGAGAGAGAAACATCAGTGATGAGAATCCTGGATCAGCTGCCTCCTGTACGCCCCCTACTGGGGATGGAGCCCACCACCCGGGCCTGTGCCCTGACCTCCTGGTTCATAGGTCAAAGCTCAACCACTGAGCCACGCCGGCCGGTGGGAACTGTGCTTTTAAGCGGCTCTGTTTGGGGGTGTGTGGTTACACAGCACAAACAGCTGATAGAAAACTCCGGGTGTCGACGCTGAGATGCATTCCCACACCCTCCTCGTACGGGGCCTCCTCCCGTCCCAGCGCAGGTGAGCCGAGTGAGAGAGCCCGCGGGGCAGCCAGGAAACCCAGGTTCAGAGCGGCCGGCCGGCTGAGGCTTTGTCCATTCGCCTACGTGCCCGGCCCCGGACCCAGCCGTTTGTGAACCCCTGAGCTTCACGTCCCCATCAATGGAGAAGGAGCTTTCCCATCAGAGGATTCAAACAATGGGGCGCCCCAGGCCTTGGCTCGTAAAGCTTTTAGCAAGTGGAGAGCCTCGGGCAGAACGCTGCCGTCTATTTCTGCAGCATCGAGGGGGGGCGGCACGGAGCCGCCGTGGGAGACGAGGGCCGGGCAGGGCTGACGGCAAACCCTGGGGGAGTCTCGGGGGAGTTTCCAGGTTTAATCAGATGCGTTTGCTAGAATCTTCCATGTCAGGATGGCCTGCCGTTTTGCAGGATGTAAATCTGGTAAAAACATAAGCCGGCATGTTAAAGTAACCTTACACAGAGGGCATTTGTCTGAGAAGCTTTTCGTCCTCAAAATAGTTGCCAAAGAAAGGCCTCCGGACGGAGTCCCCAAGGACATTCACCGCCCGGGAAAACATTTGAACCCCTGGGTATTTGATGATCCATTTCCCCGTTTCAAAACGCCCTGAAAACATCCTGGAGTGGCAGCCTGGGCTCGGAGCTCGGATCATACTTTAAAACGGATCCTCCGGGAAAGACAGACGAGGGTGGCCTCTCGGTGCTGGCGGCCCTGACTGGGAGACGGAGGGAGGGGAGGGGTGCGGATATGAGCCGGGACGCGGATCTGAGGGTGTCGGAGCCGAGGGAGCCCGGGTGCCTGGTTGGTTCAGCAGCGTTCCTGGGGGTGCCCGGGAGGGGGCTTCTGGGAGAGACGGACATTGGAGTCAGTGACGGAGGGAGGCAGATGCTTTCCCCTGTGGGTGGGCCTTGTCTGATCAGGTGAGGGTCCGAACAGAATAAAAAAGTTGGGGAAGGGAGAATTCTCTCTCTCTGTCTCCTTCTTTCTATCTCCCTCTCTATCTCCCTCTCTCTTTCTCTATCTCGCTCTCTCTTTCTTCTCTCTCTCCCCCATCCCCCTCCCTCCCTCCCTGCCCCTGCCTGCTGAGCTGAAACATCTGCATTCTCCCACCCTCAGGTGCCACTCAGCCCATGGCCTCCGAGCTCAGGCCTCCAGACTCGGATGAGAACCAAGAACTCACCCATCCACTCTCTGAGCCTTCGCTTCCACCTTCAGGTGAGCCGAGCCCCCCTGATAAACACAAACATGAATATGAATGGAAACGCAGCCGTCACACTATCCATTGGTTCTGTTTCTCTGGAGGGCCCTGGGGAGTCGGTGCCAGAAGCAATTAGCCGCTGACGCTGTCTAGAGGATCCTAAAGGCGGGGTAGCAGGGAAGGACGTTTCTGTTCATTACGATGGAGGATTGAGCATTTTTCCCCCTTAATGCAGGCAGCCAGGGGTGTTTATGTTTTAGAGAACATCTATGTTGAAAGGAGTTAAGCAGAGCTTAGAGGTCCGTCCCTATAAGAAAACCCATTCGTCAGCCCCACACAACTCCTCGGTAAAGTCTAGTGGTCCAAGCTGTCCTTCTCCAAGGTGTGCTGGTGGGGGACCCTGCAGGGGTCACGCCCCCTGGGGACAGGGATGGGCAGGTGTCTCTGTGGGGAGCAGGTGTCTCTGTGGGGGGCCAGCGTCATGGATCCCAGACGGAGGGTCCCTGTGCCCTCCCAGCCTCTGAGCTCTGCTGGCTGAGGCCTGTCAGCTGCGTGCTCTCTCTCTCTCTCTCTTCTAACTATCTGTGTCCTATGTCAGCCTCCATGCAGACATGGGTGTGCACAGCCAGGGCCCCAGGGAGATGTCATCAGAGTCTCCCAGGCCCTGACCGGCGTTGCTCAGTGGTTAGGGCGCCGGCCTGGACACCGAAGGGTCGCAGGTTCGAGTCCCCATCAGGGGTACGTACCTCAGTGGCAGGTTCGGTCCCTGGCCCCAGCTGAGGTGTGTGCTAGAGGCAGCCGATCAATGTGTCTCTCTCACATGGATGTTTCTCGCTGTCTCCCCCTCCCTCCATCCCTTCCACTCTCTCTAAAAATCAATAGAAAGCCCCGACCGGTTTGGCTCAGTGGATAGAGCGTCGGCCTGCAGAGTGAAAGGTCCCGGGTTCAATTCCGGTCAACGGCATGTACCTTGGTTGCGGGCACATCCCCAGTAGGAGGTGTGCAGGAGGCAGCTGATCAGTGTTTCTCTCTCATCAATGTTTCTAACTCTCTATCCCTCTCCCTTCCTCTCTGTAAAAAAATCAATAAAATATATATTTAACAAAATAAAAATAAAAAAAGTAAAAATCAATAGAAAAAATATTCTCAGGTGAGGATTAACAAAAAATGAAAGAAAAAGAGCCCTAGCCGGTTTGGCTCAGTGGGTAGAGCGTCGGCCTGGGCAGCAGAAGGTCGCAGGTTCGAGTCTCCGTCAATGGCATTGCCTCATGTGCGTGGGTGAAGGACGTACTCGGGGAAGCTGGGAGGGTCTGGCCCCACTGGAGGCCGATTGGTGACTCTAAAGGCTCCAAAGAGGACGAAGATACTGGCCCGATTGAAGCCCTGGCTGACCCTGAGGGAGGAGGTCGGGACAGACGTGGGGAATCGCAGTGAAAGGCCCTGGCGGCCTGCCCACTCCCACGCCTGGCATCCCAGCAGTCGAGGGGATGGGGGTGTCTTTCTGGAACATGCCGTGGTCTGCAGCCCCTTCATCGGGGCTGTCTCACCAGGTCCCAGGGCCCCTAGAGAATCGGGCACTGGGAAGGCGGCCCTGCCCTGTCCGTGCCCTCTGGGAGCCTGTGACGTAGATTCACGTCCCCCCGGCGCCAGCCCGACCCCTTCCTGCGGCGCCGGTTTGGAGCAGGAGGTAGACCAGATGGACGGAGGCACTGGCCCTCGTCCGTCCCAGGAGAGAATGCTGGGTCTCCCCTCGGCGGGGCAACCTCACACACGTGGCTCTTTCCCTTCCTTTGTATTTATGACTTTTTCTTTTTAAAAATATCTCACTGCCCCCTTTTTCTTTCTAATATTTTTTATTGATTTCACAGAGGGAGAGGGAGAGAGAGAAACATCCATGAGAGAGAATCAGGACCGGCGGCCTCCTGCACGCCCCCCCACTGGGGACGGAGCCCACAACCAGGCCTGTGCCCTGACCGGGAACCGAACCGTGACCTCCTGGCTCCTAGGTGGACGCTCAGCCCTGAGCCGCGCGGCCGGGCCGAACGGGTGACGTCTCGTGTATTGGCTGCTCTAGTTCAACAGCAGGTTTTAGGATTCGTTGCCCCAAAGGCCCCGTTCCCCCAAGGAGCACGGTGTTCACAAGAACATTTATTTAAAACGACTCGAATGCCGCGGCGTGAGTGTGAGGGGCCCATTGCCCACCCGCTTTCATCCCCGCGCGTCTCCTCTGCGGGCTGCCCCGGCCCCGGCCCCTCCCCCTCCTAGGGCTCTGGTTTTGGGGGGACGGGCTGGTTTGCACCAAGTGGGACACGGGGTGAGAGGGAAGGTCATCGCTTCCGTGTGGCCTAGACCTTCGCCGTGAGCAGGGTTTCGAACGGGCCCCGTCATTTCAGGACTCCCTCTTGTGCAGCTGGGGAAGGCTGACCCTGAAGTCGGGGTTCAGGGACCCTGGGACACCCACGTGGAAATGACGGCGGGCGGGGCTGCGGACAGACCACGCAGAGACCAGGTACCGGGCCTTGGGGTGGAGGCGTTTTTAATAATAAGCTTTTACCAAAGTCCAGCCACGAAGGAAGAGTTTCTTAACGAAGTCAGACCCAGAGGCATGTAAAACAATGTACAAACGTCAGTGACCCCACGGGTCAGGTCCACACGTAAACTGTCCACGGCTCTGAATTACATGAATTTTGTTCAGAAGAACCGGCTCCTTCCGGCCCCGCGACGGGCCTTCAGTCCCGTGGCCCCCAACGCCGCGCCAGGACGCGCTCGGCACGGCTCACACACTCAGCCGTTCGCAGCTGAGACGGGGCACACGGGCTTAACTATTTCCCGGTTCACCTCCTTACTTCATTAAAATAAGAAAAAGCAACGCCAACAGTTTACAAAACAAGGATGTTCGAAGCAGCAGGTGAACGTACTCCGTGCCGAAGGCCAGAGGAGCGGCTGGCGAGACCACGACCGAGACGGCGAGTCCCACAGCGTCTGACCGCCGACCACCGTCACCTGAGCCCTCCGTCCTCCACGAGTGGGTGTTTGTTCATCAGAAAGAAGTCACATCACGCGCTAACACGTGTGTAAACCACCAGGAGCCAGCAGACACGTGGCCTTGGCCGTGCACCCCGCGTGGGCCTGGCACGGCGCGGCTGCAGGAGGGGCGCTGTCCTGAGGCGGCCCCTGCGCTTCGGCTCGAGGCCCCGCGAGCAGGTGAGCCGCAGGAAGGCACTTGCCCGTCCGCCGGGCAGGAGGACGCCGTTGGTCAGAGCGAGGGCGGCGGACGTTCGCAGGAGTGAACAGCCTGCTCGCTCCGCACCGGCCAGCTCCCCCGTGTCAGTCTCGGACCCGCCGGGGCTTCGGGGTCAGGCCCTGCGGCTGCTGGGCGTCCCGGGCGCCGAGGCCCTCGCGCGCTGGCGGTCGTACTTCACGGACACGAGGAGGAAGAGCAGGAGGGTGGCGGCCTGCACGGCGGCCAGGAGGAAGAAGTAGTAGTTCAGGTGGCAGCCGTTGATGTTGCCTGGAATGCAGAGGCGGCGTGAGCTGCGCCGGGGCCGTGGGCAGGGTTTTATGTTTCAGGGGGTCCCTGCCCAGGTCGGCGCCTTTCTCCTGCGGCCAGAGGGCTAAGGGTCACCCAGCCGCGCCCGGACACACGCCTCCTCCTCAGAACTGGCGAGGGCACCAGAGCCACCAGAGCCACCTGTCGGCACCCGGGCCCCAGGGGCGTCTGCGGGCCCCGCCCCCCAGCCCCTCACAGCTGCGCGGAGGCTGCGTCCCCTACGCCTGCAGGCGAGCCCTCGCGCACGCTTGTCTGTCCTCCCTCGGAAAACCAGGCCGGCCTAGAGCTGCCGAGGGACCCGCTGGGGCTGGAGAAAGCCCAGCCCCGTCCCGTCACCCCCAGGACAACACCCCAGGACGACACCCCAGGACAGTCTCCGTGTCAGCGTCCCTGCCCAGGAGGCCGGGAGTGAGCCCAGGACCTGGTGTGGCCGCCGGAGCCCATGGGACAGTGAGTGGGCTGCTCCCAGCCTCCGGGGCCGCCCTGTCCACTGAGCCCGGGCGGCGCTGGTGTCTGAGGCCCGGCATGTCCTGCAGGGGGCGCCCTCTCTCTCAGACCCCACAGCACGGAGCCAGCGCAGAAAGCCGGCTCCCAGCCCCCGGGGAAGCCAGGCCTGGAGCGGCAGCCTCTCCTCCCTGTGAGTGTTTAACCCCAAGACGCCACCTGCTGGTCCCAGCTGGTGGTGATGGAGCTTGTTTATTAAAGGGGCAACTATAACCGTTTCTCCAGCAGAAACAAGGGTGCCGGCAGAAAACACTGCGAAGCGCGGTGAATAGCGGGACCCTTGTGATGCCGACACGGAGGGGGAGACGGCCGTCTGAGGACTGGACGTCCCGTGGACAGAGAAGCAGGTGCAGGCCAGGCCGTGGCCGAGGAGGCCGCTGGGACAGCCAGGGTCCCGGACTCAGGAAGTGGCACCGCAGGAGGTTTCCCGGGACAGCCACCTGCGCGGCCCCCCCCGCACTCACGGCCCGAGACGCCGTCTTTACCGAAGTCCGTGTGGTTGCTCATCCAGCCGATGGCCTTGGTGGACACGAGCGCCAGCAGGCCGGAGCCCACGAAGGAGCCGACGCCCGAGAAGAAGAAGAACAAGCCCATGATGGCGCTCTGCATGGACTTGGGCGCGGCCGAGTACGCGAACTCCAGACCTGGGGGGGGGGGGGGTGTCCGTGAGGCGCAGTGGGAGGGGCGGGGCTCCAGTGCAGCAGGCCCGGCTGTCACTCCTCCCGGGCCCCACCCCTCCCCACCCCTGGGCAGCCCCCCCCAGCAGCCCCCCCAGGAGCCCCCCCAGCAGCCCCCCCAGAGGAGCTGGGCCTGTGAGGACAGGTTTATGGGATGCAGCTGCCTCCCTGTGGGCATCTGAGCAGGCACGACGCTCCCTCAGGCGGGGACCATGGCAGCCCACGCGGTGAGGAACCGCCCCCGCCCCCCCCCCCCCCCCCCCGTGGCCCCGGAGGAGGAAGTGCCGCAAGGACATGCTGTTGGCAGCTGCTCTCTCCGCTGGACCCTGAACCACAGCCGCCCAAACACAGACTCCGCCCTGTCCCCACGGCCCCTCGGGGACGAATCCACGGCTTCTTCCTTAGGACGGGACCGGCCCTACGCCTCACCGGCGATGCTCGCGAATATCTCGCTGATGCCGATGAGCACGTACTGGGGCACCTGCCACCAGATGGGCAGGTCGGCCGCGAAGTACACGACGTTGCTGATGGTCTGGTTCACGGTCCGCTCCCTCACGAGGTCCAGCCGCTTGCTCTCCAGGATCCCTGGAACGACAGACCGCGGTCACAGGCTCTCGCCCCAGCCCGGCCCGCCCGAGGCGGCAGCGGGTCAGGAAGGCAGACGGCGGCCGACACGGGAGGGTGTTCGGCACGCGGGGTTTACTTAATTTTTACATTATTGCCTTTTTTAAATCCTCGCCGAGGATCTGTTTTCATTGATTGGAGAGAGAGGAAGGGGAGGTGGGGAGAGAAACGCTGATGTGAGGATCAGCGATTAGTGTCGCCCGTAAGCGCCCCCACCAGGGACGGAACCCGCAACCTGGGCACGTGCCCTGACCTTGACCTAACCCGAGGCCCTTGGGTGCCCGGGACCCGATGGGCAGCAGAATCACAGAGCACACGGTGCCAACTCCATGCAGACACGGCCTCACGTGAATCACCGCTTTGCTCAAGGGAAAGCGTGTCTCCGGCATGTGGATGCTAAGCCTGGGGGCCCGTGTCTGGAGCCCTAGGAAGCACCCCCACTCGCTCCTCCGGGGGCAGAGGCTACGGAGTATAAAGCCCGTCTCGGCACGCTGGGCAGTGAGTCCCTAAAGACGCGGGGCTGTAGGGTGGACTCGGGAATACCAGCGTCTCTTCTCGTTACAGAATGAGGCTGTTTTACCCCGAGTCATTCTCAAGAATCAATGAAGGAAAAAGTGCAAACGTGGTGAGCAGTCAGCAACACCCGGCTTCTCACAGAAGACGCTGCGGTGACCTCCCTGCGGACACCTTCCTCTCAGGGAAACGCACGCGGAATTCTACGTGACCGGGTGGAGGGCCCGGACACGCGGAGGCCCCCACGGACGCGACAAGAACCCGCAGGGAGAACCACACGCTGCCCTGAACCTGTGAAGGCGCCTCAACTCGGCCACCGGCCTGCCTGCCACCCGTGCCGGCACCGCCCCCCACAGCCGAGCTCACAGGCCCGGCACCGCGCCCACGTCCGCGCCCAAGGCCTCTTACCGGCAGCGAAGGCCGAGCACATGACGAAGAACATGCCCACGGCGATGCGCTTCAAGGAGGACGGCAGGAGGCCGTGCCGGCGCAGCACGGGGTCCACCAGCTTGTCCTTCAGGGGGATCAGCAGCAGGATGAGCACCGCGTCGAACATGGTGAGCCAGGCGGCCGGGAACTGGGAGGAGGGCGACAGACGCTGGTCACGGCCGCCAGCGCGGGGCCCGGGGACGCGTTTCTACAGGGTCCACCCTCCAGGGAAAAGGCTCAGCCCCGTCCCGGAACGGAGACGAGACCGGTCCAGGATGGCTCTGCGCTTACTCCTCAGGACGTGAAGGGGAGGGAGGACCAGCCGGACAGTCATTAACGGTCACTAACATCACCAACGCACACAACGACTGACACGGCCGACGGGCACGTCTCTAACACAGCGAGCTTCCCCCTCAGTGTGAACGCTTTGGGACCGCTGACCGCCACCGCCTGCACGGTGTCCGCCACGGGCAGGGGCCCCCGTGTCCCGCCCTCCGGTCCCTGCCCGCTCACCGTGTGCGCCGTGGCCGTGAGGCTGGGGATTTCCGGGATCCTCAGGTGAAGACTCTGCAGGACATACGTGGTCTGCATCTGGGGTGACAAGCGGCAGCATTGGGGGTGCTGGCTCGGCCCCTCCCCCGCCACCCTGCAGGCTCTCCCTCCGGCTTGAAAACAACGGACAAGCCTATCAGCCGGTCGTCCGGAAGTGGCCCCGAGACCGACTGTGAACTGAGTCACCCACATGAGGAGCCAAAGGAAGGGGCCCTGGGACAACAGGAGGGACCCACTCCTGGCTGTTGCTTTAGGAAAAACATCAACGTGTTTCCATCAGCAAAAATGAGTCGGTAACTGACCAGGAGACCCCCAGACGCCAGAGCCTCGTGGGACAGAAACGCGGGCCCGGGGCTCCGTGAGGCAGGGCCCCGCAGGCACCTCGCCGGAGGGCAGCGCCCGTCACCACCCACCTGGAAGTACACCGTCCAGTAGGGGATCAGAGCCAAGAACACAGGCACGACCTTGACCAGGGCCCGCACGTCCTCCACGGTGTCCTCCGTGAAGGGCCCGCCCCGGGACATCTTACAGGAATCAAACAGACCGTGTTTAGAAGGCGGCTGGAAGACTCCGCTGCCTCCACTTGGGAAACAAAATGAAGGAATTAGTGTTCTCCCCCAGGAACCAGGCCACACTGACGTCTGGAGGCAGAAGACTTTACTTAAACGTCCCTGTGCCACCTGCTGACGGGACACACCCCGCTGTTCTCAGCACCGCCGAGCCCCGAGCCCCGTGGCAGCTGCCAGAGGGCCGACAGGCACAGGACCGCCCCGACCACGGCTGCCTACCCAGTGCCGCCACACCGGTCAGAGCCCCACGCAGTCAGGGTCCCCCACGGTCAGAGCCCCCACGTGGCCAGGGTCCCCCACAGTCAGGGCCCCACGCGGTCAGAGTCCCCCACGCGGTCAGGGTCCCCCGCGGTCAGAGTCCCCCACGCGGTCAGGGTCCCCCGCGGTCAGAGTCCCCCGCGGTCAGAGCCCCCCGCGGTCAGAGCCCCCACGTGGCCAGGGTCCCCCGCGGTCAGAGCCCCACACGGTCAGAGCCCCCCGCGGTCAAAGCCTCCCGCGGAGGAACCTGCAGCGATGGCATCGGCTCCCCCGCCGGGTTCACGTTTGAAAACTGGGTGGTTTGGGTTTTTAAGGAAATTTATCAAATGTCGAGACCTGACACCCAGGCCCCAGTGGTGGCGAACCTGCGGGTTTACGTGAAGGCAGCCCCTCCCCCGTGCATGCGTGCGGAGGCTCCGCTCTAGCAGCGAGGTCACCTCAGTCCAGGGCGAGCCGGGAGGGCACAGCGCTGGGCCAGCAGCCCTGGCCGGAGACCTGGCAGCAGGTAAGGGGTGCTCAGTCCTCACCTGCCCACCACCTGCCCCGGGTCACAGAGCGGGCCTGAGGGAGGAGGGGAGTCTGAGGGTCCTCTAGACGTTTCTGGAAGGTGACCCTTTTCATCCTACGTGTGCCAAAGAGGCCTCCCAGGCGGGGGGAAATCCAGACGCCTGCTGGAGCCCCCACACAGGCAGGCGAGCTGTGGCTCCTTCCAGCGGCCGCGTCGGGAATGCACTCGCCCGCCATCCACAGCAGGAAGTGAAACCGCCTGCGGGAGCACCCAGAGGGGAGGGGCGGGCAGAGCCGCTGCCTCTGTAAAACCCCCGGGTGGTCCTGGTCTGGGATCTGAACTCGGAACTGGACGCGGCCTGACTAGGCCTGCGGACCGGCCAGGGGGCAGGCGTGGGGTGGCTGGAAGTGTGCCCGAGGGTCACCTCGGCCCAGGGACTGACCCCCATCAAGGCCTGTCCTTCCCTGGGGGCCACTGAGCAGGTCCCCGACTCCTCTGGGCGATGACACATCCTGGGCCTGACCGCACTGTGGTGGCGCACGGCTGTCACACCCAGGATGAGCGTGTCGCACGTCCCGGCACTGTGCACCCAGAGGGATGCGTCTCGCTACGGGGGCCTCCTCCGTCAGTGAACGACGAGAGGACGTCCAGAGGTCTCTCCTCGGGCTCGTCCTGGACTTCACAGACCCGCGTGCAGGTGTCTGGCCGTCTGTCCCACCTTCCCCAGGACGTGGGGCCTGCCCAGCACGTGGACTTTTGGGGCTGCACGGGAAGACCTGCACCTCTATTCCGCTGCGCCCACCTCCTGCCCGAGCCCCGCGGGAGCCCTGGATCATGGCCCGTGCTGACCCGCAGGAGCTGCTTTCTGGGGGGGCACAGGGAGGCGTCTCCCGCCACGTCCACCTTTACCACTTCTACGTGACCGAGCAGGCGGAGCCGCCGTGAGTCAACCAGGAAGCTCACGTGCAGGTTAAAAACGGACAGCCGGCTCGAGTCAGGCCGTGGTCAGTCTTTAAGACGGAGGGACACCGCGCCCGCCGCCCACGCGGACAGGAGGCTGAGGACACAGACACCCCCACCCCCTCCCCCTCCCAGCGCCCCGCTCGGCCAGCACCCAGCAGACGTAACAGGTGTTTCAACTACAGTGACCGACCCGACGCCCCGTATCCAACTGGGCCTGTGACGGAGGCCGAGCCCTCACCCGCCGGGACCGTGGTCCGCAGGTCGCTGCTGGGGGCGGCACGAGTACGCCAGGACCTTGACCACGTCGGTGAAGGCGCTGCCGTCGGGGGGCTTGGTGACGAAGACGCTCAGGCCGCAGAGGAAGGTGAGGAAGGCGACGCCGATGCAGACGGCGGGGATCACGTAGCCGGTCACGAAGCTCACGTTCTGCTGGATGTAGGCCACGCCGCCCAGCGAGAGCAGGGCTCCCAGGTTGATGCTCCAGTAGAACCAGTTAAAGAACCTGCGCGTGGCTTCCGGGCCGCGATCTTTAACCTGAAGGTAACGGGAAAAGGCGTAAGCTTCCGGTGACCTTCAAGGGTGAAAAATATACATAGTGGGGGTTTGTTGTTTGTTTTTAAATATTTTTTATTTCAGACAAGAAGGGAGAGACAGAAACATCCATGATGAGAGAGAATCGTGGATCGGCTGCCTCCTGCACGCCCCCCACTGGGGATGGAGCTCACAGCCCGGGCCTGTGCCCTGACCGGGAATCGAACCGTGACCTCCTGGTTTGTGGTCGACGCTCCACCACAGAGCCACGCCGGCCGGGCCGTAGTGTTTTTATACGTTAAAAGAGGTATTTAGGAGGAGGGTATAAAGAGGCTAAATGGGGATGGGAAGAAATTAAGTTTAAAAATATACGTGTTTATATAATTACCGTTGTCGGCACAGCACCATCAGAAAGCTTACGACCCTCCAGGCCCTCATCAAAAAAGCACCTACACTCCATCACCACACATCCTGGGCGTGAGGCTCTTAATTACGCTCCAGCCCAACCAATCCCGGAGGGTCCCAGCACAGCCTCCGGACACCTGCGTGGGACACCTGGCTGCCTCTTAAACGCGCAGGCTCACAGGCCGCACGCAGACCTCGCGCTCACCACCGAGGGGCCGCCCCTTCCCGGGCGGCGGCCGACCACAGCTACACCTGCGTGCCCGGGGAAACCTGGGGCAAAGAGGAAGTTGCAGGCTGGAGCTGAAGCCTGTCTCGGGGGAGGAAGCTCTCCGTGGGCCCCGCGAGGCTCCGACAAGGAGAGGGAGTCCCGGGAGACTCCGATTCCCGGACCCGGGCAAACGCGGGCCCCAGGGGAAGAGGAGGTGATTTCTGAGGGTGCACGCTCCCCCCGACAGACGCCCACGGAGCTCAAAGCGCTGGACCGTACACGCGGGCGCAGGCCCACGGCTTCCCTTCCCACGTGGATTTTCACGTCTCCACGGACACGCCGGGGCGAGCTCTCCACCCGGAGTCGCTTCCGGCCAATTTCACTCCATAAACTCTAGGAATCAGTAGCTGAAGGCCGGGGCTGGGCTCACACCAGGACCGGTCAGGCCGCGTCTACGTTACAGGGTATGAAGAGGCTGGGCAATCTCTGTTCCAGGAACACGTCGGAATTCTGATCCACGTTACAAACTCCTCTTCTCAATAACAAGCGAGGTTTCTCACGGAGCCCGAACACCAGTGGTGATCCACACAAAAGCACCCTATTTAAGCAGGTTGGAGTACCTTGAACGATTCTTGAACCTGGACGGTTTACAGGGCTGGAAAGTAATCTGCCATCGTAATCAAACGAACTGAAATTCTACATTTTTTAAAAAAATATATTTTATTGATTTTGTACAGAGAGGAAGGGAGAGGGATAGAGAGCCAGAAACATCGATGAGAGAGAAACATCGATCAGCTGCCTCCTGCACACCCCCCACTGGGGATGTGCCCGCAACCAAGGTACATGCCCTTGACCGGAATCGAACCCGGGACCCTTCAGTCCACAGGCCGACGCTCTACCCACTGAGCCAAACCGGTTTCGGCAGAAATTATACATTTTAAGTAAACGTTCTCCCTCCCATGTCAGAACTGGACACGGGTCCTAGACCAAGTGCTGGCAGGACTACCGAGTCAGCGATTTGTAGGGGGAATTTTTTATCATCTGAGACAGCTGTTCCTGGAGATACATTCATTTCAATGTCACTACGCTGGACTCAGATATTCACGCTACCCTGGAGACAGGCGGAGGAAAGAGCAACTGTGAGCAGAGAAGTGGTCACAGAGAAGATGTAACTAAAGATAGACAAAAAGTCTTTTTTTTTGGGGGGGGGGAGGGGAGCTTAAAAGGGAAGGGGCCAGTCAACGTGAAGCTACAAGGAATGCAGACACGATCCATGGATCCAAGTGCACTTGATCCCATCAACACGCTTAGATCCTCTTCCACGAAGCGTGAGAAGTGAGCTGCCGTGAGCCAGGCACACTCGGAAGTTTAAGGTCCCGCCCCACCCACATCCTGCGCAACCTGCCCGCCGGGTTCCTTGAACCTCCGCGTGTCCTTCGCCGGGAAGTGCTTGGGAAAGCTCAGCCTGTTCGAGGCCCGAAATAACCCGTGGTTTCTGGGGAACACGTGGGACGCCGGCTCGGGCACACTGGGTCACATGCCGCGTGCCTCGGAGCCCGGCCGTCACTTCATATTAGTCACGTTACGTCATCGGCCCTGCCCCACGCCAAGGGCAGACGAGCTTTCACGTGACCGCTCGGAAGAAACCACAGAATGGAGTCACAGAAGCGCAGAGAAAAGATCGGGGTCGTGTGAGTCCGACAGCTGGCTGCTTTGGAAAAATTCCTTAAAATGCCCCAGAGTGCTATTTCTCTCCCCTCTCGGAAAAAAAAAGAGCCGATTGCCGTCTTTACGGGTAAAATGAGCTGTTCTTCTTTCGGGTCACGATTCCAGGGCCCCATCCATCCATGGGGAATGCGTGACCTCTGGGAAAAGTGGGCGCTGCGGAGCATGCGGGCCGGCCGTCTGCACCAGCAACCACCCGGCAGAGCCCTCAGCTGTGTCTCCTTTCAACCGTCCCCCCAGGGCTCCGGGCCGCCCCATGCCCCGCCCACTGGCGTCTCCCAGAGGCAAAGACGTGCGTGAGGCTGGCACACAAGCACCTGAACGCCACAGGCAGCTTTCCTCAGCACGAGAAGGGCCAGGACGTGACGGACGGACCGACCGACCTAGACCGACCTGGCATGCTTCCCGCCCAACCCCATCCCGTCCCCAAGCAGCCAGGCCCGGGCGTGGAGCAAGATCTGGCACAGGCACTGCCTTCCTCCTCCCCCTCGTGTTTGTGAGGAAACGTGACTCACACACGCAAAAAAACACCAACAAAAACAACTCTGCCCTTGGGAACGGACGCTGAGTCGGCTATTCGCAGAGTCGTGGAACCATCTCCACCACCCAATTCCACGTCCTCATGCCACCAACCAGGACCCCGTGTCCCTCTACAGCCACCGGTCCCCCCCCCCCCCCCCCCCGTCCCCTCTCCTGGCCCCTGGCGACACGAGTCCACTTCTAGTCTTCCCAGGCCCGCCTGCTCTGGGCACTTCCTACGAGCGAGTGAACCAGGGATCATGTGGCCTCTGGGCCCGGCTTCCCTCACTCAGCATCGTGGCCTCAGGTCCGTCCACCTGGGAGCAGGTGTTGGGGCTTCCCTCCTGTTCGTGGCAGCGTAATATTCCACCACGTGGCCCTGACCGGTGTGGCTCAGTGGACAGAGCGTCAGCCTGCGGACTGAAGGGTCCCAGGTTCGAGTCCGGTCAAGGGCATGTACCTGGGTTGCGGGCACATCCCCAGTAGGAGGTGTGCAGGAGGCGGCTGATGGATGTTTCTCTCTCATCGATGTTTCTAACTCTCTATCCCTCTCCCTTCCTCTCTGTAAAAAATCAATAAAATATATATTTTTAAAAAAATAATCCACCACGTGGATGGGCCACGTCTGCTGTCTCCGTGCACCCGTTAATCAACATCGCCTTAACTTTTTATTTAAAAAGACTTTCAAACGGATAGAAAAGTTTAAAGAACAAGCCTCTGTACCCAGCTTCCTGCTGTCATCGCATCCCACACAACCCGCTCTCCACGCCAGAGGCCTGCAAGCTTGTCTGAGAAGGGGCGGGCCAGGGATATTTTAAGTTCTGAGAGACCTTCCGTCTGGTCACAACCCCTAACTCTGCTCCTGGGCTGGGGGAGCAGGCAGGGCCGTTCAGGCCTCCGTTATGAAGACTGAATCGGAATTTCATTTCACTTTCGCTCTCACGAAACATTGTCTTTTCTTCCCCCTAAAAGCCCGTTCTTATTCTTAGCTCCAAAAACGGGAAGTGGCCCAGATTTGGTTGGCAGGTGGCAGAGGCCAAATCTTTCAGAAACGCCAATCAGATCGGATCACTCCCCGGATGGAAACCCACACACACTTCGCCCTGTATTGAGCACAGACCTCAAACTCTGTCCCGAGCCGAGCCGTACGTACAGCACCGGGCCCGCCGGCCACCTCTCTTCCCACGTTTCTTTTCCATGCATTTGATACGTGACCTCGTATAACTTTAAGAGGCACAAGTGGTGACTGATACATGGATGTGTTGCAACGTGACCGCTACTGTAGCCACAGCAGCAGCAACAAGGGCTTCTCTTCCCGGCCCCAGGGCCTTTGCACTTGCTGATGTCCCATCTGGAAAGCTCCCACGATACCCCGCAGGCGCCCACGCCAATGACCCCTCTGTAGAAAGAAGGCACCCTCTCCTTGCAGCTCCGCTTTGCCATCCATCCGTAGCCCCGCCCCGTGCGGACCCCTCCCCAAGGCCCCGCCTCCACTTGTCCCCCCACTTCCCACCCTCCTCCCGCCTTTGCAGACCTGTGTCTCCAGCCTGCGTGCACCTGCGCTCACCTGGTCGGCGCCGAAGGGCGTGATGTTGGCCTTGACGGCGCCCACGCCCAGGCCCACGACGACGAGCGCCCCGAGCGCGGCGGGCGCGCAGTAGCGGGCGGGCGCGTCGGCGCAGGACGGGGCAGAGCAGTTGCGGCCGCCTGTGGGGTGCGGGGCCCCGCAGAGCGCGGCGCGCGTGGCGGGCGCGGCCAGCAGCGGGAAGGCCAGCATGCCGAGCAGGTAGAGCGCCAGGCTGAGCAGGATGGCGCGCGCCCGGCCGAGCCGCGCGTCGGCGAGCCAGCCCCCGAAGGGCGACACCAGGTAGGTGAGGCCCATGAAGAGCAGCAGCGCCTGGCTGGCCTGCGCGCCCTCCCAGCCGAAGCGCGAGCCGTTCAGGAACAGCACCAGGTTGGCCGTGACGCCGTAGAAGGCGGCGCGCTCCAGCAGCTCCGTCAGCAGCACCGCGGCGCACGCCAGCCGCCGGCCCGCGAACGCCGCCCGCCGCGCGCCCAGCAGCGGCGCCCGCTCCTCCGCGCGCCCGTCCGCGCCCTCCATGCGCCCACCCGCTCGCTCGCTCGCCCGCCTGCTCGCCTCCGCCGCTCTGCCCGGCCCCGCCCGCGCCCTTCTCGCGAGACCAGCTTTCCCCAGACGCCTGGACCCGCCCCTCGAGCGTTCTCATTGGGCGGGCTCGCCACCGCTCAGCCCGCCGGGAACTTCCGGCACCGCCCCGGAAGTTTTCCAGAGCGGAGCCCCACTTCCGCCGCCGGTGGGACCGCGGGGCGGAGGCAGTCCCGGGGACCGGGCTTTGCGAGCGACAGCTGAGCTGGAGGTTCCGGAGCCCCGCCGGGGGGAACCCAGGCTGCGCGCGGTGGCCTGGGGGTGCGTCGGCCGTCCCAGGTCCGGGTGCCAAGGCCGGGCCTGCGCCCCGCGCCCCCTGCTGGCGCTCCTACCCGGGGACGGGGGGCACCGCCGTGTGAGCAGATACTACGGGGACGTGAGCGCCGCGCTGCGCCTGGTGCCAGGTGAGCGCCACTCTGGCCTCTGCCCTCCCTGGATGCCACCTCCAGGAGCTGGGGTGTCACCAAAAATGTCCCTGGAGCCCAGGGGCATGGCTCCGAGGTTGAGCATCGGTCAGGGTTCGATTCCCGGTCAGGGCACAGGCCCGGGTTACGGGCTCCATTCCCAGTAGGGGGCGTGCAAGAGGCAGCCGGTCCATGATTCTCTCTCATCATGGATGTTCCTCTCTCTCTCCCTCTCCCTTCCTCTCTGAAATCAATAAAAACGTGTTTTTTTAAAAAAAATAATAAAGCCCTGACCGGTTTGGCTCAGTGGATAGAGCGTCGGCCTGCGGACTCAGGGGTCCCGGGTTCGATTCCGGTCGGGGGCATGTACCTTGGTTGCGGGCACATCCCCAGTGGGAGGTGTGCAGGAGGCAGCTGATCGATGTTTCTCTCTCATCGATGTTTCTAGCTCTCTTGTCCTTCTCCCTTCCTCTCTGTAAAAAAAAATCAATGAAATGTATTTAAAAAATAATAAAGAAATGGCCTCACTCGCACAGCAGGTGTTGGAAGGACAGGCAAGAGCTCTCTGAGCCAAGGACTTCGCCGCCAGGACACACGTGCGAACTGGAGTTGGAAATGCAGCCTTCGCTCTCACACGCAGGGCCCTTCCTCGTCGGTCACCACCCCGTTCCCCTGCTCAGGGCCGAGATCAGAGAAGGCGACAGCATGCAGTCGGGCGCCATCCGAGACCGAGGCCATTTCGGGGGCCGGCGAGGTCCCTGCCATCTTTCATGCCACTTCCACTTCTCCTTCCACATCTGCGCCTCTCCCCCTGCAGCCCCCTCTGCTTGCTCACTCTCGGTTTCCTCAAAACGCTGCCCTGCCAGCCGCCACCACGGACCCTGCGTCTTCCCCGCCGTCGCCCACCCACTCAGTCAACAGACAACCTCGCAGGGCCTGCTGCCCATGACCTGACCCCTGGGCGCCCGCACCGCGGCCCTGCCATCGAACTGTGGCTTCAGGGATGGAGACGGCATAAATTCTATTTTTAAAATAATATTTTCATTGCTTTCAGAGAGGAAGGGAGAGGGAGAGAGAGACAGAAACATCGATGAGAGAGAAACATCGATCAGCTGCCTCCTGCACACTCCCTACTGGGGATGTGCCCGCAACCAAGGTACATGCCCTTGACCGGAATCGAACCCGGGACCCTTCAGTCCGCAGGCCGACGCTCTATCCACTGAGCCAAACCGGTGAGGCCAAAAAAAATATTTTCATTGCTTTCAGAGAGGAAGGGAGAGGGAGAGAAACATTGATGATGATGATGATGAGAGAATCATTGATTGGCTGCCTCCTGCACGCCCCACGCTGGGCATTGAGTCCCGGAACCTGGAACCCAGGACCCTTCAGTCCGCAGGCCGGCGCTCTATCCACTGAGCGACACCGGCTAGGGCATAAGTTCTATTCATTTCAAGGCATCCCTGTGGCTACACGTCTCCCTGGCTGCAGATAGCCGAGGTGGAGGGAGAACGAGGACAGCCAGCCAACACAGTGGAGTCTTGCGTTCCTGGGCCCAGACCCCAGCCCCACGCGCCGGCCTCCTGGTGAGCCCCTACTGGGGATGGAGCTCACAACCCGGGCATGTGCCCTGACCGGGAATCGAACCCTGACGGGTGCTCAACCACGGAGCCACGCCCCTGGGCTCCAGGGACATTTTTGGTGACACCCCAGGAGCTGAGTTTCGGTTTCACAGGGGATGTGAGAGCCTGTGGCGGGGACGGTGACCGGTTTGGACTTGCCCTTTTCTCAGGCTCTTATTTGGCCTTGTGAACAGCACCCTCTTCTGGGTCCTTCCCCTCCTGGGTCGGCAGGAGGCGGGCATTCGCCGAGAGAAAGGGAGGAGGGAGGGGAGCGGGTGGACTTGAAGAAGAGCAGCCTGTTTCTGTGCACGGATGTGGGACCACACCGAACAGGTCTATTTTTTTTTTTTAAATGTCTTTATTGATTTCTGAGAGAGGAAGGGAGAGGGAGAGAGAAACATCGATCGGCTGCCTCCTGCACCCCTCTTCCCCACTGAGTAGCGAGCCTGAAACCCAGGCATATGCCCTGACCGGGAATCGAACCGTGACCTCCTGGTTCATGGGTGGGCGCTCAACCACAGAGCCACACCGGCCGGGCCTCACCGTGCTATCTTAATGACCACGTTCACAACTCCTTACAGGAATCCGAATCCACGTGGAACGATAACCGGTAGTTACAAGTGTATTTGTTTTTGTAGGTCCGGCCTTAGAGAGAAGATCAAAGGAAAAGAATTGGAGGCCAACCCTAATATAACTCAGCATAGGAGAACAGCGGCATTTCCAGTCCACGGGGAAAAGATTGGGGGACACAGGAAATTCACCGGGATGAGCGAATATAAGAGCATCGAGAGAAGACAATGGCAAATACACGACCTCCTGAGGGGGATGCATTTCCAAGCCCCCCACGAAAGCCAAAAGAAGTGTGTTGATTTAATTTCATAAAGACTTAACACTGGTCTGAGTGAAAATCACTTCTGTTAACAGCAAACGGAAAAAAAATACTCGAAATACACGGATAAAGTTAATGTCCTTATTTTTTTTTTAAATAAATTTTATTGATTTTTTACAGAGAGGAAGGGAGAGGGAGAGAGAGTTAGAAATGTGGATGAGAGAGAAACATCGATCAGCTGCCTCCTGCACACTCCCTACTGGGGATGTGCCCGCAACCAAGGTACATGCCCTTGACCGGAATCGAACCCGGGACCCTTCAGTCCGCAGGCCGACGCTCTATCCACTGAGCCAAACCGGTCAGGGCTCAATGACCTTATTTGTGGAGCGCTCTCAGGAATCTTGTGAAATGTGTTGGATAAACATTCAGGAAGTAAAACTCCCAAGTGAATGTCGGGTTTCGGGGGGCAGCGGTCCCTCGGGGCTCCCCAGCTCGGGAGCAGCACCTTGAGTTTCTGGTTAATCCCTGCTGCCCTGTCCCCGCCCCCCCCCCCCCCAGGAGCCCACACGTGACCTTGGCCCATCCAATCATCAGGAGTCACCTGTTGGTTTACAGTGATTGGCTCAAAGATGGGCATGTGACCCAAGTTGGTCCCTGACTTACCTGGAGCGACCGGGAAAAGAAAGGCTTTCTCTCTCTCTCTCTCTGCCACATTTGTCCTTCTATGGAGAGAAGCCTGGCATTGCCGGGGCCCGTCGCGGGGAACCCCAGAGTGAAGCGACCCAGAAGGAGGGGGAGATGAGGAGAGACCCTGGTTTCCAAATGACCTTCCTAGGACTTGGTTATGTCGGCTTTGTTTTTTTTTTTATTCTTGGACATTTCATCGGTGAGCCCGTAAATTCTCTTCCTGATTAGGAGAACTGAAAAAAGTCCCAGCTCAGACAAGCACATACGTGCACATGTGTGTACACGGAGAAAAGAAAAAGGACCAGACGACACCATCAAAAAATGTAAAATGCAAAGAGCGGGGACGTTCTCGTCACGTGAACCGGAAACTCCCGGTGGTGACCATGTTCTGGGAAACGCGTCGGTGAAAAGCGCGCCGTGTCGTGTTCCTGCAGGGCCATCAGTCACTCGCGTGGAGGCCACGCTGGCCTGCCCTCGGCGCAGTTCCTCTTCCAGGGACCTAAGGGGGGTGCGCAGAGACTTGGCTACGAAACGTTCATTACAATGTTGCCTGAAGTAGCAGAACGCCTGCACACAGCAACCTTGTGCAATTAGAGGGCATTGATTACATCCGGACGGGTGCGTGCTCGGGATATTATGTAGCGATTCACACAAGCCTGGCTGATACATTGCTCTGTGCGTTTCCTGTGCCGGGTAACAGATGACCGCTGCTCCGGGAACTGGTGCAACACCCATAAATCAGCTCACGTCTGAGCGTCCGAGGTGGGCGTGGCTCGTCCGGTTCTCAGCTCCGGGTCTTGCAAAACTGGAGATCTCACCCGGGCTCCTTCCGAGCCCCTGCGGTTGTGGGGAGTCTAGTTTTTTTTTTAAGGTGAGGGTTTGAGGTGCCCATTATTTGCTGGCTGTCAGCGGGGGGGGGGGGGGGGGGGGGGGGCCTGCCCCCAGCTTTTGGATCCTCCAGTGTCCTTTCACGTAGCCCCATCATCCCCAAAGCCCTGACAACCAATGCCTTCCACGCTTTGACATCAGGGAATGCCGGTCCCCCTTGAAAGGGACCGTCTTATTGGGTGAGACTCATTTGGGAATGAGTTGCCTTGAGGGCAACTCATTTGGGAATGTCATCGCTTCGGCAAACGTCCTTCCCGAGTTGCACAGATGCCCATGTGACTCAGTAAGGGAGAAAGCATCGGGCAGGAGGCAGGCCCCGAGGGGACCGGTTAGCACTTTGCCCACCACAATGATTACGTAACAAAAGAGCCAATTCCTGTGTGTGTGTGTGTGTGTGTGTGTGTGTGTGTTCCTGTCTTTGTAATGACAACCACAACGCCACAGAATAAAAATCAATGACAAAAAGTACTGTGTCCTGGCAGTTCAAGAGCAGGGTAAAGAGCTCACCCGGCTTCCTCCTCTGCAGAGCGGCGAGCACACCCCGTCTTGATGGGGGGACACTGCCTGGGACAGCGCGGGGCACGCGGTGAGCACCCCGGAGCACGGCTGTGGATCAGGTCTGGGGACACTTGCCATCAGAGTACTGCTGGTGCCTTAGCTCAGGGCAGTGGGGTTCTGTGTGGTTTCTAAGTCCCGTCCCGTTCACTGCGCTGAAACCAACACATGGGTTACGCAATCAAGTACGTTAACGATTTACCAGAAGAAGCGTGGCTGCCGTGCAGCGCTGTTCCGGGAGCGGTTAGGACACCGTCCCTCCGGGGACCTGCGTCTTGCCTGCTTAGAGACACCAAGCGTCGGGCGCAGCCCCTGCTTCTGGTTGGGGAGAGGACCATCTTCGGGGGACCTGGTCCGCCCAGCCCTCAGGACAGCATGGCATCCGAGCCCGGCGTTCCTGCCGAGAGCTCCGGGACAGTCACCTGGGTCCGGAAACCTCCTGGGTTCCAGACGCAACCCGAGAAGGGACTTGGTCCTATCACACCCACGGATCTTTTTAATTTAATTTAATTTTTTTTTTTTTTTGATTTGGTCGCTCTCAAGGGTCGTGGTCAAAGCCAGGATTTGGAGACCACAGCTGTGTGCTGTGTACAAACCTTTTCTTTGAGGGGATAGCAAGGCCCCCCTTCCCCGCCCCCCCTCCTCCGCCCCCCAGCATCTGCCGCTCTCCACCCCCACAGGGAGCCGTGGTGGCCCAGAGACCGGAACCTCTGATAGAAACAGAGGAGCCACCTCACGCTGGAGGCCACAGCCCAGAGGGGGGGTAAAAAGGGGGGGGAGCGTGGATTGTGACCCCCAGAGCGGATTCTGAGGTCCCTTCGCCCACAGCACAACCCTGGGGACCGGAGTCCACCCTCCCTGGCTGGGCCCCGTGGTCACAGCGGAGAGAGATTTTGCTCTACGTGTATTTTTATTATAAATACATTTCTATGGGTTTCAGCGAGGAAGGGAGAGAGAGAAACATCAAAGGGGAGAAGCATGGACCGGCTGCCTCCTGCACGGCCCACTGGGGATGGAGCCCGCCCCCGGCCCATGTGCCCTTGACCTGAATGGAACCGTGACCTCCCGGTGCCTAGGTGGGCGCTCAAGGACTGAGCCACAGAGATGGGGACCCGCCCACCCTGGTCCCACCCTGGTCCCCAAGGAGCAACCCAAAGCAACTCCAGGTCCCTGGGGGGGGGGGGGGGCGTGGCCACCCCTGGTCTCCGTGGGAAATGTCCCCACATCCCGTGGTGCCTGTCCCCGCGGGAGCAGCCACACCAGGTCGCCTCGGACCCCCTGGGAGGGCCCCCAGCGTTCCTTCTGGTTCCCCTGCCCCCCCCCCCCCCCGCTCCCAGCGCTCCGCGGCCCCACGTGCCCGGACGCCCCGCGCTGAAACCGGCGAGTGCGGGCGCGGCCTCGGGAGCCTCGGGCGGGACTCACCGATCCCCGCAGCGCCGCCCGGTGAGCTTCCCGCCCCGCCCCGGGCCCGGTCCCCGCGGGGGCAGTCGATGGACCGGCGGCGGCGGCGGCATGCGGCTCCTGTTCCTGGCGGTGCTGCGGGCACACACCGGCAACGCGGTCACGGCGCAGCGGGTGCGGTAGGTGCGGGCGCCCAGCGTCGCCGAGCGGCGGGGGAGCGGCGGGGGCGGGGGAGGGGCCGGGGCGGGGGGTGGCGGGCGCCCGGCTCTCGCTCCGGCCTCCGCGATCCGCGCGCGCAAACGCCGGCCTGCGGGGCCTGCGGGGGCGCGTAGCGCTGGCGAGCGGCGCGCGGCCCAGGTCCCGGCCCAGGTCCCGGCTCCGGTTCCGGCTCTGGTTCCGGGCCGCTCGGGCTGGGGAGGGGACCCCTCTGGGACCCGCCTGGGCAGGGCGGCCGGGACGCGCGCACCCCACACGCGGCTCCCCTGCGAGGGTGTCTGTGCTTCGGGAGCCCGGGTCGGGGGGGTCCAGCGGCGAAAAGCAACGCGGGGGCCTCGTGGCGCTTACCTCTCCGCGCGGACGGCAGAGACACGGAGACTCACGGACCGAGACCGAGACCGAGACTGAGACGCGCGTCTCCTGAGCGGGTCCAGGGGTGCGCGTGCGCAGGTGCCATTTCGGGCAGGACGCCGGGGAGGCCTCCACCAACGCGGCGTTTGCGCAGAATCCGGGGTGTGCAGGAGGGACCCCCGAAGCTGGGAGGGGAGGGGAGAGGGGGAGAGGGGAGGGGGGGAGGGGGGAGGGGGGAGGGAGGTCAGCGAGGCGAAGACCTCCCGGGGCCTCGGGGTGCGCTCTGTACCCCTGACCTGGGTCCTGCTCCCAAGGGGCCCCTCCCTCCCTCCCTCCCTCCTCCCTGCGCACAGCATTTCCACTTTCCCCATCCCCTGACCGCTCTCTTCATCTTTTGTTGTTGTTGTTCATCCTCAGCTGAGGCTCTTTTCCCATGGATTTTTAGGGCGATTAGGAGAGGGAGAGACAGAGAGAAACATCGGTGTGAGGGAGACACGTGGATCGGTTGGCCTCCCGCAGGAGCCCGGACCACGGCCCAGAGCCTGCAACCGAGGGACGTGCCCTTGACAGGAATCGAACCCAGGACCATTTGGTCCGCAGGCCGACGCTCTACCCACTGAGCCACACCGGCCAAGGCTTTCTCCTCCTCCTCCTCCTCCTCCTCCCTCCTCCTCCTCCTCCTCCTCCTCCTCCTCCTCTTCTTCCTCCAAGGCTTTCTCCTCCTCCTCCTCCTCCTTCTTCACTTTAGTTTTAAACTAAAAAGAATTTTTCCAATTACAGTTGACACTCAATTTTACGTTAATTTGAGGGGAGCAGCAGGATGGTCTGCGGAGCCCTCATCTTCCTGCCCGGCTTTGTATGCCGAGCCCAGGGGCAGGGAGGGAGGAGCGATGGCTGCCCTCCGCTTAATAGAAGCTCTTTTTTTTTCTTTTTAAACAGATGGACTCGCTCCTTCAAATTTCTCAATTTACTTCCTGCCAAGGGTCTGCTTCCTCGTCATTAAAATGAACAGTCATGCTCGGCCTGTGCGGCTGGGACTGAGCATCGACCTACACACCAGGAGGTCGGGGTTCGACTCCCGGTCAGGGCACAGGCCCGGGTTGCAGGCTCCATCCCCAGTGTGGGGGGTGCAGGAGGCAGCCGATCCATGATTCTCATCATGGATGTCTCTGTCTCTCTCTCTCTCTCTCTCTCTCTCTCTCTCTCTCTGTCCCTCTCCTTCCTCTCCCTGCACGCCTCCAGCGTGTCCAAAAACGTGTGAAACCTGACTGTTTCGTCGGGGGCAGGGACCTCCTTCCCCTCAGATCATCAAACAAAAACAACCAGGACAGGCCCTGGCCGGTCTGGCTCAGTGGATAGAGCATGGGGTCCTCAAACTTTTTAAACAGGGGGCCAGGTCACTGTCCCTCAGACCGTGGGGAGGGCCGGACTATAGTTTTTAAAAAAAACTGTGAACAAATTCCTATGCGCACTTCGGGCCCGGGACGCGTCGGCTGCTAAGCAGGACAGGCAGCGGCCCCCGGCGGGCCGGATCCATGTCCTCGGCGGGCCGCCTGTGGCCCGCAGGCCGTCGTTTGAGGACGCCTGGATAGAGCATGGGCCGGCAGACCAAAGGGCCCAGGCTCAATTCCGGCCAAGGGCACAGGTCATTCCAGGGTGAACGAATGAAACGTTATGCCTACTTTTTTTTTTTACCAGATCGGCAAATACATATACATATTGTGGAGCGCGCAGAATTGTAGTTGTGGTGGATGTGCGCTCGCTGGCCAGATCCGGAGGACCAGTGCGGCCCCCACAGCCCCGGCCCAGCGGAGGGGACGGGGGCCCTCTGTCCACAAACCCAAAGAGATTTACTGTCTGGCCATGTCAAGGACAGGTTATTTCCATCCCCTGGTCTGTATCTTTTTAAAAAATATATGTTATTGATTTTTTACAGAGAGGAAGGGAGAGGGAGAGAGAGTTAGAAACATCGATGAGAGAGAAACATCGATCAGCTGCCTCCTGCACACCTCCTACTGGGATGTGCCCGCAACCAAGGTACGTGCCCCTGACCGGAATCGAACCCGGGACCCCTGAGTCCGCAGGCCGACGCTCTATCCACTGAGCCACACCGGTTAGGGCTATATCTTTATATATATATATATACTTTTTATTGATTTCAGAGAGGAATGGGGAGAGAGAGAGAGAGAAATATCAATGATGAGCCGAAACCGTTTGGCTCAGTGGATAGAGCGTCGGCCTGCGGACTGAAGGGTCCCGGGTTCGATTCCAGTCAAGGGCATGTACCTTGGTTGCGGGCACATCCCAGTAGGAGGTGTGCAGGAGGCAGCTAATGGATGTTTCTCTCCATTGATGTTTCTAACTCTCTATCCCTCTCCCTTCCTCTCTGTAAAAAATCAATAAAATATAGTAGAAAAAAAGAAAAGAAATATCAATGATGAGACAGAATCACTGATTGGCTGCCTCGTGCACGCCCCCTACTGGGGGTGGAGCCACCAACAAGGTATCGAACCGTGACCTCCTGGTTCAGAGGTCGATGCTCAACCCTTGAGCCTTGCCAGGCGGCCTGCCCCTGCCCTAGGCCACGCTGCCAGAGGCTCTCCAGGTGCCAGGGCCCCCAGACTCTGGTCTGCAAGCTCCTAAGGGAGGAGGGTGGGACTTGGCCACGGGAAGCGGCTTGGGCTCTCCCTTCCGCGTCCGGAATCCTGGGGGCCCTTCAGCCTGTTGGCATCAGGATTAAGGCGGTGCCACATGGCCAAGACCTGGGCTCTGTGCTGTGGGCAGGACCGCTGGTTCTCACCGTCACCATCTGGGACACGGTGTCCAAAAGTGTTCTTATCAGAGTGGAAGACTTCAGATAAAGCAGAGCAAACAAGCCCTGAGGAAACAGTGGGAGGGAGGGGGAGGAGGGGGAGGGAGAGAGGGGGGAGGGAGGAGGGGGAGGGGAGGGAGGAGGGAAGAAGGGAGGGGCCGGGGGACCTGGTGTCAGCAAAGGCCCCCCCCCACTGCCCCACCACCGCCCACCTGCCAGGTCCTGCCATGCAGAGGTAGATC